>NC_068911.1:753449-1058449 GCF_023091745.1 Budorcas taxicolor | reverse complement strand
AAAGGAACGGTGCAGCTGTCCGAGCCAAGAGGCTTTATGTCTGTGTTTCCTGTTTAAAGAGCTGGCGGGCGTGCAGTCCCCGTGGTGCACCAGGCTCCCCCAGCGACACGGAACCCGGAAGACACCGACGCGTCTGAGGATGCTTAATGCTGGGGGCTCCTGGGGTCATGGAGGCTGGGGCGCTCCGTGTGCCGTTGTCTGCCAGTGGACGTGCAGGGAGCCAGTCCAAAGGCTTGAGAGCCAGGAGGCAGGGGTCCGAGGGCGGGAGGGTGGATGTCCAGCTCAGGCGGAGTGCGGGTCTCCCATCACCTGTGTCTCTCTTCTGCTGGGCTCACGAGGGGCGGCGCCGCCCTCCCTGGGGAGGGCTGTCCTCATGCCCTCTGGACTCAAACACTGGTCTCGTCCCAGATGCACCTAGAAATCGGCTCACAGCGGAGTGGGCGTCCCTCGGCCCAGACAAGACGGCACACTTGAAGGTGTGGATTTTTATTTCCTGGTCTGTGCTTACAAGAATGTTACAGTAGGCCAGAAATTCTTCCCTGTGTAGACATTTAATGAAGTGTTTCAGATGTTTAAGGACAGCGTGTGCGGCTGCATTGAAGGACCTTATCGTTAGGGGACCAGGTCTGGGCCGCCGGGGTGGCCGGTCAGGTAGGCCGCAGGGGAGGACGGTGGATGGCTGCTGGAGGGCACAGTGGGCACGTCGGTGCCAGTCCCGGGTGGCCCCGCTGGGCTGATGGACTGGGCAGAGCGGGAGCGGAGCTGTGGTTGGGGGTGGGGGCTGGCGGAACGGCGCAGGCGGGGGGGTGCGGGGGGTGAAGCGGGGGTGGGGAGGGGGGAGGGTGTCGGGGGTGGGGGGGAAGGGTGTCGGGGGGGGGGGGCAGTGTGGTGCGGAGCAGCTGCAGGAGGGGGGCGGAGCAGGGGGCAGGGCGGGGAGTGGTGCAGAGCGGAGCAGCTGCAGGCTCCGTGCTAGTGTGGTCTCAAGGGCACAGGTGCTGGTGGGCAGGTGGGATCTGGCCTCATGAGCTTGACTGGACCAGCCCGCTGGGTGTCCGGGGGGAGCTGTCAGGAGGCCGGCGCGGCCCTTCACCCCAAGCTCACTTTCTCCCCTCATCTGTCCGGAAGCACTGGAACCATTCCTTTCACTTTCCCGCGAGCTGGGCTCCTGGTGATGAAGGGTCCCTTGAGCCAGACCTCGGGCCCCAGCCCTGTCTGTCCAGTGTGGACCTGGGCCCCACTGGCCCGTTCTGTGCTTCCCCAGATGTGTGTCTGCTTGCAGATGGCCTGGGGCCCACCGGGGGTTGAGTCCGGAGCCTGGATTGGCTGCAGGAGCAGGACTTAGAGCTACCTTGCCAGATCAGGGCTGTCTTGGACTCCAGAGCCGTCGTCTCAGTCGGGTTGAGCATCTCCGTGCCCTGGTCCATCCCCCGCCTGCCTCCCCCCACCCCCGCCCAGTGCGGACCCGAGGCCGATTGTGCTGGGTGACGGCCGCCCAGGGCTGCTGGAGTTGGGCAGGGGCTCACGGGCCTGTGAACACACGTGTACGCGTCTGTGTGCAAACACGCGTCCACCTTCTTGGGTAGACCCCTGACAGGCTGTCTGGGCCCGGCTGCTGCACAGGCCCCTCTGGCTGTGGCGAGTGGGGCCCTCCCTGCTCCTGCCGTCGGGCTTCTCGCTGTGGGGTTCCTCGCTTTGCAGAGCACGAGCTGTCCGCGCTTCAGCAGTCGTGGCCTGTGCGCTCGGCACCGGCGCTTCTGGGGCCCCAGGGCACAGGCTCACAGGCTTGGCTGCGCCGCAGTTTGCGGGGTCTTCCTGGGCCAGGGATGGAACCGGTGTCCCCTGTGTTGGCAGGCAGAGTCTTTGCCCCCGAGCCACCGGGCGAGCCGCCAGGGAGCCCAGCAAGTCTCTAAAGTCCAGTTTGTCTTTTTTCTTTCAGGAGTCGTGCTGCTGTTGCTTGCGGTCCAGGACTTTGCCTAAAGCACGTTCCCAGAGGCTTAGGTTTTCTTCTAAAAGGCTTGTCCTTCTAGCTCCCCCGTTGAGGCCTGTGGCCCTCCGAGTTACCGTGTGTGCCGTGAGGTCAGGGTCTGAGGCTGGGTGGTTATGTGGCTGTCCGGGTGTCCAGCTCCACTCGCCACAGAGACTCACGGACACGTCTTGGTGCCTCGTTGATGATCAGCTGGCCATCAGGGTGAGGGCTCACTTCTGGGCTCCGGGTTCTGTCCCACAGTCTGTGTGCCGTGTCGTCTCACCAGCCCCACAGTCTTCACGGGCGCGGCTCCACAGTGAGTCTGGAAATCGGGTCATGTAAATCCTCTCACTTCATTCTTCTTTTGCAGAATCGTCTGGGCTATTTTAGGTCCTTTGCGTTTCCATATGAATTTTAGATAACTTTCTATTTCGAAAGCCCACGTTGAATCTGTAGATCGCTTTGACACAGAACTGGCGTCTTGTCGGCATCGAGGCTTCTCCCGACGGACAGGAGCGTGTCTCCGTCTCGCCGGATCTGCACCTTCTCAGCAGGCTCTTGCAGTTCTCGGTGGACGAGTCTCGCGCTTCCCTTGGCAAACGGATCCCGCAGTGTTCATCCTTCTCCATGCTCTTGTGAAGAAGACCGGGTTCCCAGCGGCATGGACTGGCTGCGGAGGCCCGGTGGGCTCCGGTGGGCGGCGGAGGCGGGTGGCAGGGCAGGGCTGGCCAGGAGGGGCCAGAGGTCTTGCCCTTGGACACCCCTGTGGCAGAGGGGTGCAGAGGGCTCTGGGCTTCAGGCTGGGGCTCGCCGGCCCTGAGCCCCGGGGGACAGCCTGTCGGGCACAGCTCGGCGTGTGCCCCCCCAGGAGCAGGATGAGAGCTCCAGACGGTCTTTGTTATGTGAGCCGTGTTCTCCGACCTCTGCTGGTGCCTCTGAGACTCGTTAGGGGAAGAGTTCCTTCACGGCTAAGCACACAAGGGGCTCTTCATCTGGGTGTAGGAGTGAAGTTTAGATGTAAGTGGGCCACGCCAAGGAACTCAGGGCTTTCTGGAGAGAATCGCCCCAAGGCTTTTATCCTGTGTCTGCTCGGGGCCCATATGCACCTGGGCACTGCCCGCGATGCGGGGTCAGCGGATACGCGGATACACTGTCTCCAGTGACCTTCTCTCCTGGAGGGGCCAGCATGAGCCACGTGGAATGAAGGACAAGCTGCTGATTCACGTCTGAACGAGGACTGGTATCTAGAACACGTAAAGATCTCCGTCGATTCAACAACCCGGAAACCAAGTAGTCCCGTTAGAATCTGGACAGAGTCGAAGAGACGCTCGCCCACAGAGGACACTGGGATGGAGAGCGAGCCCAGGGGGACGCCCAGCTCCTCGGGCGGCAGGGAAGTGCAGAGCAAACCCCAGGGGGCTGTCGGTCCACACCCATCGGGATGGTCAGAGTGGAACCCGCCGGTGCGGACACAGAGGAGCTGGGCCCTCGTCCGTTGCTGCTGGGAATGGCAGCCGTAATGGCCCGGAAGACACCTGAGCAGGTTCTTAGAAAACTGGACCTGGGACTGCTGTGTGACCTGGCAGCTGCACCCTTGGGCCTTTATCCCAGAGAAGTGGAAAATTACGTTCACGTGAAAACCTGTACGTTAACTTGTCATAGCAGCTTTCTTTGTAAAAGCCCGAAACTGGAAACAACCCAGGTATCCCTCAGCGGGCGAGTGGATAAATAAGCTTGGGCTCCGTGCCGTGGGAGAGCGGTCGGCCAAAAAAGGGGACGAGCTGCTCACACACACGGTGGGCGGGGTGAGCCTCCAGGGAGCTTGCTGAGGGGCGAAGCCGGCCCTCGAGCTTCCGTCCTGCGGGACACTGTTTAAGTGACGTTCTCACGGTGGCAGAGTTATGGAAGTGGAGGGCCAATTAGTGGCCCCCAGGGCTTAGTGGCTGGGTGAGGTTCTGGGGGTCTGCATGGCGTCACCGCCAGCACCCTGGGCGGCCCCCGAGATGCCCCTTCTGGGGACGTGCAGACCACCACACGGCTGTCCCCGTGGGCAGGGCCGGCCGGGTCCCTGTGCTCCAGCCGTCGGTGAGGGCGGGTGTCGGCTCGGCTTAGGGCCCTCTGCAGGTGGGGTGGGGTGGGCCCTGGGACAGGACCCCGGGCCGGGACGGCCGCAGCCCCCCAGACCCCGGAGGAGCCTGGGCCTCAGTGAGTGTGGCACCACCCGTGGCTGGACGCGGTGCTCAGGGCTGGCGGGGCTGTGCTGCTTGCCGGGTCCAGTGCTGGTGCCTCCGCAGCCGTTTGTCGCCCCGTTCCCAGGTGATGGGATGAGGCCCAGCGGTTGGCCGGCCAGGCCCTCGGCTCGTCAGAGAGCCGCGAGGTGGACACTCTGCCTGGCTCCCAGGCCCGTCCACCTCCTGCCTCGCTTCTTTGTGCCCAGAAGACCAAGGGTCTTCTGTTTCTGCTCGTCCCTCTGTCTACCTTCTCCCAGGGCCCCTGCGGCCATCACGGGGTCGGGGAGAGGCTGTTTCTCTGAAGCTGTTCGTAGAGCCAGGTCCCGGCTGAGGGGAGTCCCAGCACCCCAGGCCGCGCCTGCGGGGTCGGGGCTTGGGGGGTGGCTGGACTGGGAGAGGCTGTTTCTCTGAAGTTGTTTGTAGGGCGGGGTCCCGGGGGGGGGCATCCCAGCGCCCCAGGGAGCGGCCCACGGGGTCGGGGCTCTAGGGGACAGCTAGGCCCGGAGAGGCTGTTTCTCTGATGCTGTTTGTAGGGTGGGGTCCCGGGGGGTCCCAGCACCCCAGGGAGCGGCCTATGGGGTTGGGGCTCTAGGGGACAGCTGGGCTGGGAAATGGTGTTTCTCTGAAGCTATTCGTAGGGCGGGGTCCCGGGGGGTCCCAGCGCCCCAAGGGGCAGCCTGTGGGGTTGGAGGTCAGGTGGCAGCGGGGTCGGGTCCTCGGTGTGGCGGCTCCTCTCGGGTCCCTGTTCTCTGAGGGTATCGGGGCCCCTGGTTTGTCCACACACGTCTGGCCCAGTGCCTCCGTGGACCGTGGCCTCCGTGGACCGTGGCCTCCGCGGACCGTGCCCTCTGTGGACCGTGCCCTCTTTGGACTGTGGACCGCAGCCTCTGGACCGTGGCCTCTGTGACTGTTCCCTCTGTGGGCTGTGCCCTCCATGGACCGTGGCCTCTGTGACTGTTCCCTCTGTGGACCGTGCCCTCCATGGACCGTGGCCTCTGTGACTGTTCCCTCTGTGGACCGTGCCCTCCATGGACCGTGGCCTCTGTGGACCGTGGCCTCTGTGGACTGTGCCCTCTTTGGACTGTGGACCGCAGCCTCTGGACCGTGGCCTCTGTGACTGTTCCCTCTGTGGACTGTGCCCTCCATGGACCGTGGCCTCTGTGACTGTTCCCTCTGTGGACCGTGCCCTCTGTGGACCGTGCCCTCTTTGGACTGTGGACCGCAGCCTCTGGACCGTGGCCTCTGTGACTGTTCCCTCTGTGGACTGTGCCCTCCATGGACCGTGGCCTCTGTGACTGTTCCCTCTGTGGACCGTGCCCTCCATGGACCGTGGCCTCTGTGGACCGTGGCCTCTGTGGACTGTGCCCTCCATGGACCGTGGCCTCTGTGACTGTTCCCTCTGTGGACTGTGCCCTCCATGGACCGTGGCCTCTGTGACTGTTCCCTCTGTGGACTGTGCCCTCCATGGACCGTGGCCTCTGTGGGCCGTGCCCTCCATGGACCGTGGCCTCTGTGACTGTCCCCTCTGTGGGCCGTGCCCTCCATGGGCCGTGGCCTCTGTGACTGTCCCCTCTGTGGGCCGCCGCCTCTGTGGTGGGTGTGGGAACATCAGGGAGGAGGAAGCCTTTGAAATGGGAGGCAGAGGCCAGAGGCTGGCTGCTCTGCACGCTCTGTGCTGATGGCCTTGGAGCCTGGCCAGGGCATGGATGGAAATGGTGGGGATTTGAGTGGGGTGACTCTGGTGTGGCCACCCTTGGGGTGGGGAGAGGAGAGCCTTGGGGCCTGGGAGGGGCTGGGGTATCCGGTCCCTGCCCCGGGCCGCCTGCCTCGGGCTCCCTCCTTGCCTGCAGCCAGCCAGAGGCCACGGGGACTTGTGGACAAAGCCCATGTAGGAGGACGCAGGCGCAGATCTGTCCACTCAGGAAAGAGCAAATTCGGGTCTCAGCGCAGCTTAGGAAGAACCACGGGCCGTGGAACCCCGCACGTGACCTCTGGCCACCGATGGTGGGAAATTCAGAACATGGAACCCAGTGTGTCTGCAGGCCCGTGGCTGTGACGGGGCTGGGGCGTGGATGGCCAGACCCCGGGCCGGGGCAGCAGCACGCCTCGAGCCCTGCCCCTCACAGACCCTCGTTACTTCTGGTTTCCCGGAGGTGCTCACCGTCCCTCCCCCAGGCCCCGACTCGAGTCCACGTAGGTGTTTCGCCACCTGCGGGCCTGTCTGCCCGGCGCCCGAACGGCTGCTTCGTGGCTGCTGGGCCCTCTTCATGCAGCCCCTGCGTCCTCTGCTGTGACCGCATCGTCTCTGTCCTTTTCCTTGCTTTGTGGTGCTTCGCGAGGTGGCCGGCTCGTTGCGTACGTCTTCCTCTTGGTGGGAGACTGTGTTTAGAGACTGCGTTCTGGGGGGAGCCACTGCTTTGCTTTGTCCTTTTGCTGGGCTTTTTCTGCAGACGGAATCAGGACTGTTTTTAAGGTAAAATATTTCGCGCGTTCGCATTGATTCTTCCAGTTTCAATTCAGGGCTGCGGGGCGGCTTCCTTCCTTCCTTCCTTTCAAAGTAATGTGACTAATTTTGTCTTTATCTCTTTTCCCACATGCTGACTATCTCAGCTGTCCATGCTGCCAGCGAAAGGATTCTTTGCTTCATTTCACCACAGGGGCGCACACACACATACACACACACACCTGACCTTCGAATAACAACCAGTGTGGTCAGCAGAAGCACTGAAGGTTTAATTCTGGCTCACTTTGCCCTGAGGCGTCTGCAGCTTGGGAGCTGGTGCTGTTAGCCGGGTACACATTTCACTTCCTTTTTTTGCTTTTCCTTTGGATTTGTAAGCATTGTTTTTCAAGTCTCAGGCTTGCTTTTAGAACCACGTGAAATATTAACATAGTTCATGGTTTCAAAGTCGTCGCCACCCGCGCGGCGTGTCCCAGAGCCTCACCCACCTCGCTTCGCCACTGGGCACGCAGCTCCTTCCTGTGGCCTGGGGGGCTCTTTGCACTTGGATTCGCCTGTGGTCGGAGCAGCGGGCGAGTGAGCAAGTCAGTCCACGGGCGCAGGCTCATGCCCCCCCCCGCCCCACACACACGCCTTTTCCGTCTGACGTGTGTCCTGGAGCTCCCGCCGCGGCTCTTTTTAGATGGTCTGGACAGCTCTGGGCCTTGTGCCATCCCAGAGCTGGGTCAGTAGGTGGGGAGGGGTGGGGAGGGGGCGCATAAATCTCCTCGTGTTGTCTGCTTGGTCGCAGCTCGGCCCCTTTCATGGAGGAGAAAGCCGCTGGCCAGGCCCAAGGCGGGTGGGCATCAAGGTGGGACTGATCGTGGCGCCAAGCCCAGTTCCGTGCCCCGGGTGGCCCACAGGGTACAGGTTGAGATCTGCCCAGGGCTGAGGCCTGTGGCTCCCAGGCCTGACGGGCTAGCCATGGCGCCCCCGATGGCCCCGGTCCTCACTGTGCCGCTGAACGTGCCAAGGCATGGCTACTGGGCCGGGAGAGTCAGGCAAACCCGCCCCGGCACTTTCACGGGAGAGCCGGCGTGACGCAGCCGTGCCCTGGGCCTTATCGCCTTGTGGGAGAAAAGCAAGTGCAGGCGGACGCATGAGATCCTGGCAGGGAAGGGGCTGGCGTGTCCCGAGCCTGACCTCGCGTGGACCGAGGTGGCTTCACCTGAGCACCCGGCCCTTGGATCCCAGGGCCACTGGGGGCCCGGGGCTGTTGGCAGGGGTGGACACGGTGGCTGTGATGGACTTGAGCCGGGGCCTGGAAACAGCCTTTCCGGGGGCTCTGAGTGGGGGACGGGGGGGCAGCCATCAGGCTGGGCCTCGTCTGCTGGTGTCTCTGTGGGGCTGGCGCTGCCCACGCTGGGCCAGGGTCCCGAGTGGCACCCGGAGGGAGAGGAGAGGGGCCCTTGGCGAACGCGGGCTCCAGGTGCCTCTGCTGCCTTGCCTGTTCGCTCGGTGGCTTGCGAGGATGTCCTGGGCGGCGGGGTGTGTGCTGGCCGGGCCTCCGGCGGGCGTGGGCTACTGCCCGAGGAGTCCGCTCCAGAGCGCCACCCTGTGCCTGGCACGTGGGTGCCACGTGCTCGCTCCCACGAGTGGCTCTCACCCTGCGATTGTCCCTGGGATCGTCTCTGTTGGTGACAGAGCCTCCCTGCCCTTTCTGTGCTGGGCCCCGGGACGTGTGTGGAGGGCACCCCGACGAAGGGCAGGCCCATGTTCCTGTGGCTGTTGGGCGTGGTGCTGTCCTGGGTGTTCACTGGCGCCATGACCGGCTGGATTCTCTGCCCTCTCTGCCCTGCAGCCTCCATTCCTGCAGGCTGCTCACCTACGGTTGCCAGCTTCACCCGCCCTGTTCCTGCCCCACCGCCCCCCGGCCAGCCTGGCTGGGGGCCTCCGCAGTGCCTGCTGCAGACCCTTTGAGGCCGCCCCTGACTGGTTCAGCAGCCGTGGAAAGGACACGCGTCCCCTGCCCTTGAGGCCTGAGGGGGTGTCCCAGAGCTGGCGGGCCGCCCCGGCCTCCCCCACGCACGTGCTCAGAGCTGATCTGGAGGCTGCAACGCCTGGGCCTCCTGGGTCTCGCGACTGATCCCCAGGCTTGCTGTGTTAAATAAGCGAGATGCTGCTTATCCTGGAAAACATTTCCTGTCTTGGGAGGTGAGGAGGAAGGAGGAGGGAACCAGGGCCCCGTATTCCACGCCTGACCTTGGATGTGGCCTGCGCGGGGTGCGGTCACAAGGACGGGGCTTTGTGGCTGTCAGGGTCCACGCGGGGCCTCAGTGCACTGTGGTGACAGCGTCCTGGAGCCCACGCCGACCTGGGGTTCCCAGGGCGCGGTGTCTGTGCAGGCCGGCTGGGCCCTCAGGAGTCAGCCCGGGGTGGGGGTGGGACCCCAGGGAGGTGATGGGAGGAGCCGGGGATCCCTGGAAGTGGGTGCAGGGCCGCTGGAGAGAAGCAGGTGAGGCCACAGAGCTCAGGGCGCCTCTGGGGTGCTCGGCGAGGACACCCCACTGTGTAGCTGAGGATTCTCAGGCTGCAGGGTGGCCATGCCTGCCTCTCCAGATGGCGGGGAGGCTGCATGACCCTGGCCTGGGCCTCAGATGGGCCCCAGCGCCCTCTCATGTGCACCTCCCCCTGGTCTGGGGGCCGCTGCCCGCCTTGGGCCCTGCTGGACGACTGTTGGCTGCTGCTCTTCTGGAAAGAAATCCTCGAGGAAGGATCCAGACCCCACGTGTCGTGACGCCCGACGCAGCAGAGTGGGCTTTGTAGAGGTGGGGCTGCGTGCGGAGCTCCCCGCGCCCGGGTTCTGAGCTGCGTGCGGGGCTCCCCGCGCCCGGGTTCTGAGCTGCGCGGAGGTGGCGGTGGTGTCTGCAGCCCCGCTCAGCTGCAGTGTGGGTGCAGGCCTGACGGGCCTCCGCGTACTTTCCCTCCGTCAGAACCACGGCTGCCACAGGGGTTCTGGCAGCTGGCTCTGGGGCCATGGGGGCCACAGCCCTTGGACGGCTGTCAGTCAGGAGGTCTGTGCTGGGGGTGAGAGGGGAGGTGGACTTCTCCCTCTGGCGCTGACCGCAGCTGCTGGCTGGGCCAGGGCGGGGCCTGCGCGCGTTTATTCAGTTTTAAGTTTTGTTCATCAGCCTGGTAGCTCCTCTTGCAGATCTGGTGCACGCTTTGTTAGGGTTAGACCTCAGTGTTTTATTTTTGTGGTGTGCTAACGTAAATGGTGTGGGATTTTTTTTTTTCCCATTTTGAATACTGGAAAGTGATTGGCTTTTGCACATTAACCCTGTGCCTTACAGCCTTGCTGTAACGACATTAATTCCAGTAGGCTTTGTTCTGTTGTTGGTTCTTCAGGATGTTTTTACATAGCCGTGTCTTCAATGCGGGAGACCTGGGTTCGATCCCTGGGTCGGGAAGATCCCCTGGAGAAGGAAATGGCAATCCACTCCAGTATTCTTGCCTGGAGAATCCCATGGACGGAGAAGCCTAGTAGGTTACAGTCCACGGGGTCGCAAAGAGTCGGACACGACTGAGCGACTTCACTTCACCTCACGTCTCCTGCAAACAGCTTTATGTCATCCTTTCCAGGCTGTGCCTTTTTTGTGTGTGTGTGTGCTGCACAACACAGCTCGCAGAATTTTAGTTCCCTGACCAGGGATTGGACCCAGGCCCCTGGCAGTGGAAGCCAGAGTTCTAACCACTGGACTACCAGGGAGTTCCCTCCAGTCTCTGACCCTTTATTTCCTTTTCTCGTCCTGTTATCTTACTGCGTCCTAGGGATTTTCCAGTATGCCCTTAATGAAGAGTAGTGAGGGAAATACATTTGGCCTGAGTCCCCACCCTAGAGGAGAGCATCCTGGTTTTTACCGCCAGGTGTGGTGTGCACTGTAGGGTCTCTGGAGCTCTTTGTTAAGTTGAGGGAGATCTCCATGTTCTTATTTTTCTGAGAGTATTTTTTTTAAATCACGAATGGATGTTCAGTTTCGTCAAGCGCTCCTTAGGCGTCTCTTGATGTGATTTTCCGTCTTTACCCCTGGTGTGCGATGCGTCATCTTTGATGTTTGGACACGGAGCCCACCTTGCATGCCTGGAATGAAGCCCGTGTATCCGTGGTGTAGAAGTCTTTTAATCCAGGGTTGGGTTTGATTTGCCTGTGTTTTGCTGAGCATTTTTATATTCGTGTTCATGAGACAACGGTCTGTAATTTTCCTTTCTTGTAGCATCTTTGGTTTTGGTATGAGGGTAATTCTGGCCTCAGAATGAGTTAGAAAGTGTTGCCTCTGCTTCTGTGTCTGGAAGAGGTTGCAGAGAGTTCGTGTGATTTCTAACTTAAAGCTTTGGTGGAATTCGCTCGTGAGTCCGCCTGGGCCTGGTGCTTTCTGTCTGGATAGCTGAGTAGTTACTGATTCAGCTTCTTTCATAGGCTATGTTATCTGTTTTTTTGGGTGTGTTTCGGCAGGCTGTATCTTTCACAGAACTGATCTCTCCTCCAAGTTGTCAGATTTGTGGACACACAGTTGTTTGCAGCCTCCCTTTCTGATGCTTCTCAGTCCGCGGGATCTGTAGTGACGCCTTCTCTCTGGTCTGTGACGTTGGCTATCTGTGTATCCTCTCTGTCTCAGTTTCTCCTGCCCACCCCTCTTGGTTACCATGGCTAGGGGTCTATAGGTCTTTTTAATCTTTCCGGAGAACCGGCTTTGGTTTCACTGACTTTCCCTATGAGCTTCCTGCTTTAAACTTTGCTCTAGTGTTCTCTCTGCCTGCTCTGGGGTTGCCGTGCTCTTTTTCTGGCGATAGTTCCCTTGGTCTCTGCCCTTCTCAGACGTGCTCGTTCCATGCTGCACCTCGCCTCCAAGCGGGACCCTTGCTGCCTCCCACAGATTTTGCCAAGTTGCTTTTCATTTTCATTTAAACACACTTTTCAGTCTCTCTGAAGCCTCTTCTTTTAACCACGTGCCCTTTAGCAGGGGGCTGCTTCATCTCCGGGACTCAGGGCCTTGAAGCCGCCTTCCTGTCGCTGGTCTCTGGCTTAGCTCCGCCGAGGTCTGGGGGGGGGTTGGGTGTGGTTCGCGTGCATTAATTTTGTGCAGCGGGACTCACCTGGTCGTCCCGGGGCTCCATGAATGTCCCCATGGAGTCACGCATTCCTGGGCATCTCTGAAGAGCCCGGCGTCGTGGCTGAGGAGGCAGCCACAGATTCAGCGGCTCTGGTCCCCAGAGGTAGAGGCTCCCAGGGTTTTATAAACGCCGTGCCCTCGGTGCTCCAGCAGGGAGCAGGAGCCCTGCCTCCACACCGTGAACAGCTACGCCTGAGTTATTGCTGCTTAGAGAGAATTATTTGGAAACTTGCAGTCAGTTTCGCCCAAACAGTGGAAAAGCCTAAACACAAGCCAGGCACCCTGTCAGGGCCCTGGCTCCAGTGGACGAAGAGAGCCCCTCATCCCCGGGGCTGCGACAGGCAGCAGAAAGCAGGGGGTCCCGTGGTGCTGGTCCCCAGGGCTCTGCCTGTGGGCCTGGCTCCTGGAGTGTGAGTGACGCTGTCGTGAGCCCAGGGAAGCCGGGGCTTCCAGGTCAGGTGTGCCCCTCCCCTTTCTGGCATCATTTCAACGTCGGAAAAAACACTGTCTTGAGCCCGCTTTCTGCACCCACAGGGCCTTTTTCAGTTCACGTGGCGCTGGTGCTCCTCCTGTTCCCCCGGCGCTCGCCCGGGGCAGGAGTGCCTGTGCCCTGTTCTGCCCTGCTCTTGTGACCTCACCAGCGGGGGCAGAAACACACGTCCTGGCTCTGACACCCCCGTGCCTCGGAAAGTTGGACGTTTTTCAGAATAAAGTGTTTAAAGAAATAAAGACACAGAAATGTTGGAACTGCTAATGCAGGTTTTCCCCTTAGGACTGGTGGTGGTCCCGTGGTCCCTGTCACAGCGCTTTTGCTCGAAGTCCCAAGAACTCCCCCTCCCCACGTTTACAGAAGGCTGGAGGAAGGGCAGATTGCCGGGGTTCAGGGGACTCCCCCTTCCTATGTTTACAGAAGGCTGGAGGAAGGGCAGATTGTTGGGGTTCAGGGGACTCCCCCTTCCTATGTTTACAGAATCCTGAAAGAAGGGCAGATTGCCGGGGTCCGGGGCGGGGTGCAGGGGTTCTTGCCACCCCACCTGCCGGGTCCGCCTTGGAAGGGGGCAGGCGCGGCTCCATTCGCTGTGGGCGCCTCCCTCCGGTGAGGGTGCACTCGGGTGGCCTCTGGCCTTGCTCGGAGAACTGGTCCAACCTGTTTGCTTCCGCAGGTCTCTCTGCAGGGGTGGGGGTGGGGGGTGTTCACCCGGCAGGCCACCTGCAGCAGCAGTTCGGCAGTTTATCAGAAATGTCAGCCAATAAAAGGGGATAGCAAGGCCATGGCCAGATCACGAGACTGGCTGAGCTCCAGGGGCGGAGCGCGCCGCTGGCGCCCCTCCTGGGACTGGGCGAAGGGGCCCCCGTGTGCCCGGGGTTGGGAGCCAGCAGGAGTTGCCATGGCGGCTCCTGGTCGGGACGGACAAGGCCATCGCCCTCTTGGGTGCTCTCCTGCGGTGCCCAGGGCTGTGCCCAGTGCCCCGCGGGCGAGCTCCGTGGATGCTCAGCCCCCCGGTCCCTTCAGGCGCCTTCAGGGTGGCTGCAGGTCCCCTGGTTGCCAGCGAGGAGCGCTCATCATGGGGACGACCCCCGCCTGGTGGAGGCCACACGCACAGCTGTCACCCCTCTGCACAGGGAGCCCCTCGGGCAGGGGCTGCAAACAGAGGCTGGGCTCCGGGGCCCGGAGACGGGGGTCCTGCAGACACAGCCTGTGCTCCCGCCGGTGGGGGGGGCCTGGCTCTTGCTTCACGAGAACAAAGGCATTGCTAGATACTCCTTCTTTTCCATCCCAAGAAAAAACAAAAATTACGATGTTTATAGATCTCTCAATTTTTAGATATTGGGAGCTACCTTTGAAAACGGGGCACCATTGACCCATGAACAATCAATAGGGCACTCAGAAATTTCAGTGGTGACCTCCCTTCGCAAAGAGGCCCAGGTCTCAGAGGTTTTATGGATGAATTCTGTTAAAACTTCAGCAAACCGTCCATCCTTTTACAAGTGGCTCCAGAAAATAGAGAATGAGAAAGCTGCCCGCTCATTGTATGGCTTTCAAATGAGTCTGGAGGGGCACGCCCATCAGGCCATAAACCCCAGATGGAGCAATCAGTGGATGTTGTCGGAACATCAGCTGACCCTTGGGGAATACAAGCCAGACCCCCTTCCTGTGGACAGAAGGTCCGAATGTGTCCATGGGAATACCTGGCAGAGGGTGCTCCGGACCCAACCTTGTGCCCCGGATTCACCTGCTGAAGTGATGCCTCCCTGGAGGCATTTGGGAGGCGGTGGGGTTTAGGTGAGGTGGGACCCTGGCGATGGGGTAAGAAAACACGAGGGGCTCCCCTGCAGGGGCTCGGGTTCAGTCCCTTGTCAGGAAACTAGACACCACGTCTCGCAACTAAAGATCCAAGTAAGGCCCGGCGCAGCAAGTAAATAAGACACCAGAGAGCCTCCCTCCCTGCCATGTGAGGGTACAGCGAGAAGCAGCCAGATGCGCTCCTGAAAACACGGAAGAAACGGGGCGGGCTCCGTGGCATGACGCCGCCTGGGGGTTTAAGGTGCACACACACCTCCGGGTTCCGTGTTGTAAGAGAGAACGTGCAAAGGAAAGGTGGTGGTGGCGGTCCAGTCGCTCAGTCGTGTCTGACTCTCGCCACCCCACGGACTGTAGCCGGCCAGGCTCCTCCGTCCATGGGATTCTCCAGGCAAGAATACTGGGGTGGGCCGCCATTCCCTTCTCCAGGAGATCTTCCCGACCCAGGGATCGAACCCACGTCTGCTGCGTCGCAGGCAGTTTCTTTACCAGCTGAGCCCTCAGGGGAGCCCACAGCCAAAAGGAAGCCTCTCAAATCTCAGGATGAGCCCCAGAGCCCGGGGAGGAAGGGAGAAGGGGGAGGGCTCTTCAACAAGAGCTAGCCCCCCTGCTGTGAACTCAGGGCCGCTAACCTGCATCTGGGCTTTAAGACACGGGTGGCTCCCAGCGGCGCTCACGTGACCTTCAGAGGCAGTGGGAGCCACGGTACCGCCCAGGCTGGTCCGGGCCACCGCAGAGCCCCTCTGCTGGGCCCTGGGGTTTGGGGCCACGCCAAGCCCCCAGCTACACGTGGTCAAATCCGGTAGGCCAGCCGTCCTGAGAGCAGGTTTGAAGTCGGGTCACAGAGGCTGGAAGAACTTGGCTGATATTTCACCCCAGGAGTGGGGGCTCTCTGACCATCAAAGAGAATGTTCCTCGTCTGCAGAGGTGGCCCTCCAGACAAGGCCTGGTTTCCGTGGCAATCTGCTTTCACCCCAGGGCTGCAGGGCCAGGCTCTGGCTTCTGCCGGGATGGGGACAGCAGGTGGCAGGGAGCCCATCACGGCCTGGAAGGTGTCAGCGAGGTGCGGCCCTCCCGGGGGTGGATGTTCCAGGAGCCGGGACCAGGCACGCCCAGTGCCCACCCCCCAGGTGGGGGGCACCTCAGGGCTGAGGCCCAGCCCCACCCCAGCCAGCCCCTCCCCTCCTCGTCTCAGGATTGTTTTCCCAAGCGCCTTGCTCGGTGGCCTTGGCCCCTGGCTTGACCATAGTGGCTTCGGATGGCTGGTTTCCAAGGTCAAAGCAAGTAACTTACCAGCAGGATGTGCTCCGAACATTTACTTGCAGGTCAAGGACTAGCCTTATTTTAAAATGGCACTTGGGCAGTGGGGTTTAGATTTAAAATAAACAAAAACCAAAACGTCTGTGCTGTTGGAATTAGCTGTGACGAACATCTAAACTGCTCTTGGGCTGAGAATAACAAGCCCAAGGTGGAGTGGCTCTGTTTGCATGAGTCTTTTTTTTTTTCCCAGAAATGTACCGAGTTGGGATCCATCAGTGCAGTTTGTCTAATTGAGCTCTAGTCGATTTATGATTTGTGTTCCGGGTGTGCAGCATGGTGGCTCGTATTTAAGGGAGATGTTCCATCTGGAGTCACTGCAGGATGCTGGCTGCACGCCCTGTGCTCTGCATCCCTGTGGCCTTCTCATTGTCTACGTGGTGGCTTGTGCCTCTTTCCTTCTCCCCCCCTGCACTGCCCCCTCTCCCCACCGGCAGCCACCAGCTCTCTGTGCCTTTGAGTGAGTTGCTGTCTCGTCATATTCACTGGTGTGCTGTGTTTTCTAGGTTCCATATATAAGTAAAATTGTATGGTGTTTTTTAAAATCTGACGTAGCGTAAAGCCCTCCAGATACACCCATGTTGCTGCAGATGGCATCCTTTCATTCCTCTTCATGGCTGTGTAATATTCCAGGGCAGAAAAGACCCTGACGCTGGGAAAGACTAAAGGCAGGAGGAGAAGGGGACGACAGAGGATGAGATGGCTGGATGGCATCGCTGATTCAATGGACATGAGTTTGAGCAGGCTCTGGGAGATGGTGAAGGACAGGGAGGCCTGGCGTGCTGCAGTCCATGGGGTTTCGAAGAGTTGGACACGACCGAGCAGCTGGATGACAGAAACAGCAATGACACTCGGTCGCATAAGCACACCGCGCCTTCCTTATCCCTTCCTCTGCTGATGGGTGCTTGGGTTGCCTTCACGTCTCGGCTGCTGTAAACACTGCTTCTGTGAATGTTGGGCTGCACGTGTCTCTTTGAATCAGAATTCTCTCCAGTCCCGCCCTCAGGAGTGAGATTGCAGGGTCATATGGCAGCTCTGCTCTCATTCTTTTTCGGGAACCTCCATGCTGTTCTCAGAGTGGCGGCACCGATTTTCATCCCCGCTGACCGTGTCGGGGAGGGGGTCTCAGGGGCTGAGGTGTGTCTGCAGGCCGGAGCGGGACTCAGCCCAGCAGAGGAAGGCATCCGTGCGGGTCAGTCTGGGGGCTCCCGCACCCTACCCTCCCTCACCTGCTCCCCCCACCTCCAGGGAGACAAAGAAGCGTTTAAATAGACGAAAGCAACGGCTTTCAGACGTGTTTGTTTCCTGGGCCCGGGGAGTGGGCGGGCGCAGGCGGGCTGGGTCTCCGGCCCGTGTCTGTTTCCTGGGGGCTCCTCCACTGACCCGTTTCCAAGACCCCTGAGAGCCCTCTGCCCAGGGGGCCCAGCGTCTTGCTTCTCTTCTGGGGAGACATGTGCCCGGGTGTGGGTGGCCTCCCAGGGACGGTGGTTGGTGGTTAGGTTCCGGTGTCCGGACCCTGGCCTTTGCGCCTGGTTGCTGTCCAGAGGAGGCTCCTGGGCGGTTGTGGACGCTCCCCCCGCCGGCAGGGCGTCCCCGGCTCCCTGCACCCGCATCCCTCTTGAGGGTCCATCTCACAGCAGACTCGGGAGACGAAACAGCCAGGCTGCCCGGTGGGGAGCCAGCCTCGAGCCTCTGTGCCCATCAAGCGAGCAGTGAAGAGAGCCTGGTTTCTTCCCGTTTCTGTGTCCAGCATCTCAGCTCCCTTAGACGGAAAGAGGCAGAAAAGGAGTCAGGACTGGTCGCCGTGTCCTTGTGGGAACGGCCCCCATCTGCGTTGTCTTCTGTGAGTGGAGTCTGTCCCAAATGATCCCGTCTTCATAAATCCTCAGGCTGTGCAGGACAAGGGGCCTTGAGCCCAGGGCCGGCGGGTCCCTGGGGTCTTCATCGCCTGCGAGCCGGGGAGCAGGAGCCGCGTGGAGGGCAGGGCGGCCCCCAGCGCCCCCATGGCCCCCACACGCCATGCTTTCTTTCGCAGCGACATATTCGACGCCATGTTCCCCGTCACACACATCGCCGGGGAGACCGTCATACAGCAAGGTACGCCGCCAGCTCCTCCTCGCCGGGGCCGGAGCCCCCGCGAAGGGTTGGCTGTTTACTTACGAGTGTGTTTATCACGAAACCCTTACTGTCTGTCCTCGAGACAGGTCATGATGACCCTGCATAACAGTCCACCTCACAAGTTAGTGTGTGCTAATATGCTCTGACAACCTCACCGCTCAGTCATGTCTGATTCTTTACGGCCCCACGGGCTGCAGCCCGCTGGGCTCCTCCGCCCATGGCATTATCCAGGCCAATACTGGAGCGGGCTGCCGTCTCCTCCTCCAGGGGATCTCCCGACCCAGAGATCGAGCTAGCGTCTCTCCTGCATCGGCAGGCAGGTTCTTTTTACTGCTGAGCCACGGGGGACCTTCTCGTGGTTAAAAATATTGAGGAGCTGTGTTGAGTCCTGGAGGCTCGACAGCCGTGGACTTCAGCTGTCAGTGGTGTCGGGAGAGGACTCTGCAGCCTGACTGTGGAAACCGTTTCCTGGCGAGTGTGAAGTAGGGCGCTGCGCTCCGCACCTTCGTACGCACAGCTTCCACTTAAAGATTTTTAAAGATGGGGGAGACTCGGCCTTGCTGGGCAGAGGTCTGGGAAGCAGCGTCGTAAGGTGGTTTGTTACCGGAAAGACGAAAGCCCGCCTCCTCGCATCACGCGTCTGTTTTCCTTCCCTCGCAGGGGACGAAGGGGACAACTTCTACGTGATCGACCAGGGAGAGGTGGACGTGAGTATCCCCAGCGTTCTCGGGACAGCAGCACCTGTCTGTGCCCACTCTCAGGTCTAGAGACGGTCGTTCTGGGTGGTATGTTTCCAGTTTCTCAGTCCAGAAGCAACAGAGTTCACGTAGAAGATACTGCAGGCACATCCAAGCAGAGTAGGGTGAGGGCGGCTGGTGTCAGCCCGGCCACGGCCCCTGCCGTCAGTGCCCGCCGAGCCGACCGCGGCCCCAGGGCCCGGACGGGGCAGCTCTGCTGCAGCTGGAGCCCGCGACGCGGCAGGCCGGCGTGGCTCACGCGCTTTGGACGCCCAGGGGCCTCGTGGCTCTGGCTTTGCGGTGGAACCAGGCTGCGTCCATCCCGGGATGTCGTGCCCTCCGATTGTGTTCGCGTCCTTTCTTTACTGCCCAGTCTCCGGCGGGGACACCCAGGCTCTGTTTGGAGAAACACCTCCTCCGTCGCCTGACCGCAGGCCGAGCCCCGACCTCCCCCGGGGCCCCGCGCCGGCTCCTCCGAGCGCGCGGCTCAGCCTGTGCTACCACCAGCCCTCCCGTGCCCCCTCCTGCCTCCCTGTCGCTCGGTGAGCGTGGCCCCCACGCGGGCTGCCAGCCGTCCGCCTCCCCTGAGGTTCTGCCTGTGGCCCTGATTCAGTCCAGCTTGGGTGCCTGATCCTGGGGCGTCTGTTTGAGGCTGCCTCCACACGGACTGCGGCCCCCTGCCCCCCAGACACAGGGTGAGTGTGTCCCAGGGTCCTGCAGGGTCAGGGCGTGTCCTCGAGGCCCCTGGCTCCCCTGCCTGCCCATCCTTGGGGCGGCGGCCAGCCGGGCATCCCAGGTAGGGGGCACTTTCTCCCCATGTCCCCCAGCAGCGAGCCTGTGTCCACGTGGCTGCGGCCCTCAGCTTCTGGAGCCACAGGAGGTGACAGTGTGGGGACCTCTGGGCGAGCTGCACGGGCTCGAGGTTTCTCTCGTCCTGGGCTCGGGCCTGGAGCAGTCCTTGGGCGGGAGCTGTCCTGTCTCCCCCGACAGAGGAAACTGAGGCGGGAGCCGGAGGGAGGGCCCCAGGGGAGGTGGTGGGGGAGGCCACAGGCTGGGCCGACTCCGGCTGCCAGCCGGTCCCAGAGCCAGCCGCAGCGAGACATACGGGCTACAGAGCCTCGGACCCGGCCGCCTGGGGCCCCCGCAGGGGTGCGGACTTGTGGCCCGGGCCCAGGTCACTCGGGGCCTGAGCCCTGCCGGCTCCTCCGGCTCCTCGGCCTCTGCGCCTCCTCTCCTCTCCTCTGCCCTCCATCTGGCCCTCATTTTCTGGCTCAGATGTTGAGCGAGCGCTTGTCTTCTGCTGGGCCCTTGCAGAGCCCTGAGGATACGCTCTTGGGGACACGACCTTGCCCCCGGGGTGCGTGAGGGTGGGGGAGATGGCTGAGAAGGCAGTTCCCAGGGAGCCTCTGGCCGGCCTGTCCTGTTCTTATTCCTGCTGTGCCTTGCAAACTCCTATCGATCCTTTAAGACCCCACCCAGGCGGAGCCACTGGGCTCCCCCAGGGCGTGGGGCTCCCTGAGAGTTGAGACGATCAAGCCTGGGTTCTCCCTGGCCGGCAGACATGGGCATGGCCGCCCTGTGGCCCAGAGTCCCGTCCTTGTCATTCTAGGAACCTGAAGGTTGTTGGGGTCCCTGAGACGTGACCCTCGGCCTGTGTCCTCCACGCAGACCTGGGCCCGCATGCCTGAGCCGTGGCGTTTCTATGTCAGCCCAGGAGGTTATCATGGAGCCTCCTGGAGCCCAGATGCTCAGGCCCGTGGGCGGATGTCGCCTCCTGGCTGCGGTCTCCAGCTTGGGCCGCAGGCCCAGATGGGGCAAGGTGGTGACTGCAAGGCCATTCCTGTGTCGGCCTCAGCGGCTCCTCCAGCGGCCGGTGGGTGCGGGGTGGCTGGGAGCCTGAGGTGTGGCCCGTGGGGGCGGCCCCGTGCGGAGGACCAGAGGTGGTCCGTCAGGAACCCAGGAAGAGAGTTGCCAGACGCGTCCTAACCCTGGCTGTTGTCCCTGCTCCAGGTCTGAAAGTGCGGCTTCTCCCGGCCTGGAGCCATGCTTCTGGCCCTGCCTTCGGGGGCGGGGAAGTGACCGCGGGCCACAGACCGGCCGCGTGTGAGGGTCTCGGGGGCTCTGAAGGGGTGTGGGGAGCAGAGGCTGGGACCACTGCACTGTGACCCTGAAGCCCCCAAGACACAGGCCCCCCCAGAGGCCCCACTCTGCCTTTGACAGGAGGGGTTGGGGGTGGCCATCCAGAGCCCCCTCTGCGGGCTGAACGCTGCCCCCTGACCAGCAGTGCCTGGGGGCAGCGGCCGGCTGACCGGATGCCAGAAACACCAGCTCGGTTTAAATTACGGTTTTCCAGGGAGATGAGGACGGTGCCGGCTGCAGTGTGTGTACCGCTGAGAGCTATAATCCTTCTTCCTAAGTATAAAAATATCTCCCAATTTGTCTTATTCATGGAACGTAGCATTAGCACTTGGAAGGGCGTCCACGGCCAGCTTCGTGGCTCAGGAGCGCTGTTCCTCCCCACCCGGCCGTCTGGGCACCTGGTGCTTTGGGGCCTCCTGGGGGGAGCCTGCCACGCCCCATGCTCTGCCCCAGCCCAGGGCCCCTCCCGCCTCACCAGACGTCTGTGGGCACGGCCGCGTCCAGCCTCCGGAGGTGGGGGCTCGGGGGACAGGGCACCCCGGGCCGTCTGGCTCCGCGGGTCATGGCCGGTCAGTCTGCTCGTCTGGTGTTCTGGGTTTTTTTTCAGTCGGTAAAGCGCACACACCGTGGAAGCCGCTGTCTTAACCTTTAGGGTCCAGATTGGGGCCATGAGCACGTTCACGCTGTTACACGGCCCTCCCACTGCCATCTCCAGAATGTTCTCATCTTCCCAGACCGAGACTCTGTCCCCATTAAAGTCTAACCCCGGGCCCTCCCCCAGCCCCTGCCCCCATCCCCCGTGTTCCATCATCACTGTGAGCCTGGCGCCTCCAGGGGCCCCGCAGAAGCAGAAGCACACGGCGTCTGCCCTGGGTTGGGCTCATCCCACTGAGCAGCGCCTCCCAAGGTTGGGCCACGTGAAGCAGGTGATGGAGCTCCGGGCCTGTCCGCCGAGTCACGGAGAGGAGTCACGGAGAGGACCCCCGTCTTGCTCATCAGCGAGCGTGCCCGCCGCGTGGCTGCCGCCGTAACCAGTGCTGCTGTGGACGACGGGCCGTGTGGGGGCCTGGGCATCCTGCTCTGGGTGCCGTCTGCTGGCTGGCCACTTCCCAGATGCAGGGCGGCCATGGCCCCCAGCTGGCTGTGAAGCTCTCCTGCAGTGCCTCACCCATAGGGGGCGACTGGGGGCCCTTCACCCTCTCAGGTCTCTGCGGGGGTCCTGGAGATCCAACTGTGGCCAGAGGCCACCTGGAATTGGGGAACAGGTGACCCAGAGTGCCCCGTGGTGCTGGTGACGTGATGAGAGCTTGGGGAGGGCGTCGGCCCTTATGCACGGCCAGCGCTGGGCCCCTGACAGGCTGCACGGTCACCCTGGAGCACGTGGCCCTCCAGACGGGACGGGCCCGATGGGGTCCTGCCTGTGGACCCCTGGGGAGTGTGAGGTTTGCAGGGGAGGGCCGAGAGCGTGGCAGGTCCGCGGAGTGAACCGAGCTGGTGGCCGGTCACCGGGGAGAGGATGCTGACCCCACGTCATCACCCACGTGGTTCGGGCTCCGCAGATGGGGTCCAGCAGAGAGACCTGGGGAGCTGCTCTCGAGCGAAATGGGCCGGTCAGCCCCCGACCCCGCCAGGCTCTTGGACTAAAGAGGCCTGAGGCTCGCTTACCCTGGAAGAGCGGCTGCAGGCCTGGGCTCACCTGCCCAGACACTCCCGCTCTTTGTGGCTGGAGCCCGGGACGCGGCGGAGCTGGGCCGTTAACTTTTCTCATCGCCTGTGGAACCAAAAATAACAGCGGCTGGCACACCCGGCTTGCTTCCTCGCCCAGGTGGCTCTGGGTTACGTGGGAAATACCTGCAGGAGGGGCGGGTCTGACGCCACCCCCTCCAGTGAGTGGATCACTAGGTGACTGTCTGTCTCCACTTACCCGGTTGCTTCAGAGGATTTTCTATTTTCTGTGGCATCGCATGTTGAACTGAAGTGTCCTTGTGGGTAGGAGCAGGCGGGCAGGCAACCTCATGTGTTCTCGCTGTCTGGATCGGTGGGGCTGGGACCGTCTGAAGCCCCCCCAGTGAGGGTGGTTCTGCTTTGGGGGTGTCATCAAGCAGGTTGCTGTGTCTTCAGTCACCACCTCCACCTCTGTCCAAAGTTGGAACAGGAGCTGGTCCATGGTGGGTGGGCATCAGTGTCACCTGTGATGTCCTGGGCCACACCCCTGGGGCTCTGAGTTGATAGGTCGTTGTTGGGGGGCAGGTTCCCAGGTGATGCTGTGCACCTGGTCTGCAGACCACCCGTCAAGCATCCTGGCCAGCGTCTGGGGTCCCCTCGCTGACCCCTGCTCCCCTCTGGGTGGCCCAAGCTGGGCTCCGGCTGTGGCGGGGGCGCGTCCTGGCTGTGAGCTGGCCTCAGCCCTGCCAGAACCTTCAGTGTTGCCGAGACACACCTCTCCCCGCGTGGCCCCGTGGCCTCCCCGTGTGGCCCGCACCTCGTGGCCCCCCACGTGGCCTCTCTGCATGGCCTCCCCGCATGGTCTTGCCGCATTCGGATCCTCCGAGCCCAGCCCTGCCTCGGGCTTCTTGCACGTCCTGGCCTGTCTGCCCCCGGCTCTCTTCACCCCTGGTCTTTGCACAGGACGCCTTGGGCTGGGCTCGAGTTTCCCCTCAACAGTCTCGTACGGTGGCTCTTCCCCGGATCCTCTTTCTCCTTTCTCTCCGGTGCCTGCAGCTTGTTTTAAGGACGTTGAAAGTGAAAAAGTCACTCAGTCGTGTCCGACTGTTCACGACCCCATGGACTACAGTCCGTGGACTTCTCCAGGCCAGAACACTGGAGTGGGCAGCCTTTCCCTTCTCCAGGCGCTCTTCCCAGCCCAGGGGTGGAACCCAGGTCTCCCGCGTTGCGGGCGGACTCTTCCCCAGCTGAGCCCCCAGGGAAGCCTTAAGGACGGTCACACCTGGATAATCATCGCTGAGCCGCTGGTCAGTGAGCCCCCGTGAATTGGAATCCGCTTGCTTCCTGCTGCTGAAGCCGGCGGTGAGAACACGCAGGGCGCCCCAGTGCTGGGGTGACCTTGGGCGACAGTGGCTGAATAAGCCGGCAGGAACAGCGGGTGGGGCGCCGGGTCTGCCTGGAGACCTGCAGCGGCGGCGGGAGCGTGGGTGCAGCCAGCGCAGCCTCCCACCCCTCCCCTACACAAGAAGGAGCAACAAAAATGCAACCGAGCCCGGGGAGCCCTTTGCGTGCCAGCCGTGCTGGGGCCGGGCGCTGCGCGGCCGAGCTAACAGCAGCCAGTGTCCCGAGAAGGATGGGCCTTTGTGCTCGGGGGGCGGCCTGGCGCCTCCTCGGCTCCACACAATGCTTTTCTCTGACGCCTCTGAGGATGCGGTCAGGGCTCTGTGAAGAAAGGGGTCCTCACGGCCCCCAGGGACACACTCCGGCCCGGGTGCCCTTGCTGGGGTGTGCCTGGAGTGCAGCTGCCTGCCCTCTCTTTGGGGTGCACCCTGGGGAAGTGGGGCTGCTAAGCACCTGCCCTGCTCCCGGGGGCCCTGTCTCGTCGGGGGTGACGGGGCGGCACAGGCACCCGAGGCAGTGGCTCCTCGTTCCTGCGAGGCCGCGGCGCTGTGGTGACCCGGAGCCAAGGGGGAGGGTGAGCTGGTGCAGACTGGGGGTGCTGCTCAGTGGGTCGGGGGTCCCCACCTTGCCTCACACGTGAGAGAGGAGGGCATTGAGTCACCTGCCAGGAGGTTCGCGGCCACGTTGGAGCTGAGGCTGGGCGGCGTCCATCACCCACAGGTGGTGCTGGTGCGGCCGTGAGAACTGTGGGCCAAACCCAGCACTCAGAGGGCAGCGCGGGGGCCCAGGCCAGCCGCCCCACGGACACCCTCAGGCACGGAGCGCGGGAGAGCCCTGGGAGATCCTGGTGCCCGGAGACGTTCAGCGCCTGACCTGGATGGCGGGAGAGCTCAGCGCTGCACACATGGGGTCGTTTCCAGGCAGAGAGGGCGCTGCAGACACGCGAGCCCCACGCAGGCTCCACGGACACGACTCGCGAGCCCCACGCAGGCTATACAGACACGACTCGCGAGCCCCGTGCGCTCTGCAGACACGCGAGCCCCACGCAGGCTATACAGACATGACACGCGAGCCCCGTGCGCTCTGCAGACACGCGAGCCCCACGCAGGCTATACAGACATGACACGTGAGCCCCGTGTGCTCTGCGGACACGACGCGCGAGCCCCACGCGCTCTGCAGACTCGCGAGCCCCACGCAGGCTATACAGACACGACTCGCGAGCCCCGTGCGCTCTGCAGACACGCGAGCCCCACGCAGGCTATACAGACATGACACGCGAGCCCCGTGCGCTCTGCAGACACGCGAGCCCCACGCAGGCTATACAGACATGACACGTGAGCCCCGTGCGCTCTGCGGACACGCGAGCCCTGTTGGCGGAGGGCCATCCGGGCCGGGCCCTGGTTGCCATGACTACCTCTCCGTGGACTCTGGTCCCTTTGGGACAACCGGAGTCTCCAGGGATGCGCCGGTGGAGAGCGTCTCGGGGCAGAGCCTGGCAGATACGCGCCCTCCCTGTGGGAGGACGGGCCTCGCCCTGGCCCCAGGGCCTCGCTGCGTGGGAGCTGCTGTGTCTCCTGGCTCCTGGCGGGGTTGGGCGGGCCGGCGCTCGCCGGAGGAGGTCCCCGCCTGTCGTATCGCACCCCCAGCGCCCTGTGCGCAGCAGGCCAGCCCTTCTCCCCACCCTGCTCACATCGCACGCAGTATCACCGGCGTGGTGTCCACAGACTGGCGACTCTGAGCCTCAGTCTTGGCCGAGATAATGCGCCATTGAGTCGGCAAGAATCGCTTCCATGATTCGCCGCAGTCCATTCTTCCCCAACACGCACGCTTTTTGCCAATGGGAGCCATTCTCTCAGCTCATTGACACCGGGGCGATGAACAGAGGTTGTGTTAGTTGATAGTGAGCGCGTCCACATAATGAACAATCCGGGCCATTCTGGCAGGACGCGGACCTGCAGCCAGCACACAGTCGCGACACTGTACGGGGCCACCGCCCTCGCCAGCTGAAAGGGAACCTTGTCCGCCTCCAGGCTCAGCCCTGGGCGCTGGCCTCCGCTCCCATTGACAGCAGGCCTGGGCACTTGGGCGCTGCCCGAGGGGCGGGGGGGCCCCGGGGGGGCTGCGGGGCCTGCGGGTGGAGGTGAGCGAGGGCCAGGCTGCTACTTGGAGCCTGGGACGGATGGGAGGGCAGCTTGTGAACGAGGCAGCTGGGTTGGAGGGGTCGCCTGGGTGGGGCGCGAGCATCCTGACAGGGTGACGCCTGGTGGGGTCTCCGGGTGAGGAGTGGAGTGCGGCCTGGCCTGGGAGGTGGGGGTCCTGAGCGGTGCGTCCGCCGGGGGCCTGGCCGGGGTCGGCGCTGACAGCACCTCCATCTTTGCGCCTGTCCAGCCTCGGTCCGGGCGGGGCTGGGCGTGAGGTGGGCACCTTGGCTGGTCCTGGGCTGGGCAGAGCACAGCCGAGTCCCATGTCGGGGTGCAGGGACCTCCTGCCCCCCCGGAGGTGCTGTGGAGGGCTCCCCATGCAGCAAGTGGCAGTGTGAACCCAGTCCCCAGTCCCCGTGCCCTGCAGGAGTGTGTGGACAGAGGGTGGGTGACCCCTGGCCCCCGACACTGTCCCCTGACCCCAGGCCCCCGACACTGTCCCCTGACCCCAGGCCCCCGACACTGTCCCCTGACCCCTGGCCCCCGACACTGTCCCCTGACCCCTGGCCCCCGACACTGTCCCCTGACCCCTGCAGGTGTACGTGAACGGAGAGTGGGTGACCAGCATCAGTGAAGGCGGGAGCTTTGGGGAGCTGGCCCTCATCTATGGCACCCCCAGGGCAGCGACCGTGAAGGCCAAGACGGACCTCAAGCTCTGGGGCATTGACCGGGACAGCTACCGGCGGATCCTCATGGTGAGTGAGTGAGCGGTGTCCCAGGGGTGCCCCACCAGGGCTGGGAGGGCACCAGTTGAGTCTGACACCCGCCAAGCATCTCACAGGAACCCTGGCTGTGGCCGGGTGGGATGAGGCGGGATGAGATGGGGGGCGGGTGTTGGGGGGGGTTCTGGAAATTTACCCAAAAGACAGGCAGGCAGCTGGGGCCCCTTTGCTCCCCTCCCCTTCCCCTTACGACAGTCTGGAGTGTGGTGGTGATGGCTGGAGCTCCAGCTGCCTTTCTGCGCCGTAAGGTAATTTTCCTCAAGGGGGTGGAGTGAGCTCCCGGGAGGAGCCCAGCAGCTGCTGGGACAGCGGGGGGACCGCAGCCCTGGGCGGGATACCGGCCTCTCGGCTTCCTTACTGGGCGACAGTCATCTGAGGTCTTCTTGCGTGCAGCCACCTCCTCTCTTCCCGTTTTGGGCGCAGGCGCGCACGCCTATGCGTGCTGCGGTGGGGCTGTTGGGAACAACAGGGCCCGTGTTTTCCGAGGGCTCTGGAGATGAGCTCCTGGGCGGAGGGGGCCCTTCCCAGGCAGTGGCGGCTGGGCCTTCCCCTGCCCACTCAGCGTTCATCCCACACACTCACTGCCTGGCCCTCTGCTGGGGCCTGCCAGGGGCGGGGAGGCTGACGTGCTGGGGGAGGGGATGGCAGAGCAGACGTGTCTCCTGGCGACAGTCTCCAAAGAGGGTGATAGAGCAGAAGGGCAGGTGGGGGCAGGGCCCGCTGCTTCACGGAAAGCCCGAAGCCCCCTCCCCAAGGTCCCCTGTGACAAGGCGGTGTTGAGAGAGGCCTGCAGCGGGGAGCCCTTGGCTGTCCGGGAGGAGAGTGTCTGCGCAGTGGGGGCAGCCGCCGCAGAGGCCCTGGGGTGCAGGCCTGGCTGGCGTGTGTGTGGACCAGTGGGGAGGTGGCCAGGATGCCGGGTCTCAGGGCAGGAGGTGGTGGTGGGAGGGCCGGGTCCTTGGGCCCTCAGCCCCCGGGGGTCCTGGACTCAGACCTCCACTGCCAGGCACCCCTGCAGGGGTGTGGGCAGAGGAGTGGCAAGGGCCACCCCGGGCCTTCCGGGTGAGAGCGGAGAGCCTTCCGGACTGGGCAGGGCGAGGGGAGTCGGGAGGCCCTGGCCCGCTGCACTGGTCTGGGGGAGTCCCCTCATGGCCCAGGGCCCCGGCCCGCGGCCCCTGGGAGCTGAGTGCCGGCTCGTCGAGGGAGTCACGCTCCTTGGCTGTCACCTTCCCCTGGGGTGACCGCTGGCCCGGGTGCTTTTCTGGGCTGGTAAAGGTGGTGCTGGCGGGCCTGGGCTGAGGGCAGCCCCCAGCCAGGGGGGAAGGTGTCTGCTCGGAGCTGACTCCTGTGGGCCTGCAGTCCAGGGGCCCTGCCGGCCTGGAGGGAGGTCACTGAAGGAACGCCTTGCCAGGAGACCCGGGGGCTGCACATGCCCTTGCCACGGGCCCTCAGGCCTCGGTCGTCTCCCAAAGACCAGCTGGGCTCTGGGGTTCGGGGGGACTGTGGTGGGGGCTCCAGGATGTTTAGGACAGGCCCTGCGCGCTCAGTCCCGTCTGAGCCTGCACAGCGGTCTGGCCCTGGGGGCCCCTCTAGAGGGTCCCACTGTCGCACCTGGTCCTTGTGATGTGCTGGGGTCCAGTTCAGTCCTGGAGGCCTCTGTTTTGTGCAGCCCCTCGTCCACACACTCTGGGGTCATTCGCTGGGCGCCCGCCGTGTGCCCGGAGGCCCTGCCCTGCCCTGCCCAGCGAGGCACGTCCTTGTGGAATGCGGCCCCCTCTCTTTGGTCTCAAACCTGCCCGGTCCTGCCTCCCCCGGAGGGCGCCCTCCCCCGTGCTGGCTGCTCCGGCGCACCTGGCCCCGTTGCATAAGCCATTGTTCCTTACTGCCGTCCATACCCAGTCGTTCTTGGCTGTGGGATTTCTGTGCCTGGAACCTTATATTCAGGGAAGTTCCCAAACCACCAAGGCAGCTGGCGCTTCCTCTGTTTTAATTCCGGATCCCTGGGCACTAAGAATAGCCGTGGCCGTGCCTGGAGCTGGTGGAGCCCTGCGTTTCGGGAGGAAAATGACAGTGCGGCCCACTCGGAAGGGAGTGTCCGTGACGGCGTCCGTTTCTGCATCAGACTGCGGCCTGGGCGGATGCGGGTGTGCCTGCCGTGCGATGAGTGGAGCCTGAGCTGGACATGCGTGGGCGATGCCGGGTGGGGGCTGCTGTCTCCAGGGAGAGGACCACCCACCTTTGAACCCAAGCACGCCCGTCCGGGACGTGCCCCGGCTCTGCATGGTACAGACGGATGGATGGAGCTTGGTGAGACCAGCCATTCCTGCCGCTTCTGAGCAGAGTGGGGCCTTCTCCCCGGGGCCCCGGACAGGGCCTAGGGCCCCCAGACTTCTCTCCTTCGAGCGCCAGGAGCGCTTGTTCATCCTGACTCTTTCATGAGGCCCCCAGTTGGAGCTGGTGTGTGTAGCATCCTGTCGCAGAGGCTGGGCTGGGGGCTCCAGAGCCCCACTTGCCTGGGGTGACCCAAGACCCTCGGGACCGTGTCCTGGGCCCCCGCCCCACGTGTTTGGGCCCCTGCTCCCATCCGTGAGGTGGGGCCGTGGAGCCTAGGGCCCACTCCTCGTGGGAGCCGGCCAAGTGGTGGGGAGCTTTGTTTCACGCTGCAGGGCCGGCTGGGCCTTCGTGTGTAGGGGACAGCGCGCTCGGAGCAGTCGGTCCAGCTTGGAGAGTCACCTTAGCTGCGTAGATGCCTCCTCAGCCTGGCGGGTCCGCACTGTCCCCCGAGCTGCACCCCGAGTGCCCGGCAGGCAGGAGTGCTGCGAACACTCTGGGCTCAGGAGTCAGGGGTTGGGGGTCAGGAGCTTCCAGGGGCCTCGGGCGGTGCTGTCCGGGGTGTGTGCGCTTTGACCAGAGCCCTGCTGTCCCCCAGGACCCAGGTCCCCTGCCTGTCCTCAGGGCCAGCTCACACTGTGTGGCTGGGACAGGGCAGGGGGTCTGCGTGGACACTTTCGGTTCCTGTCTTAAGACAGACCTGCCCCTGGGCCTGCGGGGAGCAGCAGCAGGAACCTCCCGCTGGGCAGTGGGTTCGGGGTGGCCTCGGGCTGTGCCAGGCGGTCAGGGCTGGGAGGGGCTTGCCCCTTGCTGGCAGTGGGGCGGGCCACCAGGAAGCGCGGTCTGGAGTCGCAGGGGCCTCGAGGTGTAGGTGCTGGGTGGGGGGTGTAGGTGGTCTCGGCCCAACGGGACCGAAGCGCAGAGACGTGGAAACAGGCCGAGACTGCAGGTACCAGGGAGGCGCCAGGGCCCGCTCCTGCCGGTGGCCTGGGTCCTGTGAGCAGCGCTCGGGATGCGAGTCCAGGCCCCACTAGCATCTCCCGCGTGGCCTCGGGCAGGCCCTGTCCCGGCGCTGGGGGTCCGTGTGGCGCCATCTCACCAGGCATGAAGCCCCCTGAGCTGCTGGCAGACAAGCCCCCAGGTGGGGGTCCTGCTGGCACCACCCCCCCCCCGCCCCGCCTCACCCTGGAGGAGAGCTCCAACGGGAGGCCCCTTGGCCTGTCTGTGGGGCGGATCTCCCCGCCCGAGGGTCCCGGGCGGCCGCCTCCAGCTGTCGTCCTGCGATGGGAGACGGATGGGCCGGTTGTGGTGGCTTTAATGTCTGGGGTTGCCGGGCAAACACGCCTGCATTCCAGCGGGCGGGCGTAGCTGCCGGGAGGTCAGCGGGAATATAAATTATCCTTCAAAGAAACGCCTTTCTCCAGGCCGGCAGGGTCTGAGGTGGCTCAGCTCCGGCTGGGGGCTGTGCTGAGCTGAGCAAGCCGCCCCCGTGAGCGTCCAGACCTGCCGCCCACGGACACGCCGGGCCCCACGAGCCCTGGGTTCTGCCGCTGGCCTCCCGGACACCGTATCCCCTGCACAGCCACCACCAAGCGCTTCAGAAGCCTGGTCCCTGCCCTCTTGGTCAGCTACGAGGGCGTCTTGGATCCCAGCCCTGTGGGGGCTCTGCTGGGTGAAGGCCCCCCAGGGAGTCTCTGGGCTTCTTGGGGGCAGGCCGGGAACCTCCAGAATTCTGAAATCGAGACGCTGCCTTTGCAATGCTGGTCTGGCCCCAAACCAGGGAATCACGGGAGCTGACAGGGAGGTGGAGCCCCGGGGCTAGGAGGCTGGGGTCCCCCCACCAGGCTGGTTCACTGATGTTTGCTCACCTAGCCTTCACAGAGTCCTGTGGGGACAGGAATTAGGATACCCCGTTGTCCAGATGAGGAAACTGAGGCTCAGGGTGGGCAGCTGGTCAGGGCGTGAGGATATCTAGTGAGGGGTGGGCTTTGGGCCCAGCGCTTCTGTAGCCCCTTGAAGGTCGGCCTCGTGGCGCCCCTTCCCGCGTGAGTCTGGGTGAGGCTGTGTGTCGTGTGAGACCCCGGGGGGAGTGGGTGGTCTGGGCCCCTTGGCGGCAGCCCCTCAGGCCCCTGCTCACTTGAGGGGCTTGTGGGACACGGCACGCCCCGAGGGCCTCCTTTCAGGGGTTCAGGGTCCCTTGGGGATTTGGAGAACATGGGAGGGATTGCGGCGTGAAGCCCTCTGAACACCTGCTTCTCTGTCTTCTCCCCGCAGGGCAGCACGCTGAGGAAGCGCAGGATGTACGAGGAGTTTCTCAGCAAGGTCTCCATCCTGGGTGTGTGCCTGCCCACGCGCTGCGCACGCCTGGGACACACACACGTGCACACAGGTTCAGACGCGCTCACATGTGCAGACACACGCACACACGTGCTCACACATGCAGACGTGCTCACACGTGCACACACGTGCTCACATGCATGCAGTGCCCCCCACACGCACGCGCATTGTGCATGCAGGCGTGTGGGTCCCCGTGGACACGCACACACGCACTGTCAGGCGTCCTCTGCTCCTCCGTGCTGTGTGTGTCCATCTGTCCACCATCGGAGCCGCTCTGCCCACGCTGGTCTGTCTGGAGGCCTCACATGGGCCCCGGTGTCGAGTGTCTCTCCTGACCTGTCTGGGGGTTTCCTCTGTGGGTGTCCCCCGCTCTTCTCGTCCTGGGGTCTGACAGACACATCGACCGCGTCCCCACTGACGGTGGGGAGTGTCACAAAGGCCCCCCAGCAGCGTCTTTTCGCTGTTTGGACCTTGCTCTGAGGTTCAGGATGGAGCGCTGTTGTCCCGGCCCAGTCGCCCAGCAGTGCAGAATCTCCACACCTGTGTGAGGCACTTGGGAATTCGGGGTCAGGGTGTGAGTGTGTGTCAAGCAGCTCTGGTTAAGGGCCAGGAGGGCGACCTGCTGGGCAAAGTGTCGGCTCAGAGCTGAGGCCCTGGGAGACCACAGGGAATAACCGTCCAGAAACAGTTCCTGGGGGATCACCTCAGCCTTAAGCCTCAGGCTGGACGCGGGTTTGTGGGTGCAAGTGGCAAGTGAGGCTCAGCCTCCTTGTCTAAGAACCTGTAGGCTGAGGAGGAGAAAAAAGGCTCAGATTCTGGGGCGCTAGGGCGGCAAGGAGGCAAGAACACACGATGAGGAAGAGGCAGTCTCTTCAGGAAGCGGCGCCGAGAAAAGCGGACAGCTGCCTGTAGGAGAGTGAGGTTAGGGCTTCCTGGCGGCTCAGTGCAGCAGTCGCAGCTGCGATCCCTGGTCCAGGAGGGTCCCACGTGCCACAGGGCAACCAAGTCCGTGCGCCACAGCTACCGAGCCTGTGTCCAGAGCCGGCAGCTGGGAGGGCTGAAGCCCGAGACCGTGGAGCCGGAGCCTGCTCTCCCCAACGAGAGGAGTCACAGTGAGAAGCCTGGTCTCCGCAGCCGGAGAAAAGCCAGGCAAAAGCAGCAGAGACCCAGCCGGCCAGAGACGCATAAACAGGCAAGTCCTAAAACAGAATGACTTCAAAACATTCTCCAACACCACCTACTAAAGCCCTCAAGGTGGAGGGAAGGCCCACGTGTCAGGCTGGGCGCAGTAGCACTCCTGGAGGAACACAGGCGGAACTCTCTCTGACATAAACCTGAGCAGTATCTTTTTGGCTTCATCTGCTAGAGTAATGGAAATAAAAACAAGAATGAACAAATGGGACCTAATTAAACTTAAAAGCCTTTGCATAGCAAAGGAGACCATAAACAAAATAAAAAGACAACCTGCAGACTGGGAGAAAATATCTGTGAATGATGCAATAGGCTAGGGATGAGTTTCCAAAATATGCAGACAGCTCATAGAGCCCAGCACAAGAAACAACAAACAGCCCAATCAACAATGGGCAGAAGATCTAAACAGACGTTTCTTCAAAGAAGATTCGGAGATGGCCAGCAGGCACACGAGAAAGATGCTTCCAACTTTGCTCATTATTAGAGAATGCAAACCAGAACTACAGGGAGTGACCACCTCACACTGGTCAGAATGGCCGTCATCAGAAAGTCTACAGATAAACTAGGGCAGGGTGTGAGAAGGGAGCCCCCTGCACCATTGGTGGTTTAGGGGAGGGTGTGAGAAGGGAGCCCCCTGCACCATTGGTGGTTTAGGGGAGGGTGTGAGAAGGGAGCCCCCTATACCATTGGTGGGACTGTAAGTTGGTGTGAGATTCCTCAATAGACTGAAAATAGAGCCACCACACGATCCAGAAGCCTGGGCATATATCCAGACAAAACTATAATGAAAAAGATGGGTGTGCCCCTGTGTTCCTAGCAGCATTAGTCACGATAGCAAAGACATGTCCGTCAACAGATGAAGGGACACAGAAGATGTGGTGTGCGAGTGTGTGCACACGTGCACACATGCACACAGTGCACACGCACGCATGCACACGCACGCACACACGTGCACACACACATGCACGCACGCAGTGGAATATTACTCAGCCATAAAAAAGAATGAACAGCACCATTCGCAGCGACAGTCATGGACCTGGAGATGACTGCACGAAGTGAAGAAAGCCAGAAGGAGGAAGGAAAACCCTATATGATGTCACTAGCATGTGGAGCCTAAGAAACGAACTTATCTGCAGAACAGGAAGATGTTCACAGACATAGAAAATGGACTATGGTTACCAGAGGGCGTAGCAGGGGTGGGGTGGAGGGGAAATGAGGAGTTTGGGATTAGCAGATACGCATCGCTACATATAAGCTAGATGGCCAGCAGGCCCTACAGCAGAGCGCAGGGAACTGTATTCATACCTTGTAATAACCTATGAGGGAAAACTTTGAAAAAGAATGCATAGGTATAGCTGAATCGCTTTGCTATGCGCCCGAAACTCACAGCATTGTGAATCAAGTAGGAAAGGAAAGTGTTAGCTACTCAGTCATGTCCGACTCTTGGTGACCCCATGGACCGTCCATGTCTAGTCCATGGAATTCTCCAGGCAAGAATGCTGGAGTGGGTAGCCTTTCCCTTCTCCAGGGGATCTTCCCCACCCAGGGATCAAACCCAGGTCTCCTGCATTGCAGGCAGATTCTTTGCCATCTGAGCCACCAGGGAAGATGGATAAAAATCAACTATACTTCGGTTTTAAAAATGGTTAATAAAAAATCAGGGACATGGATGCGGATGGTCCTTTCAGCAATTCCCACAATGACAAGAAGATGGAAAGAACCTAAAATCTGTCATCACAGGAAGGGACTCGCGCCCAGGTGTCTGTGGTGCAGGGTTGCCTCCAGTGAGGCATGTGGACGAGGCCTCTGCACGTCAACACGTGTCAGGACGGGTCGGAGACACGTGTGTCTGCACAGTTTTGGCAACGCTGCATGGTGTTTACAAAGCTGCATCACGGTAAAGGTGTGAGGCCACCGATGGGAAGAAACCAACCAAACCCTTGAAGATTAAAAAAAGAATTCCACCAAATCCTTAATAGTCGCAGCCTCTAGGGAAGGAGAGCGCGCTCAGGCTGAGACGGAGGGACTGGGTCCTGTCAGTGCAGGGTGTCTGAGGAACGGCTCCGAAGCGGTCGCGGCCAAGTGGTTCTGCGATTCCATTCGGGACGGATGCTGCCTGTGTCGGCCGTTCCAGTGTTCTGAGTGTTTTTTCCACTTCACAACGGAAAGGGCACGTCTGTGGAGTCAGGGCCCTGGGCGCTGTGAGCAGTGGGCGCAGGCTGCCTGCCCGGGGCGGCCTTGCCGCTCCTCGGGCTTCACGGGGGGAGCAGAGACATCCCGACCCCATTTCCCAGGGAAGAAGCAAGCTGCAGGCCAGGGCAGGAGCGCGAGGTCTCCCGGGAGGAGAGCGGGTCGGGCTCGGGGCCGGAGGGCTGTGCCCTCCCGGAGCCTGGCCCCCGGCAGGCCCCTTCCCAGCAGGGTGCCTGCCGCTTGCTTGGCTGTGCCGGGGGGCGCCTTCGGGGCCCCTCTGGTGTCTCCTGGGGGATTTCCACCGCGTTTCCCGGCAGCATGGAGGCTGCCCTAGAAGGGCTGCGTTGGGGTGACCCCACGTGGGCTGACCGTCTGCACTTGGAGCTGAGCACAGCGAAAGTGCCTTGAAGCGTCCACCTCGGAGGTCAGGGCGAAGGAGTCGCCCACCAGCTTCTCCCGACCCTTCTCTCCTGGGATTTGCATCGTCGGGGAGGAAGCCCTGATTCTCTGACCTCGGGATGTTCAAGGTCTCAAGTGTAATAGAAAAACCTGCTGATCAGACATGAGGAAGTGAGCTTCCTGAGCCAGAGGCTGTAAAGTCAGAGGCTCTAGTCGCCTTGGAAGGAGACCAAACGCCAGTCACGTGTTTACCAGCACCGGTTTCCTCGTGGGGACAGACCGTGGTCCCTGCCAGAGTCACCTGCGGTCACGAGGGGGCCCCGCTGCCTCCTGCGGACGTGGGACGCAGATCGCGGGGCAGGTCCCACCCAGGGTGACGGCTGGCCGGCAGCCTGCTACCAGGGGCTCCCCACCTTCCCTGCCGCCCGCAACAGAGACGCCGCTCCAGCCCAGGCTCGGTCAGAAGCCTGTGCTTTGGGATGTGCGGCCCTGGCATGAGCTGTCGAGCCGAGAACTGCCCCTAGGCGGGCCCCAAGATAGATGGCCTGCCGTGTGTTTTAGCGGCTGATGCGCGAGTGAGCGCTGAGCACAGGCCAGAGAAGTTTCTTTGACCGAGGAAGAACCGATCAGGCAATCGTTAATTTCTCATAAGAGAAGCTGGTTATTGTGCATTTCCTTCCAGAGTGCCGAGAGCGGATGATGATGGAGAGGGAAGGCGCGAGGGAGCGGGGGAGGGCGCAAAACTCGGGAGCGCTAGCCTTGCCACTGGGACAAAGTATCTTGACCTGAAACAATGGAAGGTGGTCCACACCTCCGCCACAACATAAACTCAGTCGTGTGCTCTTCGGGGGCGCTGAATGGTGTTTTATAAACAGCGAATGGCTTCAGCCTCTGAATTATTTAAACCCCTGAGCAGCCTGAGTGCCGAGCTGCAATTACATTGTTTGCAAAACTCCAGGCAGCTCTGTTCTCTCAAAGATAAAAGCATTTCAGCCCACGTTACGCTGGACACACGCCCGCGGCCCCTCATTCCGTGTTTACGCTGAGCCCGTGGTTGGCGTGGGCCAGGGCCGGTCTGGGTTCTGCGCCCTCGTGCCCTTGCTGGGCCGTGGCTGCCTCCTGGCCCCGCGCACTCGTGGGGAAGCCTGCGCCTCCTGCGCAGACAGGTGCTGTCTTGTTCATCCCTGTGAGTTAGCAAAGCCTCGTCGCCCCAGGCCCGGCCGTGTGGGCGTTTCCTGGGGTGGTCTGGGGAGGGGCACTGCTCCCGGGACCCCCCGGCCTCCCATGACCCCTGTGTCCCCCCTCAGCATCCCTGGAGAAGTGGGAGCGTCTGACGGTGGCCGACGCCCTGGAGCCTGTGCGGTTTGAAGATGGAGAGAAGATTGTGGTCCAGGGGCAGCCCGGGGACGACTTCTTCATCATCACGGAGGTGAGTCCAGCTCGGGTGGCGGGGGCCCTGCGGCGGCTTCAGCCAGGGGGCTGCGGAGTCAGGGGTGAGGACTGGTCTGCACGCGCCACCCTGCCCGGCGCTCCATGCCCACCGCCTCCGGCGGCCTTGCCCTGGGACCCACGGGTCTCCCCTGGCCCCCAGGCCACCCCACGCAGATGTTACGGAGACCAGACATACCAGCCGTGCGCGTGAAGCTGGGGGGCCGGGCTTGCCAAGGGAGGGGAGAGGCTGCCTCGAATGGGACCCAGAGGGCCATGTGCGTCCTCGCAGGGGAAGCGTGTGAGCTGGGGGCCCCGGGGGGTCTCCCCGTGTGGCTTCTCACAACCGTGTGAACTGGCCGTGGTCCCTGGTCGAGTTTGGTGTGAGAGGTGGGCACCGGCTTCCCTCACCTGGGCCGGCCCGCCGCCCTCCCCCCGCCCCCCGCGGCGACAGCTGGCTCTGCTGTAATCCGTGGCGGCCACGCTCAGCCTGCCGCTGACGGGCACGGGCAGCTGCGGAGCCGCGTGTCCCCCCACCTGGGGCTGGGCTCGGCCGTGGTCCCCGGAGAGGAGCCACAGCCGTCCCGGGGTGGACGGTGGGGGGGGGGGGGCGCCTGGCTGTGGGGCCCTCCCCGTGACGCAGGCCCAAAACTATGTGGGTCTGGCTTGCTCCCTGCTGCGCCGGGCCTCCTGGTGGGAAGGGTTTCTGTCGCCCGCCGGGAAAGCGCGTGCTCCAGCCCCGCCAGCTGCCCTCGGAGATCAGGCGCCCACAGCACTGTGGAGGCCAAGAGAGGGTCCCTGAGCCATCCAGGGAGAGCCAACCCCGCCTGGGGGCGGTGCAGAGAGGGCACAACCCGGGGACAGGGGGCCGGCACCCCCGCCTTGGAGCCACCGTCTCAGTTTGAAACAGCGGAAGGGGGCTCCCCGGCTGCTGTGCGTGAGCGTGCGTCCTCCCGCGCGCGGTCCCCTTCTGTGCCTCAGGCCACACACTCGCCCCGTGGCCGGGGGTCCTGGGGGGCTTGCCCTGGACTCCTGCAGAAGCTCCTCCTGGGAGAGTGCCTGCGGTTCTTCCAGCTGCCTGCCTGGCTGCTCCCACGGGAGCCGTCAGAAGGCTGAAGGGTCAGGAGAACGGCCACGGGAGGGTCTCGAGGGGGCGGGCACGAACTTCACAGTGTGCACTTGGGAACGGGGCCCCGGCCACCTTCCAGTCCTTGGCCGGGCGCACCAGAGCCCCCGGGCCGGGCCGGGGAGCCGACCACAGGAAGCCTTCCTGCCCTGGGGTGGGAGACTCATTCGACAATCAGGTTTCTTGAAAGAGAGGGAAAGAACCCCAGACAGAACAAGTTACGATTCCTGCCGGCGCGGTCTCCGCTCCATAGACCGAGAGGTGGCACCCTGCGTGTCAGCCCCGGCCCGCGAGTCAGCCCGGCCCCGGCTGTGGCCTCACAGAAGGCTCCCGCCTGCTGGCGCCAGAGGTGACCCCACGGGTGGAGCCTCAGCCTCACTCGGAGCACCTCCAGGGCCTTCCTCCCAGGACTCAGGCTGCTCCCGTCCCTGCAGGTCCTGGTCCTGCTGTCAGATCCTCCTGCAAGTCCGCAGACACACCGGGGTCTGGCTCGCGGTTTCTGGAGCGCGTTCTAGCAGAAAGTTGCTTGCGTTCTCCGAACATAGCCCAGGGGGGTGCGGTGTGCACTGGCCTGCACCGTGGGCTTTCTTTTCTAAACATTTAAATTGTCAGTATTTAAAAATCAGGCTGAGTGCCGACGGATTGATGCTTTTGAATTGTGGTGTTGGAGAAGACTCTTGAGAGTCCCTTGGACTGCAGGGAGATCCAACCAGTCCATCCTAAAGGAGATCAGCCTTGGGTGCTCATTGGAAGGACTGATGCTGAAGCTGAAGCTGCAACACTTTGGCCGCCTGATGTGAAGAGCTGACTCACTGGAGAAGACTCTGATGTTGGGTTGGATTGGGGCAGGAGGAGGGGACGGCAGAGGATGAGATGGCTGGATGGCATCACCGGCTCGATGGACGTGGGTCTGTGCGGGTTCCCGGAGACAGTGAAGGAGAGACGAGCCTGGCGTGCTGCAGGCACGGGGTCGCGGAGGCAGAGGCTCCTGAGGACTCAAGGGCAGCAGAGCCGTGCTCCGAGTGAGAACTCGGGTCGGCCTCTGGACCGGCGCCCCTGCCCGGCTGCTGCTTGCTGCCTGGGTGCCGTGCCCCTCGCCTTGCGCCTCTGCACCCGCCACCGTGCCTCGCTCTGGGCTCTGCACTCACTTGCAGGCCACTGAGTTTGCAGCTTGGTTCTTGTGCTCTTGAGGCTGAGGGGAGGAGAGCGACTCTCTGGGGCCAAGGGCTGCGCGTCGGGTCCACGGCCACAGAGCTGTGTCAGCTGGACCTGCGGGGTCCTCACGGAGCCTCGGCAACCGTGGCAACTGGGGCTTCCAGGGCGCGCCCCACGGGCAGCCTGCCCCCCCCCCCCCCCCCCGCCGCCGAGGACCCGCGGAGAGCAGCTGGCAGGCCCCGCAGGCTCCACTGCACGGGACCCCGACTGTGGGGTGCAGCTGTGTGTGAGGGAGGTGTGCGCGCTGCTTCACGTGCTTCCCGGGGTCCCTTGGGCCCCTTCTGCTGGAGAGGCAGGTGGGTGCTGACCGCTTGTCTCAGCTGCTCCGGGGCCTGATGTTTCTTGGCGCTTCCGTTAGAGCCCGTGAAAGCCGAGCTGTGGTCGTCTTCGGGGGCACACCTGGCACCACAGTGTGGTCTGTGTTCCGGGCAGCAGGAGGTGGGGCAGGGGCCTCCCCGGGGGCCCTGACGCCTCCTGCACAAAAGCTGTCCACGGGAGCCTTGGGAGAGCGACTCCGAGCTCTGTGGGAGCTCGGCTGTGTGGCTGAGGCCCCTCTGCTGACTGGGTGGTGGAGGTCCGGGAAGGGCGTGGGGGGCTGACTCCCAGGAACGGCGGCGGTGCTGGCCCTGGAGGGTAACCCAGCCCCCTCGGAAGGTGCAGCTTTCACAGCATTGTGTGATGTATTTGAAGTGGCCTCCTTGGCAACTTGGGTATTTTTTGCTTTTCTTCTGTGATCCACCAAACTGAGGAAGTCACGGTGGGGCCTCGGGGTTCACAGATGTCACGGGCTCAGAACTGAAAGGCAGGCTGAGCGTCTGCAGCCTCACGCCGTGTTTCCTGCCTGTGGCCCCGGCCACCTCTGAGGGGGGTGCAGTATCTCCCCACGCCAGCCCTGTGCTCCCCCGAGCCCCCCGTGACCCTGATTCCTCTGGAGGATGTGCTGGAGCGTCTGAGTAGATCCCTTATGCAGGCTGTTTGCTTGTTTGTACAATTCAGTGTGGCCTCAGCCCACAAAGCAGACAGCCAGACAGGAAAGGACGTTTGCCCTGTGGATGTGCCGGGAAGGACCCAGGCTGCTGGACCCCGGGGCCTGGTCCAACGTGGGTCTCCAGGTGTTTCTGCAAAGGTGTTTCTCTGATGCAGTTGACACCGACATCCGCCGACCTGGAGGCTGGACCCCCAGCTCCGCGAGGAGCAGGGAGTGTGGACTGGCGGGGCCCTGCCCCCTCGGGATGGACCTGAGGCCGTGCCGGGTGCGGGCTGCCCTGGCGCTGCTGCTGCTCACCCCCGCCTTCCGCCAGGCCTCTGTCTGCCCCCTGCTCTTCAGGTGGGTGCAGGCTGCCCTGGGCGCTGCGTCCCCCATGTGAGGGGCTGGCAGGGATCCCCACCTGCACAGACGTGAGGACCAGCCCCTGCACACACTGGACGCGTCATTGCCAACGCCTGCTGGGTGCTTGCCGGGGCTCAGTGGGCCCCGGGGCCTCTGCCAGGCCTGCGGTGGGCGCTTCTTGTCTCTGGGCTCTGCGTCACGCCAGCCGTCTCTGAGGCCGTGGGGGCCTGCCAGCCCCTTGGACAGTGGACCCCAGCGCTCCAGGAGTGTGTTCTCTGGAGGCCAGAGCAGGCATGCGGCCGTCAACCTGGGGCCGCTCGGACAGGAGGACAGAAGGCACAGTGGGTCTCCCGGGGCCCGGCCAGCAGCTGAATGTGGAGTCCGAGGCAGCCCGGCCACTCTGGGACCCCGTCTAGTCACCGAGGCCCTGAAGCGCCTGGTGGCCCGCGGGTTCTTGGCCACTGACGGCGGGAGCCGCAGGGCTCCTGGAAGCGTCTGCAGGACAGAGCCCGGGGGGCTGCCCAGGGAGGGGGCTGGCAGGCGGGGCCTGGTGAGGAGCATGGGCCGCCTGCAGCCCTGGGGACTCAGTTTACCCCCGGAAGGACTCTGGGCACAGGCCGAGGCCCGGCCTGGGTCTCAGTCCTCGGTCCTGACGCAGCCCACCCTGTGGGTGACTCCACGCGGCAGAGCCTCGGGGGCCTGTGGGCAGCTGGGCAGAGCCGGTTCCCTCCAGCCTGCTCCCGCAGCCAGGAGGCGTTGCCATGGAAACCCAAGGCTGGACGCAGCTCCTCTCCTTGCAAATCACTTTTGTGAACGTCCGTGACGTTGACGCGACTGCTGAGCGGCCACTTCGAAGCCATCTCTGGAGGGGCCTCTGTGTTCACCATCATCTCGGGAACTTTCAGGGAGACACCCGAAAGCCCCACTGTGCGCCGGGCCGAGGCTCAGTGACCTGCGGGGGCGGTGGCTACCGCTGGGCCGTGTGCGGGGTGTTCGCCGAGGTGGGAGAACCCCTTGCCGCAGACCCGCCCTGGTCCCATGTGGAGACGGGGAGGCCGGGGTGGAGCCGGGGCCCGCGTTCCGGTGGGCTGCGTGTGGACGTGTGAGTGGAAGTCCTCCAAGGGGGGAAGGTGGGCGGGATGTCCAGAGGAACCTCAGGCCCAAGGCTATGGCGGGCAGGCGCGGGGGCAGGCCGAACCAGACCCCTGCCCTACAGACAAGGGCTTTGGATGCCCTCCGAGACCCCCTGCAAGGGCAGGGACGTTGTGTCCAGCTTCCCAGGCTTCTTAGGAGCTGGACAACGGCAGCGGTCCCGCCCGGGACTCCCGGCTCCTGGGGGGCCTCCTGCGGGCCCGGGGGTCTGCCTGTCCTGGACCCCTGCTCCTCGCCATGGGCCCGTCTGATGGCTCGCCCTGCCCCTCCGCCGCCAGATGATGTCCTTCGCGGCTCAGCCGCAGGGGCCCCACAGGGAGGTGCCTGAGGGCAGCCCACATCTGCGTGGTCCCGCCGCGGTAGGTGCCAGACTCTCGTGTCTGGGGAGAGAGCGGCGCCTGAGGTGTTGGAGCATGGCTGTCTTGGTCCAGAGGCGGCAGGAAGACACTCTCCGCTTCTGGGCTGAACCAGGTGAGCACTTTTCCAGAAGCCTGGCTGGGCCGAGCGCCTTCCGCCTGCACATCCACCCGCCCTGCCCACTCAGCTGTCTGTCATCCCTGCCGGCTCGGTCACCGGCACCCGGAAGGCTCCCATCTGGACCGCGTCCTTTCTGCATCTCTGAAGGGTGGCTTCAGTTCACAGCAAAGTGGAGGGAACGTACGGAGGTCCGCCCTGCACAGCCTCCCCACCAGGCAGCCCTGCCCGGCTGTGGGCCTCCCTGCACGCGTCCCCGCAGCCCAGCCCAGGCACTCAGGCCCTCATCGGCCACCACTGCATCACACGAGTGGCCTCCCTGCCGGGAGAGGCCTCACGCCGTCCCTGCCTGCCTGGTGCTCCCACGCCAGCGCCCAGCTCTTCAGCGTCCCCCGGTTCCCCTTTTCCAGTGGTCCTGCAGCTGGAATCACGGGGTCTGAGGCCGTCTCTTGCCGGTGCCTTTCATCCAGTGATCTGCGTGCGCGTTTCCTCCGTGGCTCTCCAGGGCTGGACGGCTCACTGTTTCTAGCGCCGAGTACAGTCTACCGTCTGGATGTCGGTGGCGTGCAGCTACCCGGCTGCGTCTGACTCTGTGGGCCCCGAGGACGGCCGCGCGCTGGGCTCCCCGTCCTTTGCCAGTCTGCGTATCTGTCACCTTCGGAAAGGCCCTTTGGTTGCTTCCAAGTCTTGACACTTAAGAAGGAAGCTGCTCCGAGCATCTCTGTGCTGGTTTTTGTGGCCTCATGACTTCAGCCTCGTCCTCTGAGCAGGTTGCGAGGAGCTCCATGCACTGCCGTCTCTGAGGTGGCGACCCCTGTCTGGTGTCTGCTCGCTGCTTGAGCATGCCTCTGCTGACCGTCTGCGGGGCTCTCACGCCCAGATGGCACAGCCCCTGTCTTCGGCGGCTCTGATGTCCCCTGCGAGGGTCAGAGGAGCCCAGGGGGCTCCTGGGTCCTAATTCATTGCCCAGTGGCCTTGTCCTCTGGGGGCCAGTCCTCTGGGAGCCCCCTTTTATAGGTCCTAGCCTGTGCACCTCAGTCGCCCTTTCCTTGGGGAGGACAGCTCCCAGCGCCAGCCATGTGGGCACTCCTAGGCGCCAGACGACCTGACCGCGTCCCCTTGTGAGCCGTCTGGCTCTGCTTTCCCAGGTCCTCGAGGCAGTGGCGTTCCCAGACCACAGACGTGGATCCCGAGGTCCCGTTTTCTCCCCAGCACCAGCGGGGGCAGAGATAAGCAGTGTGCACAGACCGTGGCCGAGGGAGACCCTGCAGACGCGCCGTCCTGGACAGATCAGCCTGTGGGAGTGTCAGCCCCCACCCCTGCCGCTGCCCGCTGGCCGGGGAGGGGGGCGGCCCGAGGGCGGCTACGCTCCCAGTCTCAGCCAGGCTGCCCTGGGCCTTCGCGCCTGGCTCCCCGTGTCTGGCCGTGGCTGGAAGCCTGCCCGTCCTGCAGGTGAGGCAACCGAGGTTTGGGCGGTGCCTGGCTCTCCCCGGTGGCCAGCACGCGGAGGAGCCAGGTCTGAGCCGCGGGAGCTGTGCGGGGCTGGCCCAGGCTGCATCGGGGGCGCTTCCGGTGGGGCTTCCTGTACCTGCACCCATGTCCCTTCTCTCAGCTCCCTTTAATTTATGGGCAGTGACGCCAGTTCCAGTTTATGGCCGTGACTTTTTTTTAAAAATATATATTTGTTGAAATAAGTGCATTTCCCTGGTGGCTCAGAGGATAAAGAATCCGCTTGCAATGCAAGAGACCCCGATTCAGTCCCTGGGTTGGGAAGATCCCCTGCAGAAGGGAACAGCCACCCACTCCAGCGTTCTGGCCTGGAGAGCCCCAGGGACAGGGGAGCCTGGCGGGCTGCAGTCCATGGGGTCCTAAAGAATCAGATGCGACCGAGCGACTGACATTTTCACAGCTTCTTTTTGTTCTCCCTGAACTTGGCGTCAGTGGGCCCTGAGCCTGAGTTCTCACTGCAAGGCGGGCCGGGGCTCAGGTTCACCCCTGTACACTGAGAGGCGCGTGTGTCCCTCCCCTCGCTGGGCTGGACACGCACGAGGGTTGTGACAGACTCCGGTCTGTGCCCAGCGGCTGGGAGCCGGGGGGTGGTCATCTCTCTCCCTGGACGCCATCTGCCCAGCCCCTAACCCAACCCCCTGGGGTTGCGCCCCAGGCGCTGACCCGTCTGCCCTGTTGCCCCAGAGTTCTGGGGGGCGCCTGCGGGTTCTGGGGGCGCCTGCGGGTTCTGGGGGCGCCTGTGCCTGCTGGTCCTCACTGGTCAGTTCTCTTAGTCCTTGAGTGGCATCCGGCTCACAAGCCAGAGGCCTGGGTGACGGCCTGCAGGATGGGGGGACCCTGAGGGGGCAAGGCTGCCCTCCCTGCCTCGCTGGGTGCAGCCCCCATGGCCGGAACCACAATTCCCGACGGCCATCACCTGCACTGTTGGGGGCTCTGGGCCGGGCTGGGAGGCGGTTTTGGGGAGCGGGAAGCCCGAGGCACTGCTTCAACGAGCGCGTCCCCCTCGACCTTGGCTGCTTCCTATCTCGTAAAGGTCATGCGTGCCCATTGTCGAAACCAGAGTTGGTTTGGGTTTTGCCTTTGTAGAAAAATTTCAAACATGAAAAATGTTTTAAGGAAAACGGGTCTCTTGTGATAACCCATCTCCCCCAGGCTCTGGCAGGGACGTTCTTCCCGTGCGTCCTCCCGGGCCGACTCCTCTGTGACCTGGTTTATTTTGAGAGCTGGGCGAGAGTCAGTGAGTGAGAAGTCTGGGGAATGTGGCCTGGATCCTGGCGAGTGTGTTTTTCCAGCCCCCAGAGTTCCGGTGCTCAGTCCCTGGAGGACGTCTGTGCTGCGTTTTCTGCCGTCTGGGAAAGGAGCTCGGACGGGCCGGCTGCTCCGGGCCCGTAATGGTCTCTCTGGGGTGGGAAGAGCTGGGCGTGTGCTGGGCACGCCGGGGCCCATGTCGTGGGAACGCCGGGCCCTGCTGGCTGAGGCCCCACCCCGCCGAGCCCATCTGCGCGTTTCCCTCGCTCCCGCCCCGGGCTTGCTGGCTGTACCCTCCCAGGACAGGGACTGTCTGCCTTTGCATCAGGGCCCGGCGGTGGTGGATGGTCAGCCTTGGCTGCTGAAACGGAGACCCCCGGGGCTGCTGCGGAGCTTCCCTGCCTTGTGAAGCAGTGACCCAGGGTCATCGCGGGCACCCGGGGCGCGTGGCCCTGTCCTGTGGCCCAGCTGCCCTGGCACCCGGGGCAGACGTTCCCTGGTGGAGGCGGGGCTGCGGCAGCAGGAAGGGAGTTGGTGCAGCGCACGCCCCGCCAGGAACATGCGGTCCGTGGGCACGTGCCCGCAGCCCAGACGTGCAAGGACCTGGTGGGGCTGGCCTGTCCTGTCGGTTCTGCTTGCTCGGGGCTCCTCCGAGGGCCTTTCTGTGTGTCCATGCTCACACCGTCCAGCGTGGAGGGTCTGTTAGGACCTCGGTTTTCTGAGCCTCCACGTCAAGGCCCTGGTGGGAAAGCGCTGTCCATCTGTCCCAGTGGAAACCAATTTCAGCTCATCAGCCTGCGTGGATCATAAGACGGGCTGGTCCACGCGTGACCGGGAGAGATGCTGTAGTGACTGCGGGGGACTCGCAGGTTCCAGAGAAGACGGATCCGGGAGGGGTCTGCACGAGGTTGGGGGGCTGCTTGAGGGGGAGACGGGTGAGGAACAGAGCTGAGCCCATCCGTTTCCTGTGCCCCAGGCCTCGCCCCCGTCCCGAGCGGGCAGGGCAGAACTTGGGGAGGGGAGCCGGTCACTTTGGCTGCAGGTGAACTCATGACCTGCTCTGACCAGTGAGGTGTGAGGGGAGGGTTCCTGGAGCTTCCAGGTTTTCCTGTCGATGGCATTGGGGAGGCATTTAGTGACTCCCGGAGCGGTGGCAGCTGCGGTCGCACCATGAGGGTCCGACCGAGGCCACGAAGGAGGCAAGGAGGAGCCCAGGGGCACACGCACCTGCGGGCCTCCGGGTCGGCCAGCCCGGAAGCCTCTTGCATCTTCTGGTTTGGGGACAGCGGTCAACCTTAGTGGCCTTCAGACACGTTGAGCTGGGTTTTCTCTTGTTTGAGGCTTGAAGCCTCTCGGGTGCTCTAAGCCTTGAGTGAACCAGAAAACTTCAGATCCATCCTGGGGTCCAGATGAGGAGAATGATCCAGCTGTAAAGTGGGAAATTGTCTAAAATGGGAGCGTAAGTGGTATAAGTGAAAAGGCGTGAGTGTAGATGATATTTAGGTAAGTGCAGCATCGTCTCCAGAGAGTCGCTGCGGCCCCTGTGGTGTTGTCAGCCCTGCGCTGACTGCCCTCCCATCCAGGGGAGCAGGTCTCTGCTCCTCTCCGTGGCATCAGCGTGAGACCATGTGTCCTGCAGGCCCCGCCCGTTGGCCCAGGTCTGTGGACATCTCACCCAGGGAGGACTCCCGGGTCGGGGGTTTCCGGCCCAAGGAGCACTCCCAGCGGGGGGGGGCGGGGGGCGTCAGGCCCAGGGAGCACTCCCGGGTGGGTGGAGAAGTCTGCTCGTTCCAGGTCCCTCTGTCTGTCCACCAGCATTGTAAACACCCCAGACGCCTGGGAGCCGAGAGGCCCCGGGGCCGGAAGGGGCCACAATGGGGCTGCCCAGGGCCAGAGGTCCCAGGCCTGGCGGGCGCTGGCAGGGTCTTCCGACTGCGTCTCGCAGCCCAGGCAGAGGGGTTCACTCGTTAGCCCGGCCGCGGCCGGGCCAGCACTCATGTTTCTGGGTCCTGGTGAGCCGAGTCCACGGGGAGACAGACTGTGCTCGTCTGTGTGGCCAGGGTGTTGGCACTGGCTGTCCAGACTGGGGACACGCGTCAGCAGCAGGTAGCCAAGGGCCTGGTGGGCGCGAGAGGACCCCGGTGCCACAGGAGCCTTGTTCTGGGGCCCCAGCTGCTCGGCCGTGCTGCGGACGTGCCCCGCTGGGGGCCAGCATGGATACAGAGGGCGCTGTGCCCATCTGCGTGGCTCAGAGCTGCTGGAGACCGTGCAGGCCGGTGGGGCGGCTGGGGAGGCCTCGCCCTGACTCCTCAGCTGCGTGGGGAAGACCCCAGTCTGGACGAGGCTCCAGCCCCCGACCCCAGGCGACAGGCCAGGGACTCTGCATCTGGAAGCCCCCAGGGCTGGCCGCGGCTGCTGAAGCTGCGTCTCAGGTGTGGACTGTGGCCTCATTCATCACTGAGCCTCGGGGTCTGCAGGCACCCCATCACCGCGCAAGGGGAGCGCAGCCCCCAGGCCACACTGCCCCTGTCCTTGAGACTTAGGCCAAGGTTGGCTGGGGGGAGTGCTGCCCAAGAGATGGCTCTAGGTTCTGCCGGCACCCGGCCCAGGGGGTGGCCGGGGTGTGCCCTGAGCGGAGCACGGCTCCAGGAGCCTACACCTTGCTCCAGGTGGGGGCGTGCGGAGCTGGCAGAAGGGGGTTGCAGACAGGACCGTCGGGGGTGAGCCCAGGAACCCCCACCCTGGCCCGCTGGGCCCTGGCTGGCTGGCCCTCACGCGCGCCCTTGGCCTCTGCAGGGCGCGGCTTCGGTCCTGCAGCGCCGGTCCCCCAGCGAGGAGTATGTGGAGGTCGGGCGCCTCGGGCCCTCTGACTACTTCGGTGAGTGCGGGCTCTCTCCTGGGGGGTGGCCAGCTTGCGGGGCCCCAGCAGGGCCTGGGCGGGGGCGTGGGAGTCCCGGGAGGCCTGGGCGCCGTCCCCCTGGGGAGGGCACCCCGATGCCCGCAGCCCTGACGCCCCTCGCCCCCAGGGGAGATCGCGCTTCTCCTGAATCGGCCCCGGGCAGCCACGGTGGTGGCGCGGGGGCCCCTCAAGTGCGTGAAGCTGGACCGGCCCCGTTTTGAGCGCGTGCTGGGGCCCTGCTCCGAGATCCTCAAGAGAAACATCCAGCGCTACAACAGTTTCATCTCGCTCACGGTCTGAGCGCCCTCCCGCCCTCCGGGAATAAACGCGGTGCCTCCCGGAAGGCAGCCCTCTCCCCGCCTCCCTGCCCCGACCCCCTCGAGGCCCCTCTCAGGGAGCCCGCCCCCCACCCCATCTCCTGCGGCGCAGGCAGCTCCCTGGCCCAGGCCTGGTGACATGACGCCGCTGGGCTGCAGTTGGTCTGGGGCGATGACGTCCCTGTTCTTGGAGCTGGAAGCTGAGGCTGCGAAACTCAAGCCCCTCCCTCAGACGTGTGCCTCCCCCGGGTCCCTCAAGATGCCAAAGCTGGAGATGCTCTGGTGGCTTCAGCCAGGCTTGGCCTCGGGGCAGGGTGTGGGGTGGTGAACTTCCCCTCTTCTGGAAAGCCCGGCACACCGGCCAGTTTGCCTGACCATCAGGGCGGGGGCTGTCTCGCTGGGCCAGGATGCCCAGCAGGGAAGGCCCCGCTGTTTGAGTCTGGGGCTTCCCCAGGCATGGGAGGCCTGCCCCCTGGGTCAGGAGGAGCCCCACTGCCCCCACTGCTCCACAAAGCAGCCTCTTGGAGACTTGGAGGGGGTGCAGGGACCTTCTGAGCACGTTCTGGACGCAGCTGTGAGCCACCTTCCCGCAGACAGGCTTCCGCTACTGGGAGCATCGCCCTGGGAAGGTGGGTGTCCGAGCCTCTCCCCGAGCAGGAGTGTGTGTCAGGCCAGCCCACGGCTCGCACACCTAGGTCATCCATCGATTGACTGCCCCCCGGAAGTGCCATCGGGCCTGCTCCCAGCGGAGCGGGAGCGGCCGGGGCCTGTGCGCATGGGTGACCTGAAGTGCCAGCGAGACGCCGTGGTTACCCCGGTCGGCCCCGCCGTGCAGCCTGGGGAGCTGCCCAGTCTAAGGGGACCCCTGCTTTGCCTCTGAGTGTCTCTGTGGTGTGTGAGCCCTACCCTGTTCATCACGATGTTCCGAATGCCGCATGTGTTATTAAATGTGTAGTGAAGTTCATCTGCCCGATTCCGGGTTTCGGTCTAAAATTTTTAGAGAAGACTTTCTTCCTTTTGTCTGTCTCTATTCTGGTCAAATAGTCATAAAACTTAGCGTCTTAACCATTTGCAACCTCAGGGGCGTTAAGCGCGTTCATACAGAATTTTCTCACCTTCCCAGCCTGAGACCCTGTCCCCGTGGACGCTGACGCCCCTCCCCCAGCCCCCGCCCCCTCCTGTCTGTCTCCGTGGCCCTGACTCCTCCGGGACCTCAGAACTGGGGTCAGACAGTGTCTGTCCTTCCGTGTCTGGCTCATTTCATGGCTATGGTCCTCAAGGTTCACGCGCGATGGAGCTGGGCCAGCGTTTCCTTCCTTCTTAAGGTTGAATCATATCCCGTGTGAGCGTGGACCACGTTTTGTCCCATTCACCCCACTGATGGCGATGGTCCCTGGGGCTTTCAGCTGCCTGCCACCGTCACAGCTGACGAGCTGGCTGCGGCCCCCAGGGGGCGGGGTGCTGGCAGCTTTCAGGGTGTGAAGCCGCGCAGCAGGAAGCAGGCCCCGGGCCTACTCTGGGGGACCACGCTCTGACAGCCTGGGGGCAAGTTTCTGAGCAGCGGCTCGGGAAGGGGCTGACGCTGGGGAGCACGTGCCGTCTGATCCTCCTGTCCAGACTTCGGGGAGCAGCAGGCCTGCGCCTCCCCTAGGACGGCCGGCTCAAGACCACAGTCTACGGCCCCACCACGCGGGGGTGCGTGTCGGCTGCGCCATTCCCAGAGAGCCCTCAGGCCAGCTTTCAGGCTTCTGCTGTGAGGATGCGAAGGGCCCACTGCCCAGGGCCTCCCAGACAGGCTCCCTGGGAGAGTTGGGCGCAGCTCCAGGATGAAATCTGAGCCAGGGCGGGGTCTTGACCCCCAGAGAGCTGCTGCTGCTGGTCTAGGCAGCAGCTTCCGGGTCGACAACAGGTGTACGGCCTGCGGGCACCTGCCCTGGGCCTTGTCTCGAGGGCTGTGAGCAGTGGCCCCTGGAGCCAGGATGGGAGCTTTGGCTCAACCAGCCCTGGGGGAGCTGTCGTGAGCCCTGTCCGTCCAGTGGGTAGGCGTCCGCTGTGCACGGCACGGAGACAGCCGTTTGTTGAGGGCCGGCCCAGGTCCTACTCCACACGCTCCGGGAAGCTCTCCCAAACCCCGGGGCTTGGGGGCTGTCCTGCTCTGGGCTCCCGCTGCCCCCACGTGCTTCCCAAGGAGAGAGAGCAGCCACCTAAGACCCCCGCTCCTCCTGAGGGCCGAGGCTGCGCCGTCCAGGACGCAGGGAGGGCAGAGGCCACGGGGCTTCTCTGCAGCAGGAGTGAGGTCAACGCACACACCCTTCAGTTTCCTTTGAAGGACGTCTACTGAGTAATAAAACCACCACACACCGCAAAGCGCCGCACACGGTAACACGTGAGCCACGTGTGTAAAACAAGCGGGGTTCTGTGTGTCCCCCAGTTTAAGCTGTTCACGTATATGAAACAAGCGGGGTTCTCTGTTGTGTCCCCCGGTTCTAAGCTGCCCGTGCCTGGGGGGCCCGATGTCATCACGAAGGACCCTCCAGGAGGGAGGTGGGGGCCCCGGGTCAGAGAGAGGACGGAGGAGGAGGCAGTTGGGGAGGGACAAGCCAGATGCTCAGGACGAGGTCAGACCACGGAGCGCGTTGCCTCAAGGAGCTGGGAGAGGAGGACGCAGACCCTGCCCGGCGCCTCCGGAAGGAGCCAGCTCGCGGGAGCTTTTCAGACCGACCTCTGGGTTGTAGGGTTAAGTAGTGGTTGAGCTGCTGAGTTTGGGGCATTTTGTTACAGCAGCCTCAGGACGGTCATACGCGCCCCCGCTGGGGCTGGGCTGGAGCTCGGCCACCACAAGGGCAGGTTCCCCCCCAGCCTTGGGGTGTGCTCCTGAGGCCCAGGGTCTCCCTGGACTGGGGCGCGGAGGGGTGTGGCCTGTCCGCCTGGGCGCGGGCACCCAGGCTGGCGGTTGCAGGAAGCCTCTGCCCGCTGCCCGCTGGGGGTGTGGCCGGCGCAGCATCTTCCCCAGCTGGGCACTGGGCCTGCTCCCTCTGGCGCCAGGCGGCACAAACCCGGGGCTGTGGGCTCGTGAAAGCGGGCTTGTGTCCGCCTGAGACTACAAGCCGGGCGATTGTCCCTGCCCTGCCGCACTCCCCAGGGTGGTGCCAGGGCGCGGGGCAGAAGGGGCCAGCAGGATGAGGCCCAAGGGGACGGCCCCCGGGTGGTTCACTCCCCTTGGCCGCTCTGGAGCCTGATGTGGCCACCCCCGCTTTGTCCCGAGGCCGCATCTGGGAGGGTCAGGCTGTGGCCAGTTGAGGCCTGACAGTGGGCTCCAGAGGGCAGCTGGGGGTCTCATACCCTCACCTGCGGGCCCCAGGACCCGCTGGGCACCCAGTGGGCAGCAGCAGATACTTGAATAATGAATAGAAGTGGATAAAGTAGGTGTCATTGGAGGGGAGGTAGGGGAAATTCAGGCTCTGGCTTCTACAGGCCAAAAAATAAGAACCTTTGTTCGAAGTATCATATTTTCTACAAAAATGAACTCCGAATGGCTCACCGATTCACACACAAACACCAAACCCTAAAACTTGCGGGAGAAAGAGGGAGATATCCTGGGGCTCGTGGGCCAGACAGCCTGTCCCTCACAAGCCTGAAACGAGAGCTGGACCAGCTGGAGGTCCCGACAGTCGAGATTGCTGCCCAGAGAAGGACACGGACGAGGTGGAGGGGACGGTGTCCCCCTCAGGGCCCGCGCCGGGACGACGACGCTCGGCAGCGAGCACGCACGGAGAGGACACGCACACACCGGAGGAGGGGCGACCCCGGGAGCCGGGGTGAGAGACGCGACCACACCCAGTGCTGGCGAGGAGGCGGGGGACGGGCCCGCTCACACGCGGCTGGCGGGGGTGCAAACCCGTGTGGCTTGGCTTCTATGAGAAAAGGACACAGAGCCAGGACCCCCCTGGTGGTCAGCGGGTGGGAGTCCGCCTGCCGGTGCAGGGGACATGGGTTCGATCCCTGGTCTGCCAAGATCCCACGTGCCTCGGAGCAGCTAGGCCCGTGCGCCACAGCTCCTGAGGCCCGGGCTCTGCGGCAAGAAGAGCCCCCGCGGTGAGAAGCCCGGGCTCACCACGACGGGAGAGCGTCCACATGGCAGTGGAGACCCAGCGCTGCCGCCAGAAATAAGTTAGTTAATTTAAACAAAGACAAGCCACAGAATGATATGAAACCCCCCACAAACCTGAAGCAAGCAGAGAGCTCCGCAGGCCGCAGCCAGGACAGCTTGGGCACTTAGCCCGGAGAATGCAGACCTGCTCTCCCGGACGCCCGCACAGGGAGCCCCACGCGGCTGCATCCTCAGCTGGACGTGCCTGGACGTGCTCGCGGGCGAGTGGCTGAGCACGAGGGCCCCACACCCCCTGCGACTCGGGCACAAGGAGCAGCCCGTGGGTTTAGCGGCTGCCTGGGCGGGTCTCCAGGGAATGGAGCTGAGAGGAAATGCCGACCCCCAGGGGTGACCCGCTGTATGAGCCTCGGGTGACAAACCCCCAGGACACAGGGCCCGGGTTGGGGTGCGAGGGCCTCGCAGTCTCGCCCCGGAGTCTCACGAGACGTCACTGCGGGGGCGGCTGGGTGCAGGTGCCCGCACAGCCCGGTGCACCTCTCTTGGGAGGGACAGAGCCTGGGTGTCCGAGGGCTTGGGGAGGCCGGGGCGGCGGCATGTGGGAAGGGCTCTGTGCCCCCAGGAGGCTGGCGGGGGCTGTTGCAGAACTCAGGGCTGGGCGACTGGTCCGTGCTGTTGGAGGTCCTGGGACTGTGTGGCCAGGGCGACCCTCGGGATTCCTTTCCCTGGTGGCGTTCCTGGGATAGGAGAGGCGGGCAGAAGGGGCACCCGGGCCTCAGCAAGCCTTCCCCTCCTAGCACCCCTCCCTGCCCTGCCCCGGCCCTTGTCCCCACAGAGCAAGAGCTCTGCCACTCCCTGTGTGGCCTTGGACAAGTCCCTTGCCGTCTCTGGGCCCCACACACCCCTCCTCTAAACCCCCTAGGAATGCACTCCAGATGTTTCTGGAACACATAAGGGTCCCAAAGCCCCTCCCTGACCTGGGCTCAGGTGGGGCCAGGGCTGGCATGGGTGGGGTGGCCTGGGGGGCTGCCCTGGCTAGGAGGACGGCAGGCTCGCCCATCGCCTGGCATCAGTGTGTCCTGTGCCCGGCAATCCCGGCGGTGGGTGGCAGCCTGTCTCCTGCAGAGCTGGGCATCCTGGCAGGAGGACCTGAGGCCAGGAGCCCACAGGTGGCTGTTGCGCACCAGTACTCAGGGCTGCCCCAGGCTCCCTGCGCAGCTCTGCCCTTCAGGTCTCAGGATGGGGCACTGTCCTGACCTCCCCGTCTGTCAAAGGGGGGCAGTTGCCCCCAAAGTGCCAAGAAACGAGGTCCCAGCTGTCAAGAGGGGCCCTGCAGGGTGTGTCCAGCCCACACAGCCTGCTGGGTGAGCTGGGCCTTCAGTGATGACCATGCCATGGCCGGGCCTGGCCTCCCCCTGCTCCGTGGCTGAATCAGCCGGCAGGTGATGACTCACTTTGGGGTCGGGTACTTCCCTCCCAGCCCACCACTGCCAGGCTGGGGAGAGCCTGGCATCCCCCTCCACTGCGTGGGGCCTAGGGGAGAGGTGGCCCTTGGGAGCAGCCTTCCGCAGGGGCCAGCCCATCTGGGCGAATAGGGGCTCCTGCAGGCCCGGGGGCTCAGACCCAGATGGGCCCCTGGGGTCTGCCTTTTCCCGTCCGAGTGCGGGAAGACAGCCCACGTCCTGCCAGGAAGACTGTCCCGATGCCACCGACCGCAGCGACCTCCCGCTCCCCCTGGACTTCTCTCGCCCCTTGGGCTGTGGCTGCTCTGGGAAGCTGATGACTCACAGCTCTGCTGCAGGCCCACCTCCTGTTGTGCTGAGCAGCTCCCCTCTTCCAGGGGTCATCTTGTCTGTTCAAACTGGACTCCACCGGCAGGAGGGCCTTCTTAGTGTCTTAACCTGGGCCTGGAGACTCAAGGCCCGTGGTGCTCGTGGGGGCCACCGAGGGCCTCAGAGCTTTTCATGGGTGCTGCCCAGCGAAGGCAGCTCCTACACGTGCACCGTGCGCTTTTAAGCCCACACGTGGGCCTCGATTCAGCCGTGTGGGAGGGGGCTGGGTCATCCTGCTGCTCCCAGCAGGCCCCGCTCCAGCTTGGTATCAGGTCTGCCTCGAGGACACAGCCTGGTGGCATTCCAGTGGAGACCTCCCTTCCAGTGCAGACTGGAGTTCCCTCACCAACCTCACTGGCCAAACATTCTTTTTTTTGGCAGCTGGAAAAATAAATCAGGCTGGTGTATTTCAGGGATGCACCGGACAATGAGCCAGGCAATCCCAGGCCCGCCCCCACCGCGTGACACACTGGGGCTGGCACTGGGAGCGCTGGCCCTATTTCCTGGGGGCTCTGTGGCCTCGGGCAGCTCCTTCAGCTCCCCGGGGCTCGGCCGTCTCGTCTGTAACGCGGGACTGGCGACGCGCGCTTCCCCGCATTAGCTGTGCCCGAGAGACGGGATCGTGTGTGCAGGCCTCGGCACGGGGTCAGGTTTGGAGCTGCTGTGACACAGGACACCTCACCGTGTCACCCACATCGTCGATGACGGCCAGGCCCCAGCTGTGCCCAGACGTGTGGGGCTCGAGCCCCGCCTTGGGGTCCTCGGGCTCCACCTGGGCCCTCTCTGGGCCACGCTTGGCTGGAGGCTCCGCCCCCACCCCCCTCACCCCGCCCCCACCCCCCTCACCCCGCCCCCACCCCCCTCACCCCGCCCCCACCCCCCTCACCCCGCCCCATCTGCCCTCAAGGCAGCTGCAGTGCCCCCTCCCTGATAAGCCAGTGGGTGGTGCGTCCCCGTGCCCCCTCTTCCCGCCCCTGGGGCCGGGCTTCAGTTCTGTGCAGGCGGTGAGCGTGTCTTCTCCAGCACACGCGGCTTGCCCTGGGCCCAGTGTGCAGCTGCTTTGTGAAGTCACCCCAAATCCTGGAGCTTGAGACGACTGCTCTGGCCCCTGCTGGTGGGGAGGTGGGCTTCTCCCAGCTCCAGAGCCCGGGGTCCGGCTGCAAACCCTGAGCGCTGGGAGAGGCTCAGCACTGACACGCCACGTTCCCTGGAGCCCCAGGTCCCTCCGCGTGGCTGGGTTTCCGCGCCGCGTGGTGGCCTCAGCAGTAAGACCCTCTATAGGGCCCTGAAGCCTCCGGGAGCAGCTCTTCCAGCCAAGCGGGAGCGGGCCGCTCCCTCCTGGGACCTGGCAGCCCAAGTCACCCAGGATCACCTCCACCAGCCTACCTGAATTCAGGGAGGGGACGCAGACCCCACCACCCCACAGAAGAGTCATCGAGAACCGGCAGCCTTGTTGAGAAATCGCCGCCACCTCCCAGTTTCCAGAACTCGGTCCCCACCAGACAGGCTTCGGTGGGCGTTGGTCGAGCACGTGCTGCTGAACCCTTCTCTGCGTCCTACTGGCTGGGGTCCCTCCTGGTCCAGCCCAGCTCCTCCAGGAGGTGTGTCTCCCCTGCGGGCTCTGTTCCACGCTGTCCCCCAGCCCCAGACACACAGCAGGCACACAAACGTTTGTTGAATGAATGTGTGACTAACTAAACCTGCACAAAAGCCCTTGCAAAGAGCAGAATGAACTGGACTGCTTACTAGGGAGCCCAGGACCCCTAGATGGGGTAGCAGTACTGAGACCCAGAGGCAGAGGTCGGGTGGGGAGGCCAGAGCCCAGATTGGAGGCCCGCTGTCCCCTGCAACTCCTCCAAGCTGCCCCAGTCAGAAGAAAACTTGTTATTTTGCTTTTGGTAAGATTTTCATCGTTTCCAAACACACTCCAGCTGAATTTTTCGTGCTTCAGAAGGAAAAGCCCCCGAGCGTGCAGGGGTACTCCTAGGAACTCCTGCTGCATTTTTCTGTAGACTGAATAAACCGTGACAGGAAACCTTCACGAATTTAGATAATCCCAGTGTGAACGCTCCAATTAGCCAGCATCCATGGATTCCCACCCGAGTGCCGGTTACCTGTAGCACCTGCCTGGAGGGGTCACTGCGGGTGGGGGCAGAGCCTGGTCCCCCAACCCCCACCCAAGGCCACGGCCGCTCCCTGGGGTCTGGGTCGGGGATGCCCTGGGCCAAGAGACTGGCCTGAGGGCTGGTTGGGAGGTGGGGCCAGGGAGCAGTGGCCAGAGTCTGGCCACCCTGGGCTGGAGAGGGTTTCCTTGAGGTCACGTCCTCTCTCACCGTGCGGAGAAGCCCGGCCTCTCAGCCCACCGCCGCCGTGGGTGATGGCCCCAGCCTGGCTGCCTCTGCCTCCCTGCTCTCCCCTCTGCGCCCTCCCGGAGTCCAGGCCCCATGGTTGCTGGCCACTGGCTTCCTGCTGTCTCTTGGCCCCCGCTTCCCTCCCTAGAGCCCTGTGCCAGGGAGCCTACAGCCCTGCCCCCCTGCGCCCGCTGTAGCCCCCCGGGTCCTGGACCGCCGGCTGGGGAGTCCCAGCTCCTCCCGCTCCCCGAATCCCTGCCCCCAAAGGGGGGGGTCTCAGGCCTTCCCGGGGGGGTGGGCCCAGGACCACTGGTGGGAGTGGGGGGCGGGCTTCAAGCTTCTGTGGCCTCTGCAGGGGGCCTCCTGCATGACGTCCTAGCGGCTGGGGCCGCAGAGGGAGCTCCAGGGACTCAGAGCCCAGGATGGAACCCTGGGCCCGCAGCCTTCCGGAAGGGGATGCCCTGCCCGTTGGTGTGGACGCCGTCACGCGCAGAACCTTCACGGGCGGTCGCGCTCAGGTCGTGAGGTGGGCCATCCTGAAGATACCGAGTGTCAGCGGTGCTGGGAGGGGGCCAGGGTCGCTGGCTCCGGTCCTGGACATGCACTGTCCCCGTGACCCAGGCTGCGGGTGCCAGGGCAGGGACTCCTGGGCCAGCAAGGAGGAGGATCTGATGACCCCGATGGGGAGCCAGCGCCCTAGTGCTGGGGCCCCAGGCCCTTCTGGGACCCTCAGGCGTCTGCCGCTGTGTCCTGGCAGGGTCGCCCTCGGACCAGGGCTGAGGGGCTCAGTGGACCTGTCAGAACCCAGCTCCCAGGAGGCCACCGGGAGGGCAGGCTGGTGCCCTCATGCTTCGCTCACTCACTGACCCCCTCTCTCAGGCCTTAGTGGGCACCCCAGGGCCTGGCCGGCGTTGAGAGGGCCTCTGGGGTGGACCGCTCCCGACTCCACTGCCTGGCTACAGCCCCGCCGGCCCAGGGCCTCGGAAGTGTCTTTCCTCTCAGGGAGTCTGGTCTCGAGGGGCGGGCTGTCGGCACAGAACGGCCAGCTGAGTGCAGCAGCCCATGTGCTGAGCCCCTAAGGCCCTGCCTGCCACCCTAAGCCCCTCGGCTCCCCACACAAGGGAGCCGCTCTGGGAAGGAAGGAAGGGTGGCTGCTCAGCGGTGAGCGCTGACGTGCTAGGGACCAGCCTAGCCCAGTGTGGCCTTGGGGAGTCAGATGGCTCCGGGGGGAGCCTCCCAGGTGTGATCTCCCCTGCCGGGAGCCTGGGGTGGGATCCAGACCTGTGACCCCTCCAAATTCGTGCCCCTGGTCACCGACCTTCCTGTTCTGGTCTGGCTCCCACCTAGGACAGCCGCCCAGGTCCCCTTGGGCGACCCCTTGGCACCATGCAGGTCTCATACTGAGCAGGGAGCCTGGGCAGCAGGCAAAGACCTCCCAGGATTGCAAGCCCTCCTCCCTGCCAACCTGGCTCCCCCAGGGAGGACCCACGACAGGTACAGTCACCCCTCCCCCAGGAGGACCCCCCACGGGTACAGTCACCCCTCCCCCAGGAGGACCCCCCACGGGTACAGTCACCCCTCCCCCAGGAGGACCCCCCACAGGTGCAGTCACCCCTCCCCCAGGAGGACCCCCCACAGGTGCAGTCACCCCTCCCCCAGGAGGACCCCCCACAGGTACAGTCACCCCTCCCCCAGGAGGACCCCCCACAGGTACAGTCACCCCTCCCCCAGGGAGGACCCACGACAGGCACAGTCACCCCTCCCCCAGGGAGGACCCACGACAGGCGCAGTCACCCCTCCCCCAGGGAGGACCCACGACAGGTGCAGTCACCCCTCCCCCAGGAGGACCCCCCACAGGTGCAGTCACCCCTCCCCCAGGAGGACCCCCCACAGGTGCAGTCACCCCTCCCCCAGGAGGACCCCCCCACAGGTACAGTCACCCCTCCTCCATGAGGACCCCCCACAGGTACAGTCACCCCTCCCCCAGGGAGGACCCCCCACAGGTACAGTCACCGCTCCCCCAGGAGGACCCCCCACAGGTGCAGTCACCCCTCCCCCAGGAGGACCCCCCACAGGTACAGTCACCCCTCCTCCATGAGGACCCCCCACAGGTACAGTCACCCCTCCCCCAGGGAGGACCCCCCACAGGTACAGTCACCGCTCCCCCAGGAGGACCCCCCACAGGTGCAGTCACCCCTCCTCCATGAGGACCCCCCGCAGGTACAGTCTCCTCTCCTCCATGAGGACCCCCCACAGGTGCAGTCACCCCTCCTCCAGGAGGACCCCCCGCAGATACAGTCACCCCTCCCCCAGGAGGACCCCCCACAGGTGCAGTCACCCCTCCTCCATGAGGACCCCCACAGGTACAGTCACCCCTCCTCCATGAGGAACCCCCCACAGGTACAGTCACCCCTCCTCCATGAGGACCCCCCACAGGTACAGTCACCCCTCCTCCAAGAGGACCCCCCACAGGCACAGTCACCCCTCCCCCAGGGAGGACCCACGACAGGCACAGTAACCCCTCCCCCAGGGAGGACCCACGACAGGCACAGTCACCCCTCCCCGAGGAGGACCCCCACAGATACAGTCACCCCTCCTCCATGAGGACCCCCCTCCAACAGGTACAGTCACCCCTCCTCCATGAGGACCCCCCACAGGTACAGTCACCCTTCCCCCAGGAGGACCCCCCACAGGTACAGTCATCCCTCCTCCAGGAGGACCCCCCACAGGTACAGTCACCCCTCCCCCAGGAGGACCCCCCACAGGTACAGTCACCCCTCCCCCAGGAGGACCCCCCACAGGTACAGTCACCCCTCCTCCATGAGGACCCCCCTCCAACAGGTACAGTCACCCCTCCCCCATGAGGACCCCCCTCCAACAGGTACAGTCATCCCTCCTCCAGGAGGACCCCCCACAGGTACAGTCACCCCTCCCCCAGGAGGACCCCCCACAGGTACAGTCACCCCTCCCCCAGGAGGACCCCCCACGGGTACAGTCACCCCTCCCCCAGGAGGACCCCCCACAGGTACAGTCACCCCTCCTCCATGAGGACACCCCCCCAACAGGTGCAGTCTCCTCCATGGGAGCCGGAATCCCATGAAGAAAGGACCGGAGGTGCAGGGGCTTGGGGTCTTCTGCCTGGCTGGCTGAGCTGAGTGCGTGGCCTTGCGCTGGGCCCCGGCTAAGAGAGGGTGCTGACTCTGCCCTTCGGGCTGGAGGGAGGCCTGTGGGGGAATCCTGCCGGGACTGGGAAGGTGCCCCGCCCTCTGCCCCGTACCTGGTTGGGGTGGGGCGGTGGTCTGCCGATCCCCAGACCCAGTGTCTGGGCCAGGTGGCCGCCCTGGCTTGGCTGGGGCAGGTGATAGGGGGTGGAGGGGGAGGGGCAGGTGGGGGGACAGGGGAGGGGAGGGGGGAGCCGGGGGAGAGAGGGAGCCGAGGAGAAGGGGAGGGGAGGCGGCACAGGGGGCGGGGGAGGCGGAGGAATGGAAAGCACATTCCAGACGGGTGACACACAGCTCTGCAGCGTGGGGCAGAGAGGCGGAGGCTCTGCTGCCCTTCCCAGGAAGGTCCCTGGGATCCAGCTCCCCTGAGAGGAAGATAAGATGGGTGGAGCCTGGCTGGAAGGAGAGTTCCTGGCAGAGGAGCCCTGCTACTGGCTGCCATCCTTCAAGGCTCCACTCAAATGCCACCTCCTCCTGAAAGCCTTCTTGGATCCATCCTTGGCTCCCTGGATCAAGAGGCGCTCCTGGGGAGCCTGGCTGCATCCTCCCGCTACTGGGCCTGGGCTGGCGGGGGGCTCGGGGTCACGTGCAGGCCGCTCTTCTCTGGTCCTCGCGGTGGCTGAGTGCCAGAAGACGCCTGGCTGGGGTGTCCACTCCCGAGGATGGCCTTCGGGGCCCTGGGGACACCCTGGCTGGGAGCTGCTGCCCGGAGCCTGATGAGCACGGGCGGTTTTAGGGCCTCCCAGCACCCAGGTCACCCCTCCCCACCCTTGGACGTGGGCGTGTCCCCCAGGCTCCGCCTCGCACGCGTCCTGCCCCAGGCAGGCGGCAGGTAGGACGGATGTGTGGGCCGCTCCTGCCTCAAACCCACGGCGTCAGAGGTGGGTGGGCGGGCATCTTGGGGGCACTTCAGGAGAGTATAAGCCAGCTCTCCCTCTGGGCATTAGACTGCTGGTCACTGCTGCCCACTTCTCAGTCCTGGTGTTTGTAACCCCCGTGCTTCTCCTGAGAGGCTGACGGGGGCCCAGCGCTGGGGCTCCCCCATGTGCCAGAGCCAGTGGGCACCTCTGAGTCAGGGCGGGCCTGGTGATCCCCTTTGGGTGGAGCAGGGCTGGCCTGAGTCACCAGTGCCAACAGCGGCAGGGACTTCCCAGGACCAGCTGTGGGGGCTGCCTCGGCTCTGCCCAGCTGTGGTTACTCGCTCTGAAGGAAGCGGAACTGAGGCCTCCAGCTTACGACCGCAGAGCCCCCACTTCCTGTCAGGCTGCCGGACAGAAGGAGCCCCGACTTCCTGTTAGGCTGACGGATAGGAACCCCCACTTCCTGTCAGGCTGATGGATGAAGGAGCCCCCCGTTCCTGTCAGGCTGACAGACAGGAGGAGCCCCCAGTTCCTGTCGGGATGATGGATGAAGGAGCCCCCACTTCCTGTCAGGCTGACGGACAGGAGGAACCCCCTGTTCCTGTCAGGCTGACGGACAGGACGAGCCCCCAGTTCCTGTCAGGCTGATGGATGAAGGAGCCCCCAGTTCCTGTCAGGCTGACAGACGGGAGGAGCCCCCAGTTCCTGTCGGGATGACGGATGAAGGAGCCCCCACTTCCTGTCAGGCTGACGGACAGGAGGAACCCCCTGTTCCTGTCAGGCTGACGGACAGGACGAGCCCCCAGTTCCTGTCAGGCTGATGGATGAAGGAGCCCCCAGTTCCTGTCAGGCTGACAGACAGGAGGAGCCCCCAGTTCCTGTCAGGATGACGGACATGAGGAGCCCCCAGTTCCTGTCTGGCTGACGGACAGGAGGAGCTCCCAGTTCCTGTCAGGCTGATGGATGAAGGAGCCCCCAGTTCCTGTCAGGCTGACGGATAGAAGGAGCCCCCAGTTCCTGTCAGGCTGATGGATGAAGGAGCCCCCACTTCTTATCAGGCTGACGGACAGGAGGAGCCCCCAGTTCCTGTCAGGCTGACGGACAGGACGAGCCCCCAGTTCCTGTCAGGCTGATGGATGAAGGAGCCCCCAGTTCCTGTCAGGCTGACAGACAGGAGGAGCCCCCAGTTCCTGTCAGGATGACGGACATGAGGAGCCCCCAGTTCCTGTCTGGCTGACGGACAGGAGGAGCTCCCAGTTCCTGTCAGGCTGATGGATGAAGGAGCCCCCAGTTCCTGTCAGGCTGACGGATAGGAGCCCCCAGTTCCTGTCAGGCTGATGGATGAAGGAGCCCCCACTTCTTATCAGGCTGACGGACAGGAGGAGCTCCCAGTTCCTGTCAGGCTGACAGATGAAGGAGCTCCCAGTTCCTGTCAGGCTGACAGATGAAGGAGCCCCCAGTTCCTGTCAGGCTGACGGACAGGAGGAGCCCCCAGTTCCTGTCAGGATGACGGATGAAGGAGCCCCCAGTTCCTGTCAGGCTGATGGACAGGAGGAGCTCCCAGTTCCTGTCAGACTGACGGATAGAAGGAGCCCCCAGTTCCTGTCAGGCTGATGGATGAAGGAGCCCCCACTTCCTATCCGGCTGACGGACAGGAGGAGCCCCCAGTTCCTGTCAGGCTGACAGATGAAGGAGCCCCCAGTTCCTGTCAGGCTGACGGACAGGAGGAGCTCCCAGTTCCTGTCAGGATGACGGATGAAGGAGCCCCCAGTTTCTGTCAGGCTGATGGACAGGAGGAGCCCCCAGTTCCTGTCAGGCTGACGGATGAAGGAGCTCCCAGTTTCTGTCAGGCTGACGGACAGGAGGAGCCCCCAGTTTCTGTCAGGCTGACGGACAGGAGGAGCCCCCAGTTCCTGTCAGGCTGACAGGTGAAGGAGCTCCCAGTTTCTGTCAGGCTGACGGACAGGAGGAGCCCCCAGTTCCTGTCAGGCTGACGGACAGGAGGAGCCCCCAGTTCCTGTCAGGCTGACGGATGAAGGAGCCCCCACTTCCTGTCAGGCTGATGGACAGAAGAAGCCCCCGCTTCCTGTCAGGCTGATGGACAGAAGGATCCCCCAGTTCCTGTCAGACTGACGGATAGAAGGTGCACCCAGTTCCTGTTAGGCTGACAGACAGGAGGAGACCCGACTTCCTGTCGGGCTGATGGATGAAGGAGCCCCCACTTCCTGTCAGGCTGACGGATGAAGGAGCCCCCACTTCCTGTCAGGCACACGGATGAAGGAGCCCCCACTTCCTGTCAGGCTCATGGACAGGTCCACCAGCCCAGCGCTCAGAGCCCTGACCTCCGGAGCTCACCTCTCTGGGCTGTGGCTTCACTGTCTGCCTTGGGACCATTCGCTTGGTGGGAGTAGGGAGCTACGGCAGACTTTATCCTCCTGGGATACTGAGACTGGGGCCGGGGAGACCTGACTCACACCCTGAACACACTAGGAAGAGTCAGGCCAGATTCGGGCGGGGTCTTCCCAGGGGCTGAGCTGCCCTCGCCCAGGAGCCCGCGGCTGCTCTGGAGTTCAGGGTCCTAGTCAGACCCTCGGTGACGTCGGAGGCCTCTTCCTGGCCACGTCGGGCCCAACGGCCTAGTCGTGGTGGGAAGGCGTGTGGCTCCCTGTGGTGTGTGGAAGAGCTGTGTGCGGTGGGGAGGTCAGGCTGCCTTCAGAACCCGGGTGGTCCTGACTCCCGGGGTCTCTCGGGAGACAGACCGGGGTCAGGCTGGGCCGGACCCCGACGTCTGCGGATGGAACACGTTGCGGACCCCAGGGCCTGCTTTCTCACGGCCTGCATCTGCCTCCACCCATCAGCTTTGGCAGAGGGAGCTGGTGGGGAGGACAGACTTATTTATAACCTGTTATCTGCCGGGGAAAGCGCTTTGTAGTTCCGGGGAGGGCCCTGGTGGTGGTGAGGGAGCCTGCTGGCAGAGCCCTTTCTCCATCATTAAGGTTGGACTCGCCTGCAGGCTGACCCTGCTCTCATCTCGCACGAGGGTGGGCGTCATTTAAGCATCTCCTGGAGGGTTTCTCCAGCCCAGAGTTTATTAGGGTAACTTTGGAGCAGAAGTGACCTGGGCGGATTCGCCTCTGAAAGGATCACTGACTGTGCAGTCTTGGGGTACATGGGATAAAGGGAAGGGGTGGGGCTGCGGCTGGCTCGGAGGCGAGGACTGAAGACCGGTCAAATTTCAGAGAGTCAGTAGACAAGGTTTCCTGCCCGCTCAGAGGTACAGAGTAAGAAAGAGTTCACTGTTGGCTCTGAGACTCCTGGGCCTAGCAGTAGGGGTGAGGGGATGGTGTCCCCAGAACTCAGAGGTAGGTCTGGGGGATCGTCTTGGTTGGGGAGGTGCTGGCCTGAAGGGCCCTGGGGTTCAGAAGGGAGCTCTGGGCTGGAGACCCCAGTGCAGGATGGTCAGCGTGGAGGCCATGTGGGAGCCTGCAAGGCGGGGGGGTGGCAGACCGTCCAGGGAGGGGAGACAGGAACGGCCCTGGACCCAGCAGTGAGCAGACGCTGAGACTCGGCCTCCAGGAAGGGCGGCCGTCCCAGGACCGGCCTGGTCTCCCGCCGGGGGACATAGGAAGGGGCTCCTGCCCAGGTGAACGCGAGCTCAGTGGCCCCGGCCCAAGGGAACCCAAGCGGCTGCCGCTGTCCCCAAGCCCAGGGCTCCTTTCGCAGGGCTGCTGTTACTGAGCACCTGCTGTTTACCAGGCTTGGCGTCTCTGCAGAGAGCACCCTGTGCAACCTGTCCGTCACCGGCCACGGGACACCAGCTGCATCCAGACACGCGCCCAGCTCTGCGCTGAGCGCCTACCTCTTGGGCGTTACCACAGACACCGCGGGTCTACTTCCGCTCTCTTGCCCACCCTGTCTTTGAGGCCAGTGAAGGAAGTGTTTGCTAAAGGTTGCACAACAGGCAGGAGCGGGGATGTCCTCAAACCCAGGACTGGCTCCTCGGGCCCGGGCCCCGTCCTGCCCTCGCTGTGACTGCCCCCTGAGCCCCCACAGGGATGTGCAGAGGTGTCCAGAGGTTGCAGGGCCTTCCTTGCCCCAGGGGTGCCTGCAGGTCACAGCAGGACAGGGGTAAGACTATCTCCGCACTTTGCTCTCTCTTGCTGAGAAAAACAACTTGGAGGCAGAGGCTGTCTCTGGCAGTCACACCCAGGCCTCAGCTCACTCCTCCAAAGGGCAGCTGAGAGTCCCCAGGGACACAGGTGTGAGCCTCGAATTCCAGGGTGCTCCAGGGGTCTGGGGTCAGAGCCAGGGCAGGGCAGCCTCTCAGGGAGGCCGGGTGCAAGGAGGGGCTGTGTCGTCTCACCAGCCTGGGGGCTGAGGGCGACCCAAGGAGTCCTGGGCACTGGGTCCACACCCCCCAGACACAGTCAGCGCCCCAGGCGTGGCAGTGAGACACAGTCCTGCGAAGTCCGGGGCTGCACGGGGGTCAGGCGGGGGCTGCTGGGCGCAAGTCTGAGACGAGGCCCTGATCCAGTCACACCTGACGCCGCTCACCCTGGCCCAGCCATCCCCTGTCTCCTTGGGCACCGTGAGCTGGGTCCCTGTCACAAGAGTTCTGATCCAAAAACCGGATTGTGGGGGTGGGCTGTGACTGCTCTTCCTGTCTGGAAGCTGTCACATTCTGGGAGATGACACGGAATGGAGGGCCTCCTGTCGGTTCTCTGACCCGGGACTTGACTGACAAGGACAAAGGGAGCCTGCCCGCCCACCCTTCCCCTCTGAGCCTCCAGGCCGGATCTCCATGCACGGGGGTGTTCATGCATGAAGGTGTTAGGGGGCCCCCTGTGACTGGGGTCCAACGTGTGCAGCCACGTCTCCGTGTGGCTGCCGAGAAGGGTGCGATCTTCACGTCCCACAGGCGCACACGGGCCCCCTGCGGAGCGGACGCCATCGTGACAGCGACTGGCACTGCTGTCCTGCTCAGGCAGACGCGGGAGAGCCTCCTGTGACTGCAGATGTGGGCAAGATGGAGAGGGTGCTCCCTCCTGCCTCCTGCTCCGCCCCGCCTCACCCCCCATTCCTCCACTTCTCTCCTCCTCTCCCACTCCCCTGACCCCTCCTCTCCTCCCAGGCCTCCTGGCCTCTGGAGAGCTGCCTTCCACGTCCCCTAGGGTGTGCCCAGCGGGCCAGGCTTCGTGAAGAAGCCTCTTTTACAAGGAAGTTCTGTGCCCTGGACCTCACTTGGCCCCAGTGGGCAGGACGCCTGCGCCCAGGAGGATTCACAGAGCTCCCCCTGACCCAGACCAGCCTGGTCCCTCCCCCAGACGCCAGCCCACCAGGCTGCTGACGCTGCCACAAGACGGCCCTTTCCTCCGACGCCGGTCACAGGCAGGCGGGAACGTGCCGGGTTGACGACACGGCCACGGGGAGGAGGCCACGATGCTCTCAGTGTCTTTCCAGCACTTCTGCTTTTTCTTTCCACAGCAGTCCTGGAACCGAGGTCCCGGAGTCCTGCTTTCCCTGATGGGGAAACAGGCTTGGAGCTGTGATATGATTTGCCCCGTCGCAGGGTCAGCAAGAGGCTGGGTCTGGAGCCAGGCTTGGCCGGCCCTGGGATGGCTTCCTGGAGGAGAAGGGCCAGCTGGCGAAGCTCTGTTCACCGAACTTGAGGCCCAGGGAGGTGGGAACCTGCTGCTCCCAGCCCAGAGCCCCGGTTTCTGATCCCACGTGGCTCGTTCCAAATAGAAGCGACTGAGTTTCTTCAACAAGATTAACTCACTGCAGGACTGAGAAAAAGATGCCAGACAAGCCTCCCCCTGCAAGCGCCCCTCACGGACAGTGCCCTGTCTCTGCCAACACTGAGAAAAGCAGGGCGCCCCAAACCCGGTGGAGAAAACAGAGGTGAGACTGCCGGACACATCGCTGAAGTTTCCATGGCAGGAAACCCTGCTCCCCTGTTTCCCACCGGAGGGGAAGGGTTAGGGAAACAGTCGGTTCACACCTGGGGTTTCCGGTTGTTTCCAGGGTTTGCTGTTTCGAGCTGTGCTGCCCTGAGCCGTTTCGCCTGTGGTCGTTCTGGATCTGGGTCGTCTTTGTGGGCTAAGCGCCCAGCCGTGGGATGACGGGGTCAGGGGCCACGGCCACTTTCACGGCTCCTGATCCAAGGAGCCACTGGCTTTGACCGCAACTGGCCCCTGCCGCGGAAGCAGCCCCCTCAGCCCTGCCTTCCCGCCTGGTGCCCTCCCCGCACGGGAAACAGCAGACCCCAGGGCTGTGTCTGAGGTGTCGGCTGCAGTGAGGTGTCTCCATGTCACTTCTGAGCATCTCTCCTGGTTTTCTCATGAGACAACAGGAACAAAGACCCCGGCAGATGTGTTTGAAAGTGTTGGCTTAATATACTTACTCTGTACAGATGAAAATACGTAGGGACGGCAGAAACGTGATTAGAACACACAACGGAAGGATTCCCTTTGTTCAGGTTTTAAAATGTTTTTACTTGTTTTCAATTTCTAAATCCGACGGTCTGTTTTGAAGTCAGAAAATGTGACGCATAGCAAATATAATTTGTCCTGTGTCTTCTAGAGCTCTGAAAGTTCTCTGCGTTCTAGAAGTTTGATCAACTACGGGAAAACTAGAAAACGGGAATTAACAGGTTTTCATAACTTTCATTTTGGAACATTTCAACCTTTCGGAAGAGTGGGAGGAAGGGTCCGATGAGCGGCCAAGTGCCCTTCAGCTGCACCCAGCGCCCGTCCACCGCCCCGCCTGCGCGCCGCCCGCCGCCCGCCGCCCGTCGCCCGCCGCTCGTCTCCTCCGTCTCCGCCTGGGGACCCGTGCTCTGTCCTCCTGTGTGTGCTCACGTGCGTCTGTCCATCACCTGTCAGCGCCGCTGCCTGCTCCCCGAACCACGTGAGAACAAGCTTTGGCCTCCTGACCCATCACCTGCAGCAGTACCACGGTCTCCAAGGACAACAGAGTCCGCCCACGTCACAGTGACACCGTCACCACACCCAGGAGTCTCACCTGGGCACAGTCACCTAATGTCTGTCCCGCGGACCCAGCTGCGTCCCACGAGCTACTTGCTGTTCTCGACGGAGGAGTCAGTCCAGGACTGGGTGCTGCGGTGACCTCCAGCTCTCTCCGCGTTCTCTTCACGGCGGTGATGTTTCCGCGGGGTCAGGAGCAGGTGTCTGCTGGAGTCTCTCTGAACCTGGGCGTGTCCTCCCCTCCTCAAGACAACGGTTTTGGTGAGAACACTGCAGTGGAGGGCGGGGGCCTCCCGCAAGACATACATGGTGAAGTTTGTTCCGAAACGTTTGCTTACCAACTTAATTTCTTATTCATTGAAATGTACTTCGCGGCAAGAAGTGAGGATTTAATCAGGTAGTTTCTCTAACTTGCCCCAGTGGCACTGCGTGCAGGACTTTCAGCGTCTCGTTTCCTCCTCTGGCGTCGCTTTAGCTTTTCCGGGCTCTGCGTGTCCCGGCCCGTCTGTCCCGCACTCCATGCTGTTCTGACGTTCCCAGTGCCCTGCCGTCTGACCTTCCTCTTCACGCTCAGAGCCCGTGCGCCTCTTCGTTCTGGGAGCATGGGTGCTCACCCCGTAACTCCGCCTCTTTGGGGCACTCTGATGTCCTCCCCCCGCCCCGCCCGTGAGCCAAGGTCGCCTCCCTGCTGACCCCGCGGGCGCTGGTCTGGCTTGCGCCTCTGCTCAGGGAGGTGCCGGCCTCCCCACGGGAAACCTTTCCATCCGGTGAGCCCGTCTCTCTGGAGGACGTGCTCTCGCCATCTCTCCTCTAGGAGGCCTGGGAAGGCAGCAATGCCTCTCGCCAGCCAACCTGTGAGCCCCAGACTCCGGCCTCCCCCTGGGGGCTGAGTCCCATCAAATCTGGAGGCCAAGGGAGGCTGTCTACCCCCCTCACCCCATCCACAGCCCGGACAGAGGGACGGGGCCGCCAGCAGCCCCTGGGGAAGAGGAGTGCGTTGGCTCCGGGTTCAAGCCAGGTGACCACCAGACTTGAACCTTGGAGTTCACGTCTAAGATGCAGGAACTCGGCTATGAATCCTGAAGACAACAGTGGGGGTGAGGTCTGCCACTGGGGCCTGGCCAGTTGACAGGAGGCCGTGGGGGACCAGTTTCTCTTTCTGTCCCCGCATGTGTCGGTTCTGCCCCCTAGAACAAGCCCACGCCCCTGACATGGTCGCGAGGTCTGTGGGACCTGCCCACCGCCCACCAGTCCCAGCTCATGCCCTCCTGCTGGTCCTCGACACGCCTCGCTGGTTCCTGCTTCCAGGCCTTGGCACAGGCTGCTGTAGGCTGTGTGACCTTTGCCTAGAAGCTTCCATCCTGATCTCAGCACTGACTCCTTCAGAAACAGGCCTTCCTGACCACCCCAGCTTCCTGACCTGGAAGCGTGGACGCTAGTCACTTGTTTGCTGTTCCCTGGAGAGACTGCTGGCTCCGCGAGGGCATCGTGTCAGCGCTGCACCCCTGTGCCCAGCACAGAAATACCTGCCGTGTGAATGAGGGTTTCCGAAAGCAGCCCCCCGGGGCTGGCTATTACCAGAGGCAGGAGGGGAGGCTCCAAGATGCTGAAGAGTTTGCTCAGGGTCATACGGCAGACGAGGCAAGCACGCGTGGTGGGCAGAGCAGGCCCCGGGTTGTTCTGGTCTCCAGGTGCTTCGGGCTTCCCAGGGCAGGACTTCCGCCCCGCCCCTGCCCTACTCATACTCACCGGCTTGGCTCCACCGAGGAGACAGGAGCTCCGGATGCCCAGACCAGCCTTGTCCAGTAGAAACCTCACTAAAGCCACACGCAGTATTTTAAATTTTCTAGCCACCACATTAAACACAGGACCGACAAATGGGTGAGATCAGTCGCAATAACAGTTTATTGACTCCATGTATCAGAAGTGCTATCCTTTCAGCAGGTGACGAATGTAAAACTTACTAGTGAAACTCTTCACACTCTTTACCTTTATACCAGGCCTCGGAGACCGTGTGTATTTTACACAAACAGCACATACCAGCCACGTTTCAAATGCCCAGTGGCCTCCCGTGGCAGGGGGCTCCCATCCTAGACAGACCAGGTCTGGCCTCGATTCCTGAAACCCCCAAGTGCCCCTTCCCAGAGGTCTTCATTGACAAAATATTCACAGAATGATTGTAGCCCATACGCTATGTAAAACCTCATTGCGGTTTGTGTGTTTAAAAGGAAAATATTTAATAGGGAGTTAAAACCAACACTGAGCATAGGGAGGCCGGACTGGAAAGGCCTGATCCTGAACCAGGGCCTGGGGCGGCTGAGATGATGACTTAATTAACACCCGCCTGGCACTTTTGATCTTCAAGGAGAGCTGCCCACTCAGCTGAGGCCGCTCCTGGATTAATTGCCCTGAACCAAGAAATCCTTGCCCAGAGATAAAGGGAAATGTGGTGTTTCGTCATGACAAATTGTTTTGAGATCTGCTTTGGCAGTGGGCAGAGACCTGGGTCTGGACGCCCAGCTGGCCACCCAGGTGGAGGCAGCTGTGCCCGAGCCTGGGGTGCCAGGGCCTGCAGGCACGTGTGTGCGGCGATTGCCTCCCTGGGCAGGAGGCTGGGTGGTGGGAGACAGCCGTGCACAGCAAGGTTGCCGGCCCCTACTCTTCAGATGTGAGAACAGATTCAAGGCAGGGCAGGGGCAAAGCGCTCCAGCAAAGCCAAGGTCACGGGGCAGAAGGCAGCTAGTGCCTCTCGGGATGGGGGAATTGAGGCCCTCACTGCCAGGGGGCCTCGCCATCCTTCGTGCCCCTCTGAAACCTGCAGGGCCAGCTGGCCTGAGACAGCGCCCACCCCCAGCACTGGGAGAGCTGGCCCAGGAGTGGCTGTCTGGGGCTGCGCTCTGGGGCTGTGGGCAGTGCCCAACTTCCTGGCATCTGTAAGAGGGGTGGTGGGGCGGCTCTCCACCCGTAGGGGCCACTCAGAAACCGTCAGAAACCGAGGCGTCCAGTGGACGTTAGTCATGACTCCCACTGCAAAAAAAAAAAAAAGAAAAAAGGATAAAAGGATGATAGCAGCAATGGAGTGCCAGCTGGTGCCAGGCCCCAGGCCAGTGCTGCACGCGCGGTGAGGTGGGCTGTAGGGTGAAGGGTCCTGGGCTGGCCTCAGGTCCTTAACAAAGGCGTCCCGCTCTCGCTCTCCAGGAGCGGCCGGGCCCTTCCCGCCCCTCCGCGGGTGGCGGGAGGGAGGAGGGGGTCATGGGCGGTGCCCAGAAGAACCAGCGAGGGGCAGACTCGCAGCCACCCGGCTGCACCGGGAGTCCCTCTCTGCACCTATTTGTAGCACCTGACTCACCTTAATTATGGGTCCGCGACACGTCGGGGCGCGCCGCCGGGGACGCTGGAGATGGCCCGGAAGCACCGGCTCCGGGGGCGACCGGACATCCCGGGCTGCCAGGTGCGCCTTCACCTCCCACCAGCACTTACCCTCTCTGGAGCTCCCCCCCAGGGCCCCCTTCTTCCGCCTCGGGGCCGTTGGCTGCCAAGGGGCGCCCACAGCCTGCCAGGGCCGCGTGTCCTGGGCCTGGGCTCCCAACTGTGTGTGTGTGGGGGGGGGGGGGGGGGATTAGGGTGGGAGCATCGGGAACCGGGAACTGGTCGGGGTCGAGCCGGACTCGGCCTGGGTGGGGATGCCCCGCGGAGCCCCGCCCTTGCGCTCTGCGAGGCCGCCCACGCCTCCTCCGACTCCAGTGTATATTTAGCCTCTTTATCAAATGTTTGCAGTGAACCGTGTGAACCGCCTAATAGCGGCTGGAAGTGAAACTCGATTCCTGGGCAGAAAGGAGCACGTGACCACACCTGAGCAGCCAGGATCGCAGGACAGGCGGGCTGGGCAGGTGCCGGAACGCCCACGTGCCTGGCTTCAGGACCCAGGGTCCCCTCTCCCGCCGCCGAGCCTCCATCTGAAACCGCCTCCCTACTCAGCCCCTTCCCGAGAGATGAGGACGCCAGGCTCTGAAAGGGGAAGGGGCCTCGGAGAGAGGCGCCAGGGCCGGGGAGTCCCCGCACGCGTGGATTCCCGTCCTGGTTGTTGATTCTTGCTCAAGTCGATTCAAGGTCTAGGAAACAGCGTCTAGCGATCTACTTTTGCCGGCTTTTTCGGCGGAGGGAGGAGGGGGGAGGAGGGGGGAGGAGGGGGGAGGAGGGGGGAGGGCTGTCCTTGGTGGCAGGGCAGACCTTGATGGACCAAGTGTGAGTCTGCCCTGAGTCTCCCCCCAAAGCGGCTGTCACTGGCTGCACAAGTTTGTGCCACCCTGGGCAGCCGCTGTTGTCGTGGTCGCTATGACAACGAGCGGAGGTTTTATTTTTAATAGCCGCCAGAGATTAGAAGGATGCCTCCGTTGGCGCCCCCCCACCCCACCCAATCTCGCCTGCTCTCTAACTTTGGCCTGGGCTCCCGTAGAAGATGCCCCCATTCCATGTTCCCAGATCTCTTCTCTTCTGCCCCAAACCCACATTTCTGTCCCAAACTCAAACTGGGAGCCCCTGAATTTCCAGGCTGGGATGGGGCACCGAGCGAATCACTTGCTCAAAGCTGGTGGGACCGCCCCCGCCCCCAGGACCTAGGGAACCTCTGTATAGAGGTTGGAGCCAGAAGGGCCCCCACCCCAGCCCCTGCAATACAAGGTGACCTTTGCTCATCCGCACACCCGCCATCAAACCAAGTCCTTCAGCCCCGAAGACGTGAGGAACTGGACGCTCAAGCAGGTGTGATGCAGTCAACTCTCAGGAAATCTCTGGGCTCAGCCAGGGGAACAGCCTGAGCCCAAGCAGTGTGCTCTTCGCCTTCTGGAAACCATTCAGTGGACTCCCTCCAGTGCAGTGGGAGGTCTACTTGGGTGGACAAGGACAGTACCAAGGCTTCCCGAGCTCTGCCTCACCCTCCTTCATTCTAAGCCCCGAGTGCGTGCTTTGGGGGGGAGGCTGCAGGTGAGAGAGGCAGGTGCGCTGGGGGGCTGAGCGCTGGGAGACCCTGCCCGCTGGGAATCCCAGGAGGGGCCCACCCCTCCTCCCCGGAATCTGGGGGAAGCTGAGGGACCCCCCCCTCCCAGCCCCCGACCGAGGGCCCACTGGACTCGGCCTTTGAAATGCTGGAGCCCGAGAAACCAAGGATGAATGAGCGCCTGGAGGGTTGCGTCTTTACTGCCTTTGGCTGGAGGGCAGCCTGGGCGGGGGCAGGGGCCCAACCCGGAGGATGGGGGTGTGGGGTGGAGGGCTCGGGCCAGCGAGGTTCTCTTTCCGCAGCCCACCCAGCCACTCGCAGTCCCTAGCCTTTAATGGCCTCCCGTCTAGCTGCGGGGTCACTTGGCTCGTTACCCCTCTAGCCCTGATACCGGGGGCTTCTCCGCCCTTCTAGAGACCCGTCGCCAGGGTGCGGTCCCTTAGGCAGGCGGGAGGGACCCAGCTCGGCGCACCGCCCTTCGGTGGCGGGGGCGCCGTCCAGCCCCGCTCAGGCCTCGGCCTTCCTCGCGTCGCTCCCCCGCATCTCTCTGTGCGGCGCCGCGGCCGGAGGTGGCGCTCTGTGCGCCCAGCGGATCCCGGCGCGGGAGGCTGAGACTCCCGGGCTCCTCTCGAGCGGCTCTTTTCTTTTCCTCCCTTCCAGCCCTCGAGTTTCTGGCTCAGACCGCCGCCAGGCCTTCCACGAGGGCGCGGGGACTTGGGGGTGCGGGAGCCCAGGGCGGGGACGAGGCCCGCGGCAGCCCCCTCCTCCGACCGGGGCGCCTTCCTCTCCCGGAATGTGGGTGGAGGTTCCTCGTTCAGGCGCCCCAGGCATCGGATTCCGGGCGGGGGCGCGTGGCAGCCGCCAGGTGAGTGTCCCAGACGCGCCCCTAAACCCGCCCCACCTCTCACCAGAGCCTCACTCCCCCTCCTTTTATGGCGGGGGAGCCGGGGGCCCGGGATCCAAACCGTGCAGAGGCCGGAGCACCAGGGCGGGGGGCGGGAGGCGGGGGCCGGCTCGCTTTTGCCCTTTTTGGCGTAGCAGCTCTGGGCGCTGCCCTCTGCCGCCGCTGGGGCCCAAGAGAGGCGAGCCGGCGACGGCGGCGCTTCTGCGGCCGCCTCCTCCCCTCCCCGTCCGGTGCTGCAGGGCTGCAGCTGGCACTGGGGGGTGGGCAAGCTCGAGGGAGGGGCGCCCGGGGAGCCCCGGGCAGCGCGCGGAGCCCCGGCGGCTGTGCTCGGGGCCGGGCCCGGGGCCTTGATGGGTTTTACTGCCTGCGCGAGCGCGTGTGTGTGCTCACTGCGGCCGCGGCGGGGCCCTGCCCGGCCCGTTCGGCCCCCGCGCGCTTCCGAGGTGCGGGTCCGGGGCCCGGAATCCGGGGGAGGCGAGGGGGAGGGGGCGGGGGAGGGGCGCGCCGCGGCGCTATAACCCCCTCCCCGCCGCCGGCCGGCTCCACACGCGCGCCCCGCGGAGCCCGCACAACTCCGGCGAGCCGGGCCTGCCCGCGCCGCCTCCTCCTCCTCCACCTTCTCTGTCGGCGGCGGCGGCGGCGGCGCCGGCTCGGCCCTCAGGCCCGCGCGGCGAGGCCCCGGGCGGGCGGCGGCTGCCAGGCGGAGCGGCCGCGGGCGCTGCCCGGCTCGGGCCGGCGGAGGGCGGAGCGCTGCGCCGGAGCCGAGGGCGCGCCGCGGAGGGGCGCACGCAGGCCGCCGGGCCGCGCCGTGCTGGGCCGCGCCGTGCCCGGCCGGGCGGCGGCGGCGGCGGCGGCGAGAGGAGGCCGGAGGCGAGCGCGGGGCCGCTGGTGGGCGCGCAGGGCCGCCCGCAGCCCGCAGGGAGAGCGCGAGCCCGCGCCGGGCCTGGCCGGGCGTCCAGACAGGTGATGGGTGGTGCGGCGGCAGCGGCTCCAGCCTCGCTCCGGGGTCCCTTTCGGGGCTGACGCCCGCAAATATGCAGAATTACCGGCCTGGTCGCTCCTAGAGCCAGCGCCGGGGAGCGAGCGCGGCGGCGGCCAGCACCGGGAACGCACCAAGGAAGAGGCCCAGCCCCCGCCCTCCGCCCCTTCCGTCCCCACCCCCTACCCGGCGGCCCAGGAGGCTCCCGGCGCGGCGGGCGCGGCGAGCGCGCACTCCCTGCTCCTCCTCCTCTCTGGCGCTGCCTGCCTCTCTCCGCACTCGCTGCTCGCGCCGGGCGCGCTCCGTCGGCTCCCTGCTCTCCGCGCCACCCTCCTTCGGGCCGCGTTCCCTGAGGGATGGTACTGAATTTCGCCGTCACAGGAGCCCGGCTGGAGCGCCCGCCCCGCGGCCTCGCCTCCCCGCCGAGCCACCGGTGCCTCGGGACGCGATGAGGACCTGGGCTTGTCTGCTGCTCCTCGGCTGCGGGTACCTCGCCAATGCCCTGGCCGAGGTGGGTGCCACCCCCGCGCCCTGTCCTTTCTCCGACTCCCCCTGCGCACGCCCCCTGAGGTCGCCCGAGAGCCCGGGCTCCGGGGCTCTGCAGGGCGCGTTTTGATTTCTGCTAGGGTGGTCGGTTTTAAAATTTTCCCAACTGGGTTCTATTTTCTGCCATGCCTAAGTGTGTCTGGTGAGTTTCCAGCGGGTTGCGTCGCTCCGCCGCGGAGGGACGGAGTGGCGGCTGGGTGGACGAGTGGGGAGAAACTTCGGGGGCCGCGGGCTCCTCTCCGAGGAGGGAGACCTAGGGCGCGGCGGACAATGCAGCATTGGGGTGCGGGAGCGCGGAAGGGGGTGTGTGTGTGTGTGTGTGTGTGTGTGTGTGTGTGTGTGTGAGCCCGCGGAGCCGGGGAAGAGGGAAGCGCCCCCGACAAACTGGTAGGGGCGGTCGCAGCGGGAGCCCCCGGAAGGCAGGGTGAGCAGCGCGGAGCCGCAGACCCCGGGTCCCGGTCCCCACGCCCGGAGCGGCGGCTGGGCCGGCGCAGTCCCGCCCGCCCGGGGCCTGCTTACAGGTGGCTGAGCGAGGCGAGCCGGGGCCGGGCCGGGAGCCCTCGCCCTCCCACCGCCCGCGTCCCCACCCCCACCCCCACCCCCACCCCCACCCCCACCCCCACCCCCACCCCCACCCCCACCCCGAATTCGGAATCCTCGTGAGCTGTGCTGTGATAAATGACTTTCTACACGCCCGTCGTCGGGAGTCAGTGCTTGAGACCCCCCACGACCCCCTACTCCCTTTAAAAATCTGGAAAGAGTAGGGGAGGCCGAGAGGTTGCGGGTGGTCTGGGTTGGGACCCGGCGCTGCCAGACATAGATACTTAACCCTCACGTTCCCTGGCAGCCCCTCCCAGTCGCGGCTGGATTTGGGGCGTCTTCGTCGGCGCTAGGGCCGCAGCTGGGCCGGAGCCCGGGGTGGGGCGAGTGTGAGTGTGCGCGCGCGTGTTTGCAGACCCTCTCCCCCGCAGATTCGGTCGGGATTCCGGGTGTGAAATTTAAACCTCGGGGTAGATTAAAGTGTTAGGGCAGCCGTGACTTTCGTCGCCGGTCCGTGACGCATTTCAACTTGATCTTTCTCGATGTTGATTTCACTATTAGACCAGCAACTCCCCGGGCCCCTCGCTGCCCCTAGACCTCCTGTAATGGACACCCCCGGGCAGAGGGGCCCGGTGGGTTTTTTTTTTTTTTAATTTAAAGGCGGGGAGCGGTTTCTTTTTGTAAAGGGCAGACACGGATGGGGACGGAGAATTGGATTGGGGGTCTCATCCAGCCCCACCCTGGGCCTTAGGCTCCAGGGCCCAGGCTGGGGGTCCAGCGGCCTTCCTGCAAGGCGCCCGCGCGGGCCGGGTGGGGGACCAGGCGCTCTGGACAGCCACGGGCGCTGACCGTGTTGCTACGCTTGCAGGAAGCCGAGATCCCCCGCGAGGTCATTGAGAGGCTGGCGCACAGTCAGATCCACAGCATCCGGGACCTCCAGCGACTCCTGGAGATAGACTCCGTAGGTAAATCGCGCCCCTTCCCTCGGCGCGCGGGGAGCGCGCGGGCGGGTGGGCAGGCTGTATGTGCGCCCCGTGCCGCCTCCCGCGTCCGGGCCGGGCCGGGCGCCGCGCAGGAGCGCACCGAAAGGTCAGAATCCAATCCCGGGCCATAAAAGCCGAGGCGGATGAGTCAGGAGTTTCTCTTCCAATCACCACTTTCTCTCCCGGCGGCGGCCGGGGCTGCTCACTCGCCCAGGGGTTGTTTTTTTGCTTTAAGGAAAATGCCGAATGTGTCTCAGAAAGTTAAGCCGCATAGAGGGCGCCGGCGTCCCGGCCAGGTGTGCGGTCCGGGGCCTGCCCTCCGGCCGGGAGGAGCCAGCCCAGGCCTTGGGCGCTGAGCCCTGACCTGGGCGCAAGCTGTTGCGCGGTGCCGCCCCCCCGCCACCCCACCGAGGGCCCCTTTGTCATCGGTGCGCATTTCCTCCGCTCCTGCTGCAGGGCTGGGCCTTTGTGGTTGTGAGTCCTGTGTTTTTCTGTTTTCATGAGCCAATAAAAAAGGCGCGCCTCGGACAGTCTGCTGTTTGGGGACTATTTTGGGGCTCCCCCCCTCAGGCTCTGGAGCTGAGCCGCTTTCGGAAAGTGTCAGGCAGACTTTGAAGCTCTTGAGTGTCGCTGCAGAGTTGGACTGGCCCCAGGTGGGCAGAGGTGCTGACGACCCATGTTGGCCCGGCTGGGAGCCGGGGGTGCGGGGTGGCTGTGCTTGCCTGTGGACCAGAGGAAGCTCTTCTGGAAGACGAGGGTTCTGGCCTGCATTTCTGTGGCAAGAATTCCACTGTGAGTTAGCTAGGGCAATACTCATGTAAGAAAACTTCCTGTTGACTGGACAAAAAGGAGCCCCAGGTGAGCTTGTCAAATGGAGCGACCAAAGCTAGCCAGGGGTTGGTTGGGAGAATTTTAAGTGAAATGAAGATCTTTCTCTCACTGCAAACTACTCTAAAAAGGGGGGCGGTGGAGGAATTAAGTAAAATCACATGGTCTAGTCATTTGGAAATTTGTACCTAATTATGGTGGTGGAAAGGCCTGAACTATTTTCATTTCATGCCAAAACCATTTTCTAGCAAGGGCATGGTTTCTGTAGTTTCTTGACCCAGGAAATCCTTTGGCTGATCCTTATCAGGAAGAGGGTAGAATTTCACTTGGAGATCAGAGTGGGGCCAGGGGGGGGTTTGATCTGGCTCCTTGATGTGTAACGCTGGGGAGAAGGCTTTGGCTTTGGTTAGCCGAGGAGAACGTTTGCCTGCATGCTGCTGCTCCCTGATGGACTTGGGAAACGGGGAGACTGGCTCCCAAGAGGTTTTCCCTGGGAAGGCTGGGCCTCCCGCAGGACCTGCTTTGGGCTGTGCTGGGGAAATGGGCCATTCACTTTCTGCTGGGACCTTTCTTACTCTGTTTTCTGATTCACTTTCTGCTGGGACCTTTCTTACTCTGTTTTCTGCAGCCCCGCCTCCCCCTCCCCCACCCCCCACCCATTAATGCTTTTAGCATTGCAGCTCCGGGGTCATGCTGATAGCATTCCTGACCTGGGGACTTCTGGGTCCTCGGCCTCCTTGGAGGGTCCAAACAGAAGAAGCAAGGGTGCACCAGCCGGTTCTCCGGGCTGGTTTCAAATTGCCCCTTATAAAAGCCTGGGAGCCTGGCCCCCTCCTGCCCCAGGGAGTGGGCAGAGTGGTTGCCTCCCTCCCTCCCCCACCTGTTGGGGCAGCTGGGGTCTGAGAGGGAGCGCCTAGTGCCTGGTGAGCTTTGGGCTGAGCACACTGGAGGGGCCCCAGGACCTCCTTTGTTCAGTAGCCTTGTCCCTCCGGGACCCTTTGTGACGCAGACCCCAGGGCGGGCTCCTTCATCAGAGCTCTGGGCGGTCCCCCTCTCACAGCTCTGACCTGAGCTGGTTGCTTCTGTAGCTTGTTTTGCAGGAGTGGGCTGGGGGTGTGGGTGTCTTTTCCCCAACTTCTGTTTCTGCCCCAAGTGAAGACTAGAAATGGACCCCGCCGCTAGGAAAGGTTGTGAACTGCTGTGAAGTTACTTCTCCAGGCCCAGGACTCCCCAGCAGGGTCAGCCAGAGGTGGGATCAGTGAGGAGGCGGGTGGGTGCAGAGAAGACCGGTTGGCCTAGGTGCCCGTCCTTCCTCCTACAGCTCGGAGTGGAGCTCCTGCCGACTGACGCCTGGGAGCGGGAACAGACGCTCGGGTTCGCAGCGGCTCCTCCCTGGGGCGGGGCCTCGTGACTGGCAGGTGGGCGGGGCCTCCAGGGGCGGGCGTTCCCGTCCCCCAGGTGAGGCGCTGCGCCCAGGCCCGCAGGCGCTGGATTCCTTGCCCGCGCCTGAGAGACCGGACAGTTGGTTTTTCACGTGTGACCTTTGGGTGCAGGGGTCAGCATGTGGTCTTTTAATGACCAGTAGCATGGAGTTTGCGGCCTGTGTGTGGGGCGTGCGGAGAGCAGACCATTCAGCCGCGCGGGAGCTTTGTTTTCTGAAGCCTGGCCGGGTGCCCGTGGCCATTGAGTAAGGATACGTAAATGTCATCCCATTAGGCCATTAATGCTCCTCCAGGACTGACGGCTGGAAGACGGCTTCCTGTCTTTCGGACATCTGTGCAGAAGAGGCAGGAGGGAAAACCAGCTGATGAACCGTCCTGAGAGCCATTTTCGGCTGTGATTCACGTGTGGCCTTCTCTTGGGGAGGGGGGGGTCCCTGCTGGTCGCATCTCCACCCACATTAATCAGGGGGCTACCTCCCCATCAGTGAGGTCCAGGCTGGGTTTCCGGACCACCCGTCTCCCTAGGGTAGTGGATGAGCTTGTCTGTCTGGGAGCTCTTTCTACTCTTGTTGGGGAGTCCTCAGTTCAGGTTTTAGAACAGTTGATGGACCAGAAGGCTTTGTCTTTGCTTCTTCAGAGGCAAGAGGCCTGGGTGTGGCGCAGGCAGGCAGGGGCCTCCTGCTCGCCATCGGCCTTGCTTGTTCTTCTGAGCCTTGGCCTCAGTTTCCTCTGAGCTGGAAAGGTGGCAGCCCCTACTGTGTGCACGGCACCATGATATCGCGGAAGGCCGCTGTTGCCTGGCTGGAGTGCTGGGTGGAGTGCGGCCTGGGTTGCTGCCGTCCCATTGTCTCCTAGAAGCTCAGGATGGACCAGCTGCTCCCGGGCTTGGCGATGGTGAGATGGCCACCACCAGGACGTGACTCATCATGTCACTTTTTTCGTGAAAAAATGCTTCTTGTAACAGTTGGTGGATGGGATTCCTACTGCATGAGCAGTTCTGTTCTGATCTTATTTTGGGTCTCAGAAAAAATTAGCGGCAGTGGAACATTGAGTCATTGTGAGGGGAGAGCTGGGCTCTCCTGGACGGCGGCGTGCACGGCGATGCGTCTTGTGTCCCCGCTGCGTTTTCTGTGTTTGCGCTTCGCTTCTAGTGTGTGCAGGTTCCGACTGTGGGCACGTGGACAGTCTCCAAGGCCTCTGTGCACTGCGCATCGGGGAGAGGGGTCCTCGGGTCTGGGCTCATGGCCGGGATACCACGGGAGCTTCTTGGGGAGGGGAGGTGGCGAGAATGGGCTCCTTGGGCAGCTGTGGCCTTTGAGGCGTGCTTTCTCAGAGCCCGATGCCTCTGGTTGCCTCTGGTTAACTGTGGGGGAAGCAGTGATGGAGGGGAGAGGCGGGGAGATGCCCCACCGGGTGTGAGGGCCGGGGTGGGGCAGCCGCGTGTGGCCCACTCCACCCTGGTGCAGGTGCTGTCCTTGGGCGGGGTGAGGCCAGACGGCAGGTGTGTGTGTCCCTTCCGAGCCCTGTCTGGGGGCCCTGGGGGCAGAGTGGGTGGTGGTCTGTGTACTGAGGGGGCTGTAGCCAGCCTGGGGCGCTAGGCCCAGTGGTGACCTTGGCTCTGGGGCCGCTCAAAGCACTTTCCTTCCTGAGAGCCGTGTCCCCCACTGGGCACCGGGCTCCTGATGCGCTGCGCCCGGCTCTGATGGCCTCTCCGTCATGGCCGGCTGATGTTCAGGGACGAGTGGGGTCTGAACGAGGCCCAGTCGGGCCTTGCTCCTGATGCCCCTGCAAGGCCAGGATGCTCAGCCACGATTGGGTCAGTGAGGGCAGCAGAGGAGGCGGCAGAAGCAGAGGTGGTGGAAAAGCTGCGGCTGCAGCCTGTGCGCGTCCGCGGTCCAGTCTGCCGTCCAGCCCTCTGTCCACGGTGCGCTGTCCAGCAAGCAGCAGCAGGCCTGTCGGCTCGGCCTTGCGGGTGGGGCGGGCTGGCTTCAGGCACCTCCCCTGGGTCAGCCCTCACCCGGCTTCCCTGAGGAGGTGCCCCGGCCGGGCTGGCCGCAGGCCCTTCCCGGGTGTTCTGCAGCTTCGCGCAGGGTGCAGGGCAGGCGCCCACGTCAGGAGCCCCATGCTGGCCGCGTGGGGCGGCTGAGACATCTTTGCAGCTGGGAGTCTCATCCTGCACACGTCTGGAGGCCCCCCTTGTGGGTGCAGAGGGACCCCCTCTGTAACGAGGAGGGCGGTGGGGTGTGCTGCTGTGCAGGCCCCAGGGGCCCAGGTGTGGGCGGATGGTCGGCATCTCTTTTTCCTGTAGGAGCTGAGGAGCCTTTGGAAACCAGTCTGAGAGCCCACGGGAGCCACGGCGCTAAGCATGGCCCGGAGAGGCGGCCGGTGCCCATCCGGAGAAAAAGGAGCATCGGTGAGTCCCTGTGCTGGGGGGCTGTGGAGGGGCTCTGGGGATGCGGGCTCCGTCCCTTCTCTGCTGTGCAGGCCCCGCGTCCCCCTCCCTGCCCTGGCCCGCCCGCTCCCCGCTGCAGGCCTGGCCTGGGCCAAGAGTTTCCAGAAGTGGGGAGCCGCCGTAAATTCCTGAAGTGCCCGGTCTTGTTGGGGCCTGTGCTGGAGGCAGCCTCGCTGGAGGATGGGTCGTGTTTAGTTTGCAGTTCATAACATCGAGCACAGAGTGCTCCCTGCTGCCCTTCGAGGTGGTGGGTGCAGCCATGCTGGGCCTGGGGGGCCCTTTCCAGGGTACCCCCCGCCCCCGCAGGCCTGGCCTCTTGGCCCCACTCTGAGCATCCAGGGTCTGCCTGGCCCCTTCAGGAGTGAATGGCTGATGGAGGTCTCCTGGGGCCTTGGGCTCATCCTTGAGAGGAGGCCTTGCCCCAGGGGTGCAGTTGGGGGGTTTGACCACCCGGTCCCGTGCCACGTGGGGGTCCTGACAGCTGCCCGTCCTCCTTGTGACCTTGGGTATGTGACTCCCTCTGTCTGAGCTGTCTTTCCAAGAATATGGATTTTATAGCTTCTGCCTTTGGGCGTGGTATGTGGGTAGACGATTCCTGGTTGAGGCCAGCGGGCCCTCCCAGGTGACGTGTGCTGGCTTGAGTCTTCGGGGCTGATGGGGGCCTCTCCTGCTCTAAACCGGGGGCCTGCCCTTAAGCGGAACTGGGGCTGGACTGAAGGCCTGTGGCCCTGCCTAGCTGGACCCCCCAGACCCTTCCTACTGGTGGGCGCTGGGTTGGGCGCTGTGAGTGGGGCCCCTTCCCACACTGGGGTAGCTGGGTCACCAGTACCCTGCCCTCTTGATTTGGGGGCCACTGGAAATGTGCTTGTGGGAGGCGGGGCCCTTGGGAGGTGAGGCAGGTGAGAGATGGCTCCCCGCCCCCGGCCCTGAGTAAAGGCGGTGTCTCAGCTCCAAGCTGGCCTCGGGCTGTGTGAGCCCCTTTTCAGCCCCCACGCTCCAAGGGGGGCTCTCTGCAGCCCCCTCCCCTCTGGGGCCTCCCCTCCCAGCCCTCCAGTTACCGCTCATCTTTGGGCCAGCCAGTGGCACCGTGCTGGGGGCCGGGGTCTTTCTGCCTCTGCTGGACCAGGGGCTGTGTGACATGTCCCGTGGGCTTAAGCCGTGGGCCGTGGGTCGCTCCTGCCTGGACCCCTGGGCGCTGCTGCACGTTCACCCACCTCTCACCTCTGCAGAGGAGGCCATCCCAGCGGTCTGCAAGACCAGGACTGTCATTTACGAGATACCTCGGAGCCAGGTGGACCCCACGTCCGCTAACTTCCTGATCTGGCCGCCGTGCGTGGAGGTGAAGCGCTGCACCGGCTGCTGCAACACCAGCAGCGTCAAGTGCCAGCCATCGCGCGTCCACCACCGGAATGTCAAGGTGAGCCCGCGCATCCCTGGCCCATGGCGGCCAGCTGTGGCTGGTGAGCCGGAGGATGCGTCCATTTCTCTGACAGGCACACTGAGGCCCGGGGGCAGGGCTGGGGCTTGGGTCCTGGTAGGTGGTTTAGGGGTGGCGTCTAGTCCCCTCTCCAAGGGCCTCTCGTGGATCTTAGGACGAGTGGTGGTTTGCCTTGCCGACGGGTTTCGCATGGTGTCCAGCCATTTAGCTGAGGGCTGCCTGGTGTCCCCTCCAGGCTCTGGAAGGGTCTCTTGGGCACTTTATCAGGGGCTGTGGTGTGTGGCAAGGGGGCTGGGCGTCCCCTGAGAGCCTCTCCCCACCGAGACCGGAAGGGAGCCCTGGGCTGGGGCTGGGTGGGGAGGCTGACTCCCACCACAGCTCAGAACTTGGCTCAGAACTCAGGCTGCAGGGCCAGGCACATGCCCGTCATGTTAGACCTCTGGCCCCTGTGAAACCTGGGAGGGTGCCCCTCTCCACTGGACGTGCTGTTGATGGGGCACCAGCCTTGGGGTGTCCTTTTGGGGGCCAGGTCGCCCCCTGTTTCAGGAAGGTGTGCTCTGCGTGGCGAACCACAGGCCCAGCGGCTTGGGTCAGACGTCTCTGCCTCCCGCATCGGGCTCCTGGGGGCCAGTGCACGGCAGTGCTCTCTGCGAGGCCTACCAGGCAGGAGGCCTTCTACCAGGCAGGAGGCTGGCTGGCCTGGCTGCTAAGGGCGTTGTGGGCTCCTGCAGCGGGTCAGGTTCCAGGGACACATGTGGGGCTGGTCCTCTGAGTCTGGGGGACATTTTGCATCCTCAGGTCACTGAGCAGCTAAGCTAGGGGCTGGCTTCTGGCCCCATGTCTGCAAACCTTTCTTAGCCTGGGCTCGCTCCCCTCTGGCTGCACCTGCCTCTTTGGGGGAGTGGGTCTGGGGCGTGGGGACTGCCTGCCCCCATGGAAGGTCTGGCTGCAGGTGGGTCGTGGTCCCTGTGGCCCTGGAGCGTGGACTTGGCACCGCCCCGTGGAGCAGCTCCCTCCCCACTCAGCTGGGCCTCCAGTTTTCCTGGAGCGCGGACTTCTGCTCCGGGGGTGCAGTAGAACTCTTCTCTCCACTGGGAATTATCTCCGCTTGCCTGCCAGTCTGAGTCCAGGCTTCTGGCCCCAGAGTGAGGTGTGGAGTTGAGGGCCCTGCAGCCGGCACGCGAGAAGCACTTTAGACTCTAACTGGGACTTGACTTGACCTCGGGGACTTGGTCCTCTGCGTGCTTTGGGGACTGAGTAAGCAGATTCCACGGCTGGCTGCCTGTGGTCTCAGGTGGACACTCCCCTGGGGCCAAGGTGCCCTGGAGTGCCTGCCTGGGGCGCTGGCTCCCGCCTCAGGCCTCAGACTCCGGGTGGGGGGCATGCGCCCCGGGCACCCCGTGGGCCCCGCTGCATCCTCCTCGGTTCAAGGAGGAAGCAGGCCTGATGCCCGCCCGCGGGCTCAGCGGAGGCCCTGGCTCTCAGCCCAGCCTCCTGGGCTTCCGTTGGGTCTGGGGATCCCTCCTTGTGGTGTGTTGAGAGGTCTTAGGAGCCCCGGGAATCCACAGAACTGAGGCCTTTGTCTCTTGGGCCTGGGGGTGGGGTGCCCTAGATTAGATGGTCCTGCTTACGGATGTTGGAGCCTGTCTGTCGGGCCAGCAGCAGGGGCCTGGAGGTACGGGGGGGTGGAAACGGAGTGGGCTCTCTGCCTGTGGCTCCACCCTTTGCGGGCCCCCATGGCCCCCACTCTTGCTTCCCATGGTGTGAGGGCCAGGTCATGTCTGGTCCTGGGCTGGGCAGTGACTCTCTGCCTCCCCTGGTCCATCCTAAGGGTGGGCGGTGGTCCACAGCTCCTCAGGGGTCTCGGTGGGTGAGGGCGGGTGCTCCATCTGCCGGGTCACAGGCCTGCCCAGCGGGCGGGAGAGCCTGGTTCCGTCTGCCCAGAGCGGGGTGGGGGGAGGGTCAGCCCGCCGCGGGGGGCCTGGCCACCCGGCTCCGCATCCAGTACCCCGCGCCTTCGCCCACCCCCCTCTCCCGGGGAGGGCCCCTCCCGCCCTCCCATCAGGAGGTCGGCAAGGAAACATCCGGCGCCAGACCCCGGGGTCCTGGCGGGAGGAGACGGAGGTCAGTGGGAACAGGAGGCCCATTGTGGCGTGCCCGCCCCCCGGCCTGGCCAGGGGCCACCCCTGTTCCATTTGGGGTTGAGGCCGAGCGGAGAGCGGCCCTCGAGGCCCAGACTGAACGCAGGGTGGGTGCTGGGGGTCGGGGTCATGGGGCGACGCACAGCCCGAGGCCCCTCATTGGGAAGAGAGGGCGGGGAGGCTGGAATGGCCTCCCAGGTGACTGAACCAGGTGGGCACCCTCAGCTGCAGGGGGCTCTGGGCCTGGGGTCAGGACATGCCCCGGTTGGTGGCCTGCCCACCAGGGCCCTGAGGCCTCCGGGGCCTGCCCTGGGGGTGGCTCGTGGACCCCGGAGCCCCTGCAGACCCGCCGTGTTGCCATGTGGGCAGGGGTCCTGGCCACCTCCCCTGCACAGCAAGGTCAGCGCCTGGCGTCTGCCCCCTGGTGCGGGCTGACACACGGACCCCGCCCCTAGACCCGAGCCTCCGTGGCCAGGACAGGTGGAGCTGGACGTGGGTGGCGGTGGGTCAGGCAGAAGGAGCGGCTCCCCGCCGCCAGGTGGGCCTCTGGCCTCTCAGGTGTTGGGAGTTTGGGGCGGCCCTGCTTTCAGGGCAGCTGTTGGCTCAGCTCTGCAGCCGTGTCGGGCAGTTAGCTGCAGTCTGACATCGCTAGACCTGCGGCCTCTGGGAGGTGGGCCTGGTGTGTCTACCTCGGGCAGTCCAGGGTGGGCCTCTGCACCCCTCGTGGACAGGGGCCTGTGCTTTGGGTGGGGCTCCCCACGGGGCCGCATCAGCCATTGCCGTTCCGGGAGCCGGGTCGGGCCGTGAGGGTGAGGTAGTGGCTCTGGCAGCGTGTCTGGGTGCTGGGCTCCTGAGTCCCTGCCCCGTGTGGCGAGGCGCCCGCTGCTTGCCCGACTTGAGCCCTAGTCGGTCAGGGAGGCCAGACCCCATCGGCCACAGGCCCCAAAGCTGGGGTTCTCTTCTCCGGCTGCTGTGGCCTCTAAACCGAGCCTGGAGAAGGCCTCCTGCTGCCCGCCTGGGAGCCGGGTCGGTCTGTCCATCGTGACTCCAGGAGCTGGACTCAGTTCTGAGTGGACTTGGGGCTGCAGGGCCCTGGCGACCCTGCCCAGCGGACTCAGGACGTGGCCTGGCTGAGGGGAGTGCTCAGGGGCCCTGCCGGTCGCAAGTCCGGGACCCCTGCCGGTGAACCAGGCCCTGTCTATGCGGCCTCAGTTTCTCCGTCTGTGAAACGGGCCATGGTTGTGCCCTCTCGAGGCTGCTGTGAGAGTCATGGGCCTGGCCCGTGGGGTTCAGGAGACGCTGTTCATTCCGGCTGACCCGTGTCGGGGGGCCCTGCAGGGCGTGGCTCCCCCTGGCCCTCCTGGGAGTGTCCTGCTTCATGAGGGCTGGTGGGCACAGGAACCCAAGGCCTGGCTCAGAAGGCTGACGGCGTCGTGGGGGTGTGCTCGGGTGGGTCTGGCCTGGGGCCCTGCAGGCGGGGCAGCTCTGGCGGGGAGTCCGAGTGTCTGGTTTTTCAGGAGCAGCCGAGACAAACGGTGGGGAGAGCACGGCGTGTGAGCTCCGAGAGGCTGTAGCGTAGGTCTGGAGGTGGGGCGCCGAGGACGGCAGCATCTTCATCGTGGCCTTGGCTGGCGTGGAGGACGCTTTTGAGAATTTAATAATCACAGCGCGTTCTTGGGGGAAAAATGTGGCCATTTCCTGGCCAGATGGAGGTGGTGGACCGGCCCGGAATGCTTGCATACCCAGAAGCAGGTGCAGCCATGAATCCCTGTTTGTTTTTCTGTGATAAGAAAAACAAGATTTTTCTCTAAAGGCTCGAGTGGCCTCTGTTGCGCACCCTTCACTGAGGGGCCCGTTGGGGCAGCGCTACTGGGCCTAGCGCTAGTCCCCGGGCAGTCTGTCTGATGGCTGGCAAGGCCCCCCGCCTTGGGTCCTGGGTCCTCATCCTGCCCTGCAGAGGATACCAGGGGAGGCACCCACTGGCCAGAGGCATGCCATACGGAGGGCCAAGCCCTCGGGTAGCCTGTGTCCCCCAGCAGAGGCCAGGGTGGCGGGAAGCGTGTGGGCACTCAGAGCGGGGTCCGGGGCGGGGTGAGGCGCTGGCTTGTGTGCAGGCCTCTCTGCATGGGGTCCTTGGATAGGCTCTGCGCAGAGGTGCCAACTTCAGTGGCCTCTGGACAGTGACCTGAGTTCCAGGTGCTTCTATTGTGAGCGTGCGTGTGACCCGTGTTCCCACTTTACAGATGGGAAGGCGGAGGCTGGCTGCCCACATGGCCCGCATGCCCAGCTCTCGGACTCTCCCCGGGGAAGGGGGCAGGGACAGCCGAGCCCCAGGCCGCCCCGGGTGGAGGTGTCCTGCAGCAGCTCCCACCCGAGGCCTCCTCTCTCCCTGGTCTTGAGATCTCGACTTGAGAAACCCCTGGGCCTGGCCGCAAACCCGGCCCAGCTCCTGACCCGTCTGAGCCACAGCCTCGTCACGCGGCCGGCGGGCCACTGGCTCTCTTCTGCTTGGTTAATTCATGCGGCCGGGTGGCCGTTCCAGGTCTGGACGGGCCTCCAGGCTGCTCGCCTATGGGGTGGGCAGCCTGGCCACCGCAGTGCAGGCCAACCCCCTGCCCAGGGTCCCCTGGCTTCTGGCCTCGAAGCTCCTTGTAAAGATGGTCCCAGGCTGGAGGCTTCTGGTTGCCGCCTGGGGTCCTGTTTGCCCCGGTCAGCTGTGGCCCATGAGCCGGGCTTCCCCGGGGCCTCTGAGTGCTGGAGGTGGGTCTTGGCCAAGCTCTGCTCCCCCCACACCCATGTCCCCGGGCGAAGAGCAAGGGATGGAGAGAGTGTCCCTGGGGGCCGTTCTGGGAGCCCTGGTGAAGCTGCAGGGCTGGGCCCGGCCGAACGCCGGGCGGCTACGGGGTCCTTGTCCAGAGCCCCAGGTGGGCCCACGCCTCCTGCCCCTCCTCGCGGCTCGGGTCTGGGCCGGAGGGCGGATGGTCCCGGGCCTCGAGCAGCAGCCCCGGTCCCTGGCTGCTGACGGTCAGGCGCACCTTTGCCGACCTCTGTGGCTGTTCCACGTGTCCCTGAAGCGTGGAAGCAAACCCCTTCCCTCGCCCAGAGCCTCCCCCTCGGGGGCATCCTCAGGGCCTCTCCTGGCGTGCACGAGCCTCTGGGCTCAAGTTAAAATGGGGCCAAACCACAGACGCTGCCCCGGATCTCACCGCTTCCTCACCGGGGCTCCCGCTTTTCCCACGGAGGAGGTCAGGGGCCGGGGGCGTCCCCGCTCCCAGGCCCGTGTGCCGCTCGTCCACGGCGCACTGCTGTCTCGGCAGGTGGCCAAGGTGGAGTACTTCAGGAAGAAGGCGAAGTTGAAAGAGGTGCAGGTGCGGCTGGAGGAGCACCTGGAGTGTGCGTGCACCAGCGCCAGCCCGAGCCCCGAGCGCCGTGAGGAGGAGGCGGGTGAGTCCCGCCAGGGCCGCGCCCTGGCCTCGGCCAGTGGCCTCGGGGGGCGGCGGGGGCGGGGGCTGCAGCTGAGGCCTGTCGGCCGTTCACTGCGGGGCCTGTGCGGCCTGGGACCTGCTGGCGGGGCGGGGGGGGGGCGGGGGGAGGGCCGGTGTGCTGCCCCCAAGGGCATCGCGGGGACAGGGCCACGTGCCTGGAGGGAGGGGTCAGGCCGCTGTGGGGTCCCGTCTCCCGCCCCGGCCCAAGAGGTGAGCTGGAGAGATGCGGCCCGTCCCTGGCGGGTGGCAGGTGCTGGCCACAGTGTTGGCGCTCGGGGTCCTGGCCTTCTCGGCCAGACTCTGCCCAGAGCAGCCCGGCTTTGTGGCCACCACGCCGGGCCGGCTCACGGGACCAGGAAGTGTCTCCCTGCCAGCGCCATCGAGCTGTTTTCACAGAAAGACAAACACCCCAGGTATTTATTGCTTCAGTGTCCACCCCACACCCTCCCTTGGGCCCACTCACCCTTCCTGCCCTTCTGTCAACAGGAAGGCGTAGGGAATCAGGTAAAAAACGGAAAAGAAAAAGGTTAAAACCCACCTAACGTGGCCAACCAGGTAGGAGCCACCTGCCCGCCGCGCCGCCATCCTGGGGTGGGAGGCGTAGCGCCCGATCGCTCCGCGAATCACCCACAGGCGAGGACGCGCCCTGATTGGCCTTGATCCGTCCGCGAGCTTCCGCTCTCTGTCCGGCCGGGCTGCGGGTCTCCACGCTCCTGTCCTCTGCCCCTCTCCTGCCGCTCGGGACACCTGGCCCCCAGCCCCCTCCTGCTCAGGGGCCCCCGCTCTGGCTTTGGTCCTCGTTGATCGGGAGGCGGAGATCATAGGAGCGGGGTGATCTGGGCTCCCCGAGCAGCAATGGAGTAGCTCCCATGTTGAACTGCTGGGATCGCACGGACAGCTTACCCACTCCTTTGACAGATGGAAAAACTGAGGCTCGCCGGGATCACGGATGAGAGTTGTTGAAGGCTGGATAGATCCTGTCCGAAATGCTTTGTAAACACGTAGGGCTGTTGGTTGCTGTATTGGAAATTGTGTTTGGCTGCGAACAACACACTAGAAATAAGGGTGAGATAAGGTAGAGACCAGAGCAGGTATGGCAGTCTCAAAGTACCATCAGACACCCACCCCAGGACTGGTGATGTCCGTTCTCAGCCTCGTGGCCTGAGGCTCCAGGCCTCCAGAAGTCGTGCTATGCTCCAGGCTGGAGGAAGGAGGACAGTGGGGAGAAGAGTGGAAGGACCCAGTGACTTGTGCTTGACCTCACTGGCCGCCCTCCACTCTAAGGGGGGCCTGGGGAAGGTGGCCTTTCCGAAGGGCTCCCCAGGACGGGTGGGTGTGGGCAACTGCAGTCGTCACGAAGGGAGGCAGTGTGGAGTCTCCCGGGCCTTGCTGTTGGACTGTCTGCCTCTGGAGAGCCTGGTCCTTGCTCCTGGGAATGTGGGAGCCCATGGCATCCAAGACAAATAGTTGTGAGAGGAACTCTTAGCGACAGGCGCCTGGGAACCCAGGGCCCAGCTGAGAGATGTGTAGCTGCAGAACCTGACCAGGCCAGGAGTGTCTGAGGCCTGTGGGCCAGGTCCGCTCGGGAGGCTCCTCTGGGAGGAAGGGCCCACGTAGACAGACCCTGAAGCAGCCCCCAGCTGCTCAGCCTTGGCTGTGGGTCCTGAGGGTGTGCAGGGGCTGACCTGTGCCTGCCTGTGCTTCCGGTCTGCAGCCGTTGGGCTAAGCCTCCATGGGCCAGCTGGTGACAGAGGCCCCAAAGGGAGAGAGCCATCCCCACCTGCCTGCTGGCATTCGGGCTCTGGGCACGTGGCACAAACGCTGCGATGAGCAACAGGCAGGCAGTGGAGGGCAGGGAAGAGCTGCTGCACGCTCAGGTCCCTGTACCCTGCCTAGTCACAGAGACCCCTGTGTCTCACTGGTGACATCCAGAGGCAGGATTGCCTCCTGGCCCAGAGTGGCTGCCAGAGCACCAGAAGTCACACCAAGCTGTAAGCCAGAAGAAAGAGAAAGGTGAGGAGAAAAGCAGAAGAACCCTTCTGGGCCTCAGTTTTCCCCATCTGTACAGTGGGAGAATGGGGCTTGCTCTGAAGCTGTGTTCTATGAGATCCCAAGAGCCGAGGGCCAGTTCTGGTCAGGATGTTACAGAAAGGGTAATGGGGCGTATTTGATTTGAAAGATTTAACAAAGGCTTTAAATCCCGCAAGCTACCACACAGCGTGCGTGCGTGCGTGCGTGTGTGCCTGCGTGCGTGCGTGCCATGATGGCGTTCGTGAGCTCGTGGCCTCTCAGTGTCCGTCTCTCTCCTGCCTGCAGATGTGAGGTGAAGGTCAGCCAGCAGCCCTCTCCCGGGACACGGATGTACATGGCGTGTTACATTCCTGAACCTACTATGTACGGTGCTTACTGCCAGCGTGGTCTTTGTTCTCCTCCGTGAAAACTGTCTCCATGCACGCTTTGGAGAACAAAGAGACAGTATACGTTGTTCATGTGACATCAAAGCAAGTATCGTAGCGCTCGGTGAAACAATAAGACGCTTCCCTGTCAAAAAAAAAAGAAAGAGAGCAAACAAAACCACGAAACTCGACAAACAAAACTCACACAAGCATCTGAGCAGTTGCCGGAACGGAGGGGCGCCCCGAGCGGCGGAGGGGCCGGCGTCGCGGCGGACCGGCCTCTGTGCAGGTGGCCACAGGTGCTTCTGTCGAGGGTGCAGAGCCTGCTTTCTGGAGGCTGCGCTCGGAGGCCGCGGGCTCTGCAGGCGCACGCGGGAGCCAAGACTGTCTGGGAAACCGCATCTCCTTGCCGTAGTGTCTGAGTCTTATCCAGAAACCTCCCTGAGAGCCTTAAGTGGATTTTTTTTTTTTACATCATAAAGTGATTATTAAGCTTTCCTTTTTACTCTTGGCCTAGCTTTTTTTTTTTTTTTCAATTATCTCTTTGGAAGACATTTACACCGATAACACCAGGCTGCTGTAACAGTCAGGACAGTGGGACGGTACCTTTCCTAGCAAGATGCAAGTGAACGAGATGTATTACAATAAACATGGTATACCCACCTATGCATCATTTCCTAAATGTTTCTGGCTTTACGTGTTTCTTCCTTGCCTGGTCTCACCCGCCTTTTAATTTAAGCCATTTCGAGAGAACTGCGCGAAGCAATCACATGCCGTTCCCCAGCCTCCTGCCTGCCGTGGACGGGCCTGAGGACCCGGCTTTCCTGAGCGGCGGCCCGGGGTTGCTCCCTGCTGCTGCCAGTGTTTGGACAGAAACTAAACTCTTATTTTTGGTAAGATGTTATGCTTTACGTGTATTCAACAGAAATTCTGTGTGGTGTTGTTTTTGTTTTTTTTTGTAAAGGTGAAGTTTGTATTTTTGTCTAATATTACCAAGTTTTATATACCTGAGAGCCTGCCATGCTTTTTTTTGTTTTGAACCAAAAGAAAAAAAACAAACCCACCAAAATGCATTCACGGTGAAAAGCATTTGTGGCTGCGGCCCATCAGCGTCACGTGGCCTATGGCCTGGGTGCTGGAGCTCCAGGTGGTGCCTGGGAGGTCTCGGTGTCCTGGGCCTGCCTCCGGGATTCTGGAACCTAGAGGACCACGCGCCCTAACCTCACAGAGGCACAGCGGCGCGCCCCACCAGATGCCAAGCGGACGAGGAAGATTTGCTCCCTTGGAGTGCATGGACCCCAGTGTCTGCTGTGCCTGCGAACTGGGTCAGCCCCGTGTTGCCCGCGGCCTGCCGCCCCTGTCCTCCTCGTCTTGGAGCTCGAGTGACCGTTGGGACCCTTCTGTTGCCCTGGGGCTGTCTCTGGCGACAGGAAGCGTCCCGGGACTCACCTGTCCGTGGGGAGTCTTCCACGTTAAGGAGCATCTTCCACGCGTGGCTGCAGGACGCCTTTGAGCGAGCGTGTGGGGGCGTGGTCGTGGGCTGTGGCCCCCCCCATGGGGACCGCCCCCGTGCAGTCCCAGGATGGGTGTCCCGAGGGGTGCGCGATCCTGTGCTATGGATACGTGTCTGATGTGATATGTACAAACGCGATCTGTGTATTTGCGTCTGGTGAGATGCCCAGAACCCTGCTCACTTAATCTTCCTTTGGGCAAATGCGTCTGATGGTCTGTCCATTAAAGCAACGGCGCAGAAAGGCTTGGTGTGCTCTTGGGGGAGAGGAACGCCCGGGAAGAGGAGGGGCCCCAAGCGGCTGCGGGGAGGATGTTGGTGGGGAGGGTCTCGGCCTGCTCTCCGTTCCCAGATAAAGGCAGAAGGCCCTGAACGCTGGCCCCTGCCCAGTGCCCGTCCAGCTCCAGGACTCCTGGGAGCCCGCGCCATCGACCCCCGAGGGGTCCAGGTGGCGCGCTCAGCTGGTTCAGCTCCCTTGTCCCCCATCTGTTGTGAATTTCCCTGGAAGCTCTAGACAGAAATGGGGAGAACAGGCCCCCCTAAGGAAGATGTGGCCATACAGTGGGGTGCTGGGCCTCCAAAACGGCACCTGTGAAGGGCTGGGGAGCAGAACGCTTGTTGTAGGGGGCATCCAGGGGTCAAATGGTGAAGCAGGGAGTTGGGCTCCATCCCGGGGGCCTTGGAAGTGCCCATCAGAGCTGTCTGCCCGGGTTGTGCACCTGTGAACACACACAACTCCTGCAGGGCCCTTCCTGTGGCCTTGGGGGAGGTGGGCAGGAAGCCGGGGACCCCACTGTGGTGCTGAGTTTGTGAGCGGGAGGATGCTGTGGGCACAGAGCTGCCCACAGCAGTCCCGGTGAAAGCGTGAGTGCAGGGCCGTGCTCAGCCCTGGAAGCACCTGCCGGCCTCCCCACCCCAGCCCTCTCTGAGAGTGTGATCTGAAACCTGGGCTGGGCTTTGGGCCCTGCCTGGCTGGGAAGTACCCCCAACCTCTGTGCTTTCTGCTTCCTCCCCACCCTGGCCTCGTGACCCCCCACCCTGGCCTCGTGACCCCCCACCGTGGCCTCGTGACCCCCTACCCTGGTCTCGTGACCCCTCACGCTGGCCTCGCCAGTTCTGTCTATTCCGTGGGGTATCAATGGCAGCTGAGTCTCGGGGCTCAGGCTGGGTGGGCGGCCCAGGTGAAGGAGCCAGCATTTTTGGAGCCCAGTGGACAGCTGTCCCCCTGTGGGCCCCTGGCCTGAATAGGCGAGCTAGTGCCCTGCGCTGCCCAGGCTGGGGAGGGCTGTTTCGCCAGCGGTCCATCTGCAGACCCCGGCTCACGTGCTGGGGGCTGCTGAGTGTGGAGTGTGGGAACGTGGCTCTGCCTGGCTCTTCCCTGCCAGGGCCACCTGGCCCTGTGACCTTGGGCGACCTTGCATGTGACCTTGGCAGGTGGTTTCCCTGCTCTTGATTGGACAGCTGTGCTGGTCTCCTTGGTGAATGGAAGGGCTTGGCCCAGAGCAGACGCTCCAAAGGACTCATGGGGCTCCCGACCCTGAGCGGGAGCAAGAGGAGCTAGTCTCAGATGGGGGAGCGCCTGCTGGGGCTGTGGGCTGATGGCCCCCGGGACCGCTGGTGACAGCCCCCAGGCCCGCTTCCCCGGTGGGGCTGGGCTGAGCACGAGAGCCGGGCCTCCCCGGAGCTTCCGCCCATCGGGGCCGCCTGCCTGCTCACGGCTCCTTTCTGGGTGTCTTCTCACCAGCCTGGGACCCTGGGAGGCAGGGCCAGGGTCTGAGTCTTTTCTGGGCCCCCAAGGGAGACCTGGTGTTCAAGTGAGCTGTTTGCTCAGAGCGTGTTCCGTGCCCCTGGGGCTGCTCTGAGGGAGGAACCCGGGGTCACCCCCAGGCTGGAGGCCAGGACCCAGCCTGGCCTCGCGGGTCTGCAGCATGGGCAGGGCCTAGCTGTCACCCTACAGTGCCCCCCACGCCCCTCCACCATCGGCTGGAAGCCATTCCCGCCTGCTGCGGGGCCCTGTGATGCAAAGCTGGTGGCTTCTGCAGAACAGCAAAGCAACTGTCAAGACCAGGCCCTTCAGCTGCCAAAAATGTGGAGTGTTCGCCGTCTGCCCCCGGAACGTCAACCAGACCCTGGCCCTGTGCCCCCGGCCGAGGCCCCTGCCTGGCACTCTGCGGGTGAAGCACCCCACACACCCCCTCCGGCCCCGCGGCCTGTGCTGGCACCTGCCTCTGCAGGGCTGGCCACCTCAGGCTCCACCAGGCGCTGTGCTGTCCCGAAGGCCGCGTGTGGTTCTGGTGTGCAGGGTGGACAGACAGACAGAGACTTCTCCAGGTGGGGACACAGAGCAGGCCCCATGCAGGCAGTCCAGCCCCAGCACCCACAGCCCTCGCGTGGCCCCTGGGCCTCAGGCTGTCCGTCTGGGGACGAGGAACCCGGAGTTGCTAGCAGGCCCCTGAGCCCTGGCCTGCCCTCTCTGCACCTCTAGACTCTGGGCAGCCACGCCCTCTGCCCTTTGCCCTCTGCCCTCGCAGGTGGGCTCACAGCCCGGTCCTCACTCTTCCTGCTGCCCCTCCAGGGTGCTGGCCTCACGGGCTTGGTGGACATCACCCTGGGCAGCGCGGGTGTCTGGTGCCTCCCTGGGTGCTTTGCGGGCTGGGCCTCCCTTGGGGCTGTCTGGTACTAGGAGCTGGAGTCCCTGCCTTTCCGTCTGATGGCCCCAGCGTCCTTCCTGCAGGCCCTCAGGGAGGGGGAGCGGACAGAGCCCCCTGCCCTCCGGGCCCCTGGCTGCCCCGCGGAGGCTGTGTTTCCGGAGGGAGAGGGGCGGCTGCAGGCTTGTCAGGACCTGCGCTCCCCTGGGTCGCTGGCACCTGCCGGGGGGCCCGCTGCCACATCAAGACGGAGGCTCAGCTCAGCCCACGGCCACTACGGACCCCCGACCCCGGAGCCCCGTCCCTCATCTGCCCCAGCCCCCAGCACAGTGGAGACCAGGAGCCCAGGTCCCCCAGCACCCAGACTTCCTCTGGGGTGGGTGGTGGAAGAGCCAAACCCTGGGTTTTAAATGCAGAGGATGGTGGTTGTCACCGCTGGTCCCTAGAGATGAGCTCCTTCGTTCGTTCTTGTCCCCGCAGATGCCCGCTGGGGCCGCCCCGAGGCATCAGACAGGAGCTCAGGGGCCTCATGAGGCCTCCCTGTTGCTGGGCTGTTGTCGGTGAAACTGTTTCCTTAATTTAATTTCTGGATTGTTCTTTGCTGGTGTGTTTTGATCCCTGCAGCTGGCTTCTATATATTGTCCTACAGTCTTGTGGCCTTGTTTTTAGCTCTAACGTGTGTGTGTGTCTGGGTTTCCTGGCATTTTCCATGTACAAGCTTGTGTCACCTTCCAATAGGAGTAGCTGGCTACTTTCTTCTCGATCTATTTCTTTTTTCTTCTGTAATCGCCGGGGTGAGAACCTCCGGGATAGTGGGGAGAAGCTGGCAGAGCAGACATCATTGTCTTGCTCCTGATGGGGGAAACTTTTACATTTTTCTGCCTTAAATATGGTGCCAGGTGTGAGTTCCTTCCAGGGTAAGGGAGTTCCCTCCTGTTTCTAGTTTGCTGAGTGTTTATCATGAAACGGTGTTCGATTTTTTCTGGGTGATGCTTTTCCACAGTAATTGAGAAGATCATGTGTATTTTTTTATCCTGTGAACATAATGCATGTATATTGTGTGTGTATACATACACACACACACATTTACACACACATACACACATGCATTTACACACATATACACATACACACATTTACGCACACACATACAATTTATACACACACACATATACACACATTTACACACACATACACATACACATACATTTACACACACACATATTTACACACATTACACACGCACACACATTTACACACTTGCACACACATGCACACATGTATACACACATATACACACGCATTTACACACACATACAATTTATACACACATACATACACACATTTACACACACATACACATACATTTACACACATACACACATATTTACACACATTACACACGCACACATTTACACACTTGCACACATGCACACATGTATACACACACACACACACATACACGCATTTACACACACATTTATGCACACACATTTACACACGTACATACACACACATTTACACATGCACACATTTACACACACGCATGCACACACATGCACACATGTATATACATACACACATATTTACACACATCTACACACATCTACACATGCATTTACACACATACATATACATACACACATTTACACACACACTTACACATTTACACACACATTCACACACACGTATACACATACACATTTACACACATATATGCACACACGTATACACATACACATATTTACACACATTCACACATTCACACACACAGACACATATACACACATACATATACACATGCATTTACACACATTTACACACACACATTTACACACATACATATATACACACACATTTACACAGAGACACACATATACACACATACATATACACACATACATATACACACGCATTTACACACACACACACACACACACACCCCAGCGCTGACTGGTTCTTGGCTTTTGAGCCGCACCCGAATCCCTGGGATAGCCCTGCCTTGCCGTGCGGTACAGTCACCGTTTTTATGTGCTGCTGGATTTGTTTTGCTAATATTTTGTCGAAGTTTTTACATCTGTACATGAAGGCAGTGGTCTGTGTTTTCTTGTGATGTCCTTGGTTTTGCTATCAACACCTAAAAATAATGATTCTGTGAGAGTGAGTTCCTTCCTCTTATGTTTTTGGGAAGAGTTTGTAAAGCATCGATGTGAATTCTTTTGAGAACTGTTTGCTAGAATTCACTGTGGACTGACTCCATCTGGTCCTGGGGTTGCCCTACTTGCGGAAGACCCCTGGGGCTCAGCCCTGCTCCCTCCCAGGCCGCAGGCCTCAGGGGGCCACTCTCCCAGCTCAGGGCCCCGGGGATGGACGGCTCTGTTTGCCCAGCATGGTGGGGGGTTGGCAAGCAGCCCTGGGCTCTGGCTCTGGCCTGGGTGGCGTCCATCCCTCAGCCTGCATACCTTCCTCTCCCCCTCCTCACTGCTGACCTGCGGTGACCCCGAACAAAGGAACTCCCTGACGCCGACGTCCACGGGCTGCATGTGGGGACGGGTCGGGGCCTCCTGGGAAGTCACACGTCTCCACTCCTTAGAGGGGGGTGGGCCGTGCCCTGAGCCCCCAGGGCGAGCTGGCCGGTCCCCACCCAGAGAGGAGCAGCAGCCTGCCTGGGCACACGCAGCAGTGCCACGGTCTCCTCTCGTGGCTTCGGGGCCCCTGGGACCCTCCATCTCGGAGCCCCGGCCTCCCCCAACAGCACGTGGCCGCTGGGGGCCCAGCACTGACGGGGGGAGGAGGGGGCCGTGGGGGGACAGACCCGCTTCCTGAGGCACTGGGCTCCTGTCCGAATTCATAACAGCCTGAGAAACACCCTCTGGAAAAAAGCAGCCCAATCATCGTCTCATGTGTTTAAAAAATTCTGGCATTTTCCCCCTCAAAATCTGTCCTAGTTATGCTTGAGATCTCCTGACCCCAGAATACTTTTATTTATGACAGAAAATTCATCTCCATGGCAACGCCTTAGGAAGCTGCAGTCTCAAGATGATAACTTCCCAGGCAATGCAGACAGTAAATGGATTTCTCAGAGAAAAGCGGACAGCGACTCCATCTGCAGTGGCCGCTGGGCAGTCTGGGGGGACTTGGGGGAGGTGCTGGGCAGGCCTGGCAGGGGCCAACAGGGAAGCCTTGCACGGAGCGGCCAGCTCTCACCCTCCATGCTGAGCAAACAGAGTCCAGGGCTTTCCGAGGCTGCATCTGGCCGGCAGGACCGCCCCTATGCTGGGCACCTGACTCTCCCAGCGCCCTGTGGGCCACCACCTGTGCCCCGTGTTCCTCCCGTGAGCAGTGGGCACAGGACGGGAGGAGGCGGGCCGGCCCTCGGGAGACCCTAGACACTCTCCCTGCAGCCCTGCTCTGCAACTGGGCTCCCGGGTCAGTTCGCGTTCCACAGCAAGGGAGACAGCACGGGCCTCGGCCACAGTTAATCCATCGATTGGTCCACGTGTCCTCACCTGCCCATCCATTGATCCTCAACACCGTCCACCCACATATGCACCCACCCACCCACCCATTTATTCTTCTGAACACCCCCCACCCACCCACCCACCCATCCATCCATCCATCCATCCATCCATCCACCCACCCACCCATCCATCCATCCACCCATTTATTCTTCTAAACACCACCCACCCACCCATCCACCCATCCATCCACCCATCCACCCATCCACCCACCCACCCAAAAGATGTTTCTTCAGCATCTACCAGGGCCTGTCACTGGGCTGGGCACCAGGGATATTTGCCTTTGTGGAGCTGATCATTAGGAGAAGAGTCAGGCATTGCTCACACACACACTCATACACACACTCACAATTGTGGACTGAAGTGGGGGCCTGCAGGGAAAATGAAGCAGTGGGTGTGTTGCAGGATCCTGACGCTGGGAGAGATGCTTTATATTTTAACCCTCACAGCTGCCCCAGGATCAGGGCCCCCAGCAAGCCCTGTTTTACAGGAGAGTTCCGTCTGGAACGTGCCTCACATCCAGTGATTGGCAGAGGCGAGGTCTGAACCTGGGCTGGACTGGAGCCCTCAGGATGTTCTCTGTTCTCGGCTTGGGGGGCTGCATGTGGTGAGCGGGGGCCGTGGGGGGCGGCGGGAGGGGCTGCCGGGCAAAAGGACCCGTGGTGGCCCCTCAGCCTGCACAGGCTTGGTGGGTTGCGGTGGGGGGTGGGTGGGGAGGGGCTAGGCTGCCCATCAGGCCCTGCCCCTACCCCGGACCACCTGTTATCAAACTCTGCTAATGAGCTGCCTTCTAGGAGGGGAGATGGAGAGATTAGGGGAGGGGAGCCTTCGATTTCCAAACATCAGGACAGAAGGTAGACAAAGCCGGTTTTCAGAGACGCCGCTGTCTGGAGCCCCGGCGCTCCGAGCTGTTTGAAGCAATTAATTAGCAGGATCAGGGCCTGGCTTCCTGCCCGCAGTGCAGCCCCACCTGGGCCTTCCTGCTTCCCCTGGAGGCCGGGCCCCCGTGGGTGCTGCCTCCAAGGTGTGAGGCGCTCGGCCTGGACACAGCGTGGCTCCGGCAGGCGCTTGGAGCCCCATGGCCAAGGACTGGAGGATGGGGCGGCTGCAGAGGAAGCGCTTTCACCTCGGGCTCCGCCTGGTGTTGGCCGGCCCGAGGCTTGCTCCTGGGCCCGTCCTGGGCCCATCCTCCCGGTCCTCAGCTGGGCCTGTGGGCTCCGTCTTGCTGAAGCCGTGACCCCCATGCAGGAGCTGGAAGCCTGGCCACCCCGGGCCCCGTCCCTGCGCAGTGCCTGGGACGGGCCTGCAGCCAGGGGTCTGAGCAAGGCGCAGGGTGGGGCGGGCACGGGCCTGGGGCTTTGCTGGATGCGGGCAGACGTGTGAGGAATGAGGACCCGGAGGGTCAGGCGCCCACAGGCCCTGGGCCCCGAGCGCTCCCCCAGCCTCTGGGCCAGTCCTGGTGGCCCTGGCTCTGGGTCTGGCCCTCTGGCGGCCCCCGAGGCCCTCGGTCTTAGGCTGTTTTCTCTGCACTACTTGTTACTTGAGATTTCTCTCCCAGTGTCCAGTGCAGCCAGCACATGCTGTGCATGGTGGGAACGGACGTGAGGGTCCCGGCTGGGTCCTCCATGGTTCATTAAAGGAGCCAGTCCTAAGAGCCACGGCTTTAAGAGCGAGGCTCGCCAGCCCTCCAGAGGTCATTCAAAAGGGGCGTGGAAGAGCAACAGAATTCCGGAAGATGATTCGGGTCCCCAGGCAGTGTGGTGCCTCCCCCGGCTCTGCTTTCCACCCTCTGGCTGACGGTGCCCCCAAACTGTCGCTTCCTAGGTCTAGAGGGAGGGAACCTCGACGGGTTACCTGCCCCACTCCCCTCTGCGTCCAGGGCTAAGCACGTGTGGTCCCTTGGCCTCTAGACAGTGAGACCCTCCGGAAAGGCTTTCTGAGCCGTCCAGACACCCCTGATGGCCTCGCCGAGGAAGACGTACTAGTGGTGAATAAGCCCAGAAAGATACCGACGGGACCGAATCCCTGCCTCACCATGTAAAAGCTCCTGCACACCCTGGTCCTCCCTGCAGCCCACGGCGGCCCAGCTGGGAGGGTGGGCGCGACTCTGAGGGCCAGCCGAGGCTGCCCAGCTGGGAGGGTGGGCGCGACTCTGAGGGCCAGCCGAGGCTGCTTGTCCTGGGCCACCTAGACTGTGACCCCGAGGAACTGAAGGAAGCCACCGGGCATGCTTGAACCTACGTCTCAGAACCTGGTGCAGAGCCCTCAGGCCATCCTCTGATTGGCAGACTCAATTGCAGATGAGGAAAGTGGGGAGTGGGGCAGGGTGAAGCCCCGGAGCAGGTCTATACCTCAGGCCCAGGACCGTTGTCCACCCAGACGCGCCCACCTGTGCCGCTCTCTGCTCAGGACAGGACACCCGGGGCCTGACTCCCCAGGTCCTCTGTGTCCTGCTGCCCTGGCCACGGTGGGGGAGTCTACAGTCTCTGCCTGTGAAATCTCATTTCTCAAATTCACAGCCCCGCAGGTGAAACAGCCCCATTTTAGGAGGAAAACCCAATTTATTTTTGCACATGTTTGGGAGAATGGATTCCAAAGATATGAATAATTCATCTCTCTACTTACTCCGCTCCTCCGACATTTCGAGGTCAGGAGAAACAGCTGAATTAATTAATTTTGTGTTTTAATAAAAACAACAACAGTGCTTCAGTCTTTCCCTCATCATGCAAGATGTTTGAGCAAAGGGGAGGGTGTGCTGGGCACTGCGGCAGTGCCCAGCTGGCAGAGGGCAGGCAGCCACCCCTCCCGAGACCAGCTCCCCAAGGGGCAGAGTGACCCCCTGTGCAGACCAGACCCAGGAAACAGATTCCCCGAGGCCCCGGCTCTCAGCCTCAGTGAGTCAGCGCTTCCCTTCTAGCAGGAGCCAGGATGGGGCTTAAAATCCTTCCTGCTGCCCCGGGAGCCCGGGAAACCGCTTCTGTGGGGAGCAGCTGCTGCGCAGGTGGCCTGCTGCGAGCGGCGTGGGGCGTGGTGTGTTAGCAGGACCTTCGGCCCAGGGTTTGTGTTGGGCTGGCAGCTTGAGAAGAAAGACAGACGCTGTGTGGGCCCGCACGGCCCCCCGCCCTCCCAACCCTGCCTGCCACTGGGCCGCGGGGCCGCGGAGGGGCCTGGGGAGCTGGAGCCGCGGTCATCTGGGCCTGGTTCCCTGAATGAGCATGCGGGCTGCTGCCCAGTGATCAGAACATCGGAGTTGGGCTCAGGAGAGTGAGCCCAGGCCAGGCCCTGGGCGCAGCCTGGGGAGAACCCATCTTCTCCCAGATTTTCCTGGCACACCCTGGCGTTGCCCTGGAGGGACCAAGCCCACAGTTTGGAGCCCAGAAACTGTGCTCTACTGAAAAAAGGGTTTCTTTAGAAAAATGAGTTACTTTTTTTCTTCTGTAATGAAGGAATAATTGTTCACTTTAGCGTAAAGAAAAGAGCCACCTTTCTGTAATAATCTTGGCAATAGAGCTTTAGAGAAGGCTGCTGAGGGTTCCTGGGAGCACCCTCTTGGCTCTTTGAAAACGGGCCACAAGCAGGTGTGTCTTTAGAGGTTGGTGGATAAGGGTGTGATATCCAGAGCTATGGCAGTCATCTTGCAACCAGGAGAGCCAAGTCTGAGGACTGAGGCCAAGTGAGGATGGCAGAGCTGAGAGGAGGGACCCCAAGTCCTGTGATGTCACGCAACCTCTGCGCACTAACTTGAACTTCCTGTCATATGACATGATATATTTTAAAGCCGTTTCAAGTTGGTTCCTCTGTACTTGCAGGCAAACATCCTAACTGGTTATTTGAGTACTAAAATTTCCCTTCTTAGCATTAAGAGGGGATCAAAAGATTGCTCCTTGTGCAGAGAAAAGGCAGTTTTAGGAGAGGCAGTGACGAATGAGGGGCTGGAGAAGCGTGGCCAGACCTGAGGCCAGTCACCAAGGCCAGTGCAGGACCCCCACCCCCAGCCCTCTCCAGCTGCAGGACCCCCGCCCCCCACGGAGAGCCTCCTGGAGGACCCCCCACTTCCCGGAGAGCACAGGGAGCTTCCTCCAGGGGCTGCAAGAGCCCCGGGTGAGCACGGGGCCCTCGGGCCAGCCCTCCAGCCGCCGGGCGCTTTCCCACAGAGCTCTGAGGAGGGACTGAGTAAGCAGAGCTATTTTTATGTCTTCAGTCATCGGAGTCGTGCTCTTAACTCGTAAGAAGTTTATGCTCCTTAGAAACTCGAGCTGCCCAGGAGCCCCTGGGGGCTGCCAGAACAGATTTGCCCCCAGCCCTCTCCTCCTTCCCTCTGGCCCGGGGGGCCCCGGGGGCGCCAGCACCTGCTCCGGGCGCTGCCTGCTGGCAGCATCCTGGGCAGTTAGTCGCCTCCTCCGTGCGCCCCCGCCGCTCTCAGCCCCAGTGACCTCAGCTGGAGGGGTGGCGGGCGCGTCCTCCGTGCTGGGCATGACGCTCCGTGGAGGGGCTCCATGGGGGCCTGCTGGACGAGGCCCCCGACAGCCCTCCTCTGACACCCATCCCTTGCCCAGGGCCATCTTGGTGACCCTTGCCTGCCCCCCAGGTCAGACTGGATGGGAGCCTCCCCTCCCGCCTGCAGAGATGGGGACACGGGGCTCTGGCTGGGGAGTGGTGACCGGCACACCCAGCAGAGCCAGGCCTCAGACCCAGGCCACCTCCCTGACTGTGTGCTTTCCTTGCCTGAGGCGAGCTCTGTGACCGAGGCCCTGCAGAGACTTGGGAGGGGCCCGGGCGGCCCCTGTGTCCTCTCTCCCTCCCTCGGTCGCTGAGGCAAGTGTTGGCTGGGCCCTCACCGTGGGCCGGGCTCCGGGTTGCAGGGTGCCGGGGCAGGTGCTGGCTCAGGGCTTCCGGCCCAAGGTGGAGGGAGATGGGCGGCCTGTAGAGTAGCACGGGGGCCGGGGCAGCAGGAGCTGCAGGCCTGTGGGCTGAGAGGCGGGCCGGGGCAGCAGGAGCTGCAGGCCTGTGGGCTGAGAGGCGGGCCGGGGCAGCAGGAGCTGCAGGCCTGTGGGCTGAGAGGCGGGCCGGGGCAGCAGGAGCTGCAGGCCTGTGGGCTGAGAGGCGTGCTGGGCTGAGGAATGTCTCCCTAGGATCCCCATCCACGAGGGACCAGTGACTGCAGCCTTATTTGGAAATAAGGACTTTGTAGGCATCATCAGCTAGGTCGAGGCCGCCCTGGCGTGCGGTGGCCCAGAACCCGATGGCCGATGCCTTTGAAGAAGAGGGAAGCGTGGACGCAGGCCGGAGGGGAGGGCCCCGTGATGATGGCAGGTCGGGGCTGCTCCACGTGACAGGGGGCCTCAAAGGTGCTGCTAGGAGGTGGGAGAGGCCTGGGCCAAGCCCTCGGGGCCTCCAGCAGGAACCAGCCAGTGCAGCGTCCGGACCGTCAGCTCTGGGCCCACGCAGTCCTGACCTGTCACCGCAAGCCCAGCTCTGCCCATGAGAACTTTCCACCATGATGGGCGTCCTCACCCACGTGGACAGAGCCCAGCAAGGCAGCCACTGGCCGTGTGTGTCCACTGCCTCCTGAAATGTGGCCTGTGTGGCCGAGGGACCGAGTGTCTACAGTGTCACTTACTTGTAGTTAAATGTAAGTGGCCATGTGGGACCAGTGCTGCCGTGTTGGCCTCAGGCCTGGGGGGCTTGCTTATGTCCAGGAAGAGTCCTGCCCCGTGGGCCAGGCCCGTGGAGGGCCCGCCTGGGCCCTGGACTTGGCTGAGGGGCCATGTGGGCAGGGATGGCTGGGGGACCGTTCTGTGGCTCTTGTACCAGGTGGGGGTCATAATCCCATCTTCTCTCCACCAGTTGGAGCTCCCCGGGGCTGGCCTTCCCAGCCTCGTCTGGCTCCAGGGCCTGGAGCATCCAGAGAAGGGCCTCCTTGAGAGCTATGCCCAAGCGCCCGGGCTGGCTCGCGACGTCCAGCTTTTCCTTCTTGAGTTTACAAAGCCCCAGGGCTTTAATGAAACCGCTGTCTTTGCTTTGCAAGCTGCCCCTGAGCCAAGTGAGCATTCACTTCCCAGGGTTAACAGAACTGCTTTAAATATAAACTCTACCAGCAGTCCTGATTGGGCAATAAAACGTTTTATTGGTGGTAGTCATTCTTTGGTGGGGCGGTTCGTCAGCTCAGACTTCCAGCAAGGGTTATGTAAGCGCAAGTCCAGGGTCCTGGGAGTAGGAAGGCCACGCAGCTGGCCTGGAGGGGCCCATGGTACTTTCCATATGTCACGTGACTTCCTTAAAGGTGACACCTTTGGGTCCATCAGGGAACCTGAGGGGCATCCAGGTACGTGCAGATTACGCAGGCCTTGAAAACAGGGTCTCAGTGAGTTTTAGTCCACCACCGGACTTGTGGTGGACGCATCGTCACCTGGGGATGGGTCTTGGCTGTGGGACTGAGTACTGAGGTACAAAGGCCGTCAGTCAAGGTCTGAAGACTCTCGCTGGAATGTAGGGTTGCTGCTTGCCTGGGGACCCAGATACTAGGACATATACCTGCATCTTAGTAATAAAGCAAGTGGACTCAGAGCGGGGATCAGTGGTGATGATGGGGCGGTGGAAGTGGTTCTGGAGGCTATGGTGGTGGTGGAGGTGTTGGCGGTGATGTTGGAGGTGATGAAGGTGATGTTGGAGGTGATGAAGGTGATGTTGGAGGCGATGGTGGTGATGTTGGAGTTGATGGAGGTGGTGATGTTCGAGGTGATGGTGGTGACGTTGGAGGCGATGGAGGTGGTGATGTTGGAGGTGATGAAGGTGATGTTGGAGGCGATGGTGGTGATGTTGGAGTTGATGGAGGTGGTGATGTTGGAGGTGATGGTGGTGACGTTGGAGGTGATGAAGGTGGTGATGTTGGAGGTGATGAAGGTGGTGATGTTGGAGGCGATGGAGGTGGTGATGTTGGAGGTGATGGTGGTGACGTTGGAGGTGATGAAGGTGGTGATGTTGGAGGTGATGGAGGTGATGATGTTGGAGGCGATGGAGGTGGTGATGTTGGAGGTGATGGTGGTGACATTGGAGGTGATGGTGGTGATGTTGGAGGTGATGAAGGTGGTGATGTTGGAGGTGATGAAGGTGATGTTGGAGGCGATGATGGTGATGTTGGAGTTGATGGAGGTGGTGATGTTGGAGGTGATGGTGGTGGCGTTGGAGGTGATGAAGGTGGTGATGTTGGAGGTGATGGAGGTGATGATGTTGGAGGCGATGGAGGTGGTGATGTTGGAGGTGATGGTGGTGACATTGGAGGTGATGGTGGTGATGTTGGAGGTAATGAAGGTGGTGATGTTGGAGGCGATGGAGGTGGTGATGTTGGAGGCGATGGTGGTGACGTTGGAGGTGATGGTGGTGATGTTGGAGGTGATGAAGGTGGTGATGTTGGAGGTGATGGAGGTGGTGACGTTGGAGGTGATGGAGGTGATGATGTTGGAGGCGATAGAGGTGGTGATGTTGGAGGTGATGGTGGTGATGTTGGAGGTGATGGTGGTGACGTTGGAGGTGATGAAGGTGGTGACGTTGGAGGTGATGGAGGTGATGATGTTGGAGGCGATGGAGGTGGTGATGTTGGAGGTGATGGTGGTGACGTTGGAGGTGATGGTGGTGATGTTGGAGGTGATGAAGGTGGTGATGTTGGAGGTGATGAAGGTGGTGATGTTGGAGGCGATGGAGGTGGTGATGTTGGAGGTGATGGTGGTGACGTTGGAGGTGATGAAGGTGGTGATGTTGGAGGTGATGGAGGTGATGATGTTGGAGGCGATGGAGGTGGTGACGTTGGAGGTGATGGTGGTGATGTTGGAGGTGATGGTGGTGACGTTGGAGGTGATGAAGGTGGTGATGTTGGAGGTGATGGAGGTGATGATGTTGGAGGCGATGGAGGTGGTGATGTTGGAGGTGATGGTGGTGACATTGGAGGTGATGGTGGTGATGTTGGAGGTGATGAAGGTGGTGATGTTGGAGGCGATGGAGGTGGTGATGTTGGAGGCGATGGTGGTGACGTTGGAGGTGATGGAGGTGGTGATGTTGGAGGTGATGGTGGTGACATTGGAGGTGATGGTGGTGATGTTGGAGGTGATGGAGGTGGTGATGTTGGAGGCGATGGAGGTGGTGATGTTGGAGGCGATGGTGGTGACGTTGGAGGTGATGGAGGTGGTGATATTGGAGGCGATGGTGGTGACGTTGGAGGTGATGGAGGTGGTGATGTTGGAGGCGATGGTGGTGACGTTGGAGGTGATGAAGGTGGTGATGTTGGAGGCGATGGAGGTGGTGATGTTGGAGGCGATGGTGGTGACGTTGGAGGTGATGGAGGTGGTGACGTTGGAGGTGATGAGTGTGGCGATCGTGGTGTTGGTCGTGATGTTGGAGGTGATGGAGATGACGATGGCAGTGATGGTGGTGACGATCTTGCAGGTGATGGAGGTGGTGTTGGTCCAGGAGGAGGGGCAGTGGGCTGATAACAGCAGTGGTGCTCGGGAGGAGACAGGATAAAGGTCGTGATGATGTTCCAGACTTTTTTTTTAGTGTCATCAAACCCAGGGGAACCTACTGGTCTGCTGGGCCTCACCCCTTTTTACTCTAGCATCACCTGGGCTCAGACCCTGGTGTGTCTCCATGGCCAGACCCACCATGAGGGCACTTGCCCACTGGCCTGCGGAGGCTGCAGCCCAGCCCCCAGGATGAGAGAAAGCACACCCTCTTCCAGACTGGCGTCCGCCTCCTGTCCTGTGCAGGGTTAGGGTTAGGGTTAGGGCCAGGGTGTGCGGGGTGGGCTGGGGCGGGGCCCTCGAGTGTGTCCTTGTCCTCTACCGCACTCTTCTGAGGTGTGAGCTGCACACGGGGAATCCAGGACCTGTGTGCACAGCTCTGACTTACACGTGCAGGCCCGGGACCGCCTCACAGATCCATGTACACGCATTTCCCATGCCCCCAACCCCCTGGGACCAATCCCCACCCGAGGGAAACCCTGTTCTGACTCCCATCACCATAGGTCAACACTCCTCTCCCGAATGTCGTGGGCTGGACCCTGGAGCCCTGCTCGTGTGGGGTCCCGTCTCCACGTGGCCCTGGCAGTGTCCAGCCCTGGGCCCAGTCAGGCGCGGCTCCTTGTGTGACATCTGTTTATCCGTCACCTTGATGCGTGTTTGCATTTGTCCGGGTCTTGGACCGTCAGAGCCAGCATGAGCATCCTTGCCGCTTTCGTTCACAAGCCTTGTCCCTCTGGCTGCTCTGAGGGCCACTTGGGGTCAGATCGTGCGAGGACCGCAGTCTGTGGCTGGCACACAGCGGCCACTATGCAGGGCTCTGCCCTTCTGATTTCTGTGTGCCTGCGTTCCTCGGCCTCTGAAACTCCCCTCTCAATGGCCCAGAGCATTCTGCTGTCAGAAAACGTCCAAGCATCCAGAATTCCGGGAGCAGAGCGGGCAAGCTGAGGGATGGGCGTGGAAACACATGTTCACAGCCAGCAGCGCACAGCTGTTTCCTCTTGCGGCTTCCCAGCCTCAGATGATTTGTTTTATTAGAGGCGGGTCGTGTTTGCTACCGGCCCACAGCCTGGCGGCCCTGGGTAGGCTGGCGCCCAAGCACTGACCGGGCCCCCCAGCCCTCTCCTGCCGTGTGTGTGCGGGGGAGCGGGGGCCGGGCCCGTGGCATGATGTGGTCGGTGGGCTCGGGGCTCTGGAAAGAGCAGGCCCTCCTGGTCTTGCCCCTGGGGGCCTGCGGGCAGTCGAGTGCCCTGACGGTGCTTGGTGGAGCCCTGTCTGCTGGCCCCCTTTGCCCAGCTGTGCCACGGGTGGAGCAGCCTGGCATCGGGGATCCTCAGAACAGGCAGGGCACAGACCCTGCCACCCTGGAGGCGCTCTTGCCTGCAGGGCCTCAGCAAACCCCAGGAAGACCCCGCCCTCACCTGCCACAGGGCCAGCCGCTGCCCTCTGGGTCAGTGTGACGGCTGGGCGGGCTGGGGTGTGGCCAGTCTGTCACCTTACACACATTCCATGTGCCCTGTGTCCTTCCCACCTTGAGTCAAACCAGCTGCCGGTCACAGCAGCCAGTGTGTGAGTGTGTGTGTGTGTGTGTGTGTGTCTGTGGTATGTGTATGGTGTGTGTGTGTATGTGTGTGGGTGAGTGTGTGTGGTGTGCATGTGGTGTGTGCGTCTCTGTGTGTGTGTGCATGTGGTGTGTGTGTCTGGTGTGTGTGTGTGCATGTGAGTGTGTGTGTGTGTGTGTGGTGTGTGCATCTCTGTGTGCATGTGGTGTGTGTGTCTGGTGTGTGTGTGTGCATATGAGTGTGTGTGTGTGGCGTGTGTGTGTGCATGCGATGTGTGTGTGGCGTGTGTGTGTGTGAGTGTGTGTGGTGAGTGCATATGGTATGTGTGTCTAGTGTGTGTGTGTACATGTGATGTGTGTGTGTGGTGTGTGTGTCTGTGTGTGTGAGTGTGTGTGTGTGTTGGGGGCTGCCCATCACAGAGACCAAGCTGAACAGTGCATCCAGCCTACCAGCGTCTCAGGAGCCTCTCGGGACGCCCCCGAGCCTGGGCCTGGACGGGCGCAGCGCTGGGAGGCTGGTGGTTTCTCAGGAGAGCGTTTCCTGGTCTCCCCATCCCCGGCCAGCCAGCACCCCCAAACTGAAGTTTCCCAGGGCAGGTGGGCGGCAGGGAAGGCTATCTGGGTTGGGAGGAAGTGAAAGTGTGAGCCGCTCAGTCGTGTCTGACTCTCTGTGCCCCCATGGACTGTAGCCCGCCAGGCTCTTCTGTCCATGGGGTTCTCCAGGCAAGAATACTGGAGTGGGTTTCCATCCCCTCCTGCAGGGGATCTTTCCGACCCAGGGATTGAACCCGAGTCTCCTGCACTGCAGGCAGGTTCTTGAGCCACCAGGGAAGCTGGTGGGTTGGGAGGAGGTCCATCAAATTCGCATGGTTTGCTCTGACCTTGGGGTCAAATTTGGCCCAAGAACCTTATTTGACACAGAAGTGGACTTCATGTATTTGCCTGAAGTATTTGCCTATGTCCACGTTGCGTGTGAGTGGATGGGGCTCAGCACGCTGGGTTTGGTCTGGGTTTGGCCTCTCCAGGGTGGGGACCTCTGGGGTCGATGCCCTCCCTGGAGCCGGGGTCCTGGGGGCACAGGGGCCGCCTGCCCGCCTGCTGGCACTCAGCCACGAGGGCCTCCTGCCGGCCCACCCCCAGACCCTCCCCCAGCCCCGCTCCAGCTGTCCTGCACCTGCTTTGTGGGAAACCGTGGAAGGGGATTTTCTCAGGATTCTGGGGTGGGGGTTGGGGTGGCGTGGGGAGGAGCCTCCCATGACATATTAAACCCCCCAACTGGAAAGACTCATTGCAGAGACTGCAGGGCCCTCCACTTTTACGCCAGGAACTGAGCATGTGGCGGGGCATCTCAGCTGGGCCTCTGGGGCCCCAGCTCAGAAAGTATCCCCTTTGCTCGCTTGTCCAGGCTCATGTGGAGGGCGCCCAGCCCGCGGCCGGATGCTCGCATACTTCTGTGCCCTGGGCCCACTTTGTCCCGTGTCCTCCTGGCTCCCTGCAGCGCATCCACCCTGGGGCCCTTCCTGCAGCCTCTGCCCTGCCAGGCCAGCCCGTCACAGAGCCAGGGGTGGGCTGGACTCTCCCATCCTCTCCAGGTGTCTGGGCAAGCCCTCCTCACGTCCTCAGGGCAGCGCTCAGTTTGGGCAAGGTCGGCCCCCTGGGTGTGGTCGCTGTGGCGGTTGGGGGTTCACACCCCCAGATGTCTCCTGTGGGCCCATGGTGCAAACTCCAGAGTACGGCCGACGCCAGGGAAGGTGTGCGTGCCCCTGCGCCGACCCGATGGCGTGGTCCCTGCATGGGGCACGTCTGGCTGTCCACAGGGGCCTCTGGACGCGGTCCTTCGGGGACAGAGTTCTGGCTCAGGACTTGGCCTGAGTTGGGAGAGGAGGCTGCACGCGGGGTCCTCGTGGTCCCCAAGCTCCCGCCTCCAGGCAGCTCCAGGAGGCGCTGTGTGCAGGGAGCGGGGGCCTTTCATCCCCACCCCAGGCCCTCAGCTGGGTGCCTGCTTCTGGGGACAAACATTGACCAGCCTGTCAGGAAAGGGTCATTCCTGGCAGGGACCCCCGGGGGCTGTCAGCTGGGAGCTGGCGGGAAGGGTCTCTGGGTTGGCTGGGAAACGCAGGCAGCTGCCGCCGTCCACTGAGTGGCTGTGGGCCCTGGAGCCGGGGGGCCTCTCCCCCAGCTTCCCATCCAGCACCCACGCCGACGCGTAGCTGCAAGCCCCAGCCGCCACTCCGGCTGGTTTATGCCGAGAAGACATTTGGCAAGAATCACTTACTAGGGAGGCCCGCAGACTCCTGAGCAAGCCCTACACCCCAGGGTGCCATCAGCCGCAGGCCTGAGGCTCCCACAGCCGGGGACCTCGGGAGGGGCCTGGGGCCAGGCTGCCCTGGAGGATGCTTGCCCGGGGCCTCTGGCAGAGCCCGCGTCCAGGGCAGGACACTCCCTGCTTGGGGACTGGGAGGCCCCCTCCTCATCTTGGGGACACTGGTCTCCTAGGGGCACTTTCTCTGAACTTGGGGAGGGTGCCTGCAAAGAAACGATTGTCCATTGCCCAAGTTGCTCGGCAACTTTCTGGAAGGAGCGCTGCCAACCTCTGCCAGGATCTGCTGAGGTCCGTCTGCTGAGGTGAGGGGCGCCGGAGTCCACGTGCTGAACCCTGGGCCCCCTGCACCTTGCGGGCCCCTCTCCATGGAGCCTGCCCTCCCTGGGATGAGAGGCCGTGCTTTCAAGGTGAACAGGGAGACGCTCACCCTTGGCACGTGGCGCTGCCCACATCCTGCCTGTGGCTGCTGCCTCCCATCTTGAGAGTCTCCAGCACCAGCTCTGCTCAGGCACACAGTAGGCGCCGTGTGTGTGCCCCTGAGGGTAGGCACAGGGCTGGGGCTCGCACAGCCCGGCTTGGACCCCAGGCGCACCCCTGCTCTGGCTCGGTGCCCTTCCTAGCATCCCGGGGCCTGCTGGCAGGATGCTTGACTGAGGGCCAGCCTGGTTCTCAGCTTGGAGCTGGCAGGACAAGGACTGTCCTGTCCCCTGCCAGGGTCAGCTCAGGGCCAGGCAGCAGCAGAGGCTGGAGGTGGCCCGAGAGGGAAATGGTTGAAATTTGCAGCCAGGGCAGGAAGTGGACAAATTGTGGAGGAGGAGTTGGAATGCCAGCTGGAATGCCGCCCCCTCGGTGCCCGCCCCTCCCCGGAGATCTGGGCCCAGAGTCAGGAAGTGCCTGGTGTCTTGGCCGGAGGAGCTCAGGCCCCCTTGGGGTGGGTGCCCGCCCCGCCCACCCCTCGCCACCTCCGGTTCCCAGCCAGAGGCTGCCCAGCAGGAGGGCTGGGCGCAGACGGGGGGCCGTGGGGCGGCGGGGACCGCTTCCTCTCCGCTCGGTCAGCCCCACCAGCCTCTGGGGCCCCAGATGCTGGCACGTGCCACACCCGCACTCACCCTCTGCTGCGCCTGGAGGCTTCTCCCCAGGGGAAGACTGCTCAGCCTTCAGGGCCCAGCTCTGGCCGAGTTCCTGGATCCAGCTGTCCCTGAAGCCCCCCAACCCATGATGCCGTGCCCCTGCGTTTCCCTCCTGCAGCTCTGCAGCCCAGGCCCCCTCCCCTGCGCTGGGGCGGCCCACACGCTCCTCTGTCCCCTCCACAGGGCTGCGGCTGCCGCATGCAGCGGCGTTGGGTGGAACATACAGTTGGCACCCAATGTTTGCTGGGCTTGGGGTGGGCACTTCCGTTGTAGTTGCCTGAGTGAACGGCCTTGGGATCTGGGAGGGTCTTCTCTTTCCTGGGCCGCAGGAGCTGCATGAATGCAGCCTACATCCGCCTTGGCCCCCTTCTCACCGTCAGGCCCCCGTGTCTGCGCAGCCTGGCCTCCAAAGTCAGCAGGCCTGTGTCTGCTCCACCACCCACAGGCTCTATCCCAGCTCCTGGAGCCTCGGTTTCCTCCTTTGTCAAGTGGGCAGAACAGCACCCTACCTGAGGGTGGGGGTCCCAGTGAAGCTCTGAGCCGCAGCTGACATCCAGCAGGCACCCCTCTCAGAAGGAGGAGGGCCCCCCGCCCCCGGCAATTGCGATTTCCAGGCTGGGAGGGCCCCCCTCAGGATTCCTTTGCCCCAGCGGGGGAGGTAATTAGCATTCCTGCTTTGAGAGAGTCGTTCCTTCCGTTCCTTCCGCAGAGCAGGACAAGCCCAGCCCAGCAGCCTCCCCAGCCTCCCTCGCTCCTGGGGGCACTGCTCAGGGTGTCACGGGCAAGGGGGCCGCATGGGCTGGGGGTTTGGTTTGCCCCCAGAGTTGGATGTAATTCTGTTGTGGAAGTGACTCAGGTCTCCAGGGGCAGGGAAGCGGGCGGCAGGGTGGGATTCGGGGGGGGGGGCGGGTCCCCGCCTCTCTCTCAGGAGCCCTGACATCTGGGCTTGAGCTGGCCTGGCCCCTCAGGGTCATCAGCGGGGGCTCTTGGTCCGCCCCGTCCACCGACTCCAGCTCTGTGTACCAGGTGCGCCCGCCCCTGCTGTCGGTCCCGCTCTGGCCCCGTGTGCCAGGCACCCCCCAGGGCGGGGCTGATGCCCGTATCCCTTTCTCCCAGGGCGGCCCGGGGGCTCCCAGTAGGCATCACAAAGGCTTTCTCCCAAGAAGGGTGGGGTGGTGGAGAGGCAGCCATCTCGGAAGGCTTTCCCCCGGAGCCTCTGGGGCTCTGCAGGGAGTCCGGCAGCTCTGAGCCCTCCCTGCCTGGTGCTGGGTCCTCGCCCACAGGGGGCCTGAGGGCTCGGGTGGCCTGGGGAGGGGGCCACACACCCTGCTGCCCCTGCTCCCCAGCCCCGCTCTCGCCTGCCTTCCAGGGGAAGGTGGTGGGTCCCGGACGGGGGGGGGGGGGGGGGCGCGCGCCTGAGCCCCAGGGGGGCAGACGCGCTGGCCACAGCCGCCACAGGTAAGGGGGCCGCCCTTCCTGCCCCCCAGGTTCTGAAGACCCTTCCCATGCAGAGCCCTGCCTCAAACCAGGAGGCGGCAGCGTCTCTGAAAGCTGCATTTGTGGCACTGGGTCTGACCGCCTGACCCCTGGGCTCAGGGCCCTATGTGGCCACGTGTGTCCCTCCCCTCGCCTGTCTGGAGGGGCCCCCAGAGCCCTGTGAGGACCCCCGGGAGGACTCCGTGAGGGGCGGGTGGGGGAGCGTGGCCTCTCGGGATCACCAAGGTGCCCGGCTGGGGACACTCCGGCCCGGCCTCCGCCCCGGGCCCAGCAGGCAAGCCTTGCTCAGAGTCTTGACCTGTCTCGCCGCTTCCCGAAATTTGCCACCGGAGATCAGATTCGAGCTAAGGAAACATTTATTTTAGATGTAAGCTGATCGTGGTGCAGCCTAGCCGGCCTGTGGATGGCGCGGCGCTGATATAAATAGAGTGCAGCTGCTGCCACTCATAACTGGGGCCCCCGACGGCCTGCAAGGGGAAGCGGGGCCGGGGACGGCCGTCGTGGGGCAGCCCGCAGCCGGGGGGCCCTCTCAGCCATGCCCCCGCCCCCATCCCCAGTGGGAGGGAGACTCGTGCGGCCCCTCCGGCGTGGGGGCCCGGGACCCCTGTGTGTGCGGCCCCCAGGGCTGGCGCCGCCCTGCGCCCCTTCACCCGGGTCCGAGACCCTGACTGTGCTCCGCCCGCAAGGCTGACACTGAGACAGAGCTCCCGCAGCCCTGGGCCTCTCCAGTGGGGACCCCCACCCACCCTCCTGCAGGGGGGCATCCGCACGGCCCCTTCCCTGTCTGCGCCCCCAGGCCTGACATCTTGTGCAGGATTCCAAGGGACTCCGGGCCCCACCCCCTACCCAGGCATCTGAGGCCCCCGGGACGTGTGACAGCGTCTGGCGGGGCTCCAGGAGTCACCCACAGGCATGCTGGGGAGCTGGCAGGTGGCCAGCAGTGCGGGGTGCGGGGCAGAGCGCCCCGTCCTGGGAGCTGGAGGAAGGGGAACTGCCAGGGCCGGCCTGCCCACTGCCAGTGCCCCCCACCCTCCCAGAGCTGGGGTGCCTGAGGCTCAGGAGGGGCTCCCTCTGCCCTGTCCCCTGGTCCTGGAGCCCAGCGGGTCCCAGGCTGGGGCTCCCTGCCCAGGAGGCACTTTCCGGAGACGCCGCCAGCCTTGCTCCGCGTTAGCAGGAAGGTTATTCCTGCTTTATGGGTACGGAAGCCAGAGCTGGGGCGGCTGATCGCCGGTAGCTGTGGTCCGGGGTTAGGACCCGCTCGGGGTGTGTCCTGGAGCTCACGCCCCCCTGGGGAAGCCCGTACCTGAATTCCCATTTCAGGGGGCACTGTGAGTCTGTGACCAACAGAGCCCTCGGCGGGGGGCCAGGGGGAAGGGCTGCCCTGGGCATCCTGCTGTGGCCCCAGTGGGCGGCACCCCGAGGCCCTGGGCACCCCTTCACCGCCGCTCTGAGGCATGGCCCCACGGCCTGGAAGCTGCTGGGAGAGGCCGGCTGTGGTCTGGGTGGACGGAAGCCGTAGCAACTCCTGGCCCAGCCCCCCGGGGGCCAGGGGTCCCTGCCGTGTCCCTGGGAGTCCACGTGGCCTGGCAGTTAGTTCAGACCCGAGGTCTGCAGGCGATGCAAAGCCAGGCTCCCAACCCGACTCAGACCCGCTCGCCCGCTGCTGGTGGGGCTGCCCGGCCCAGGGTCTGCCTTCAGGGGCTCAGGGGGCGGGGGCGACGTTCAGGGCTGCTGACCCAGTGGACGGGGGCGGGGGCAACGTTCAGGGCTGCTGACCTGGTGCACGAGGGCGGGGCCCCGCTGCTGGGGGATCCACTCGGGCAGGGAACTCGCGGTCCCCCCACCTTTCCTCTTCGCAGAGTAGCCGGAGGACAGCTTGCCTCCGGGGCCGGAGCCGTGGGACGAGCTCGCCTCACCCCAGGGACAGCCGTCTGCGTCAGGCCGTAAGACACACCTGCCGGGAAAGTGGGGACGAAGGCAATGCACGGCCTGGGTCATGGCCTTGGAAACCAGCGCAGCAGAGAAACAGCAGGGACCCTGAAGCTAAAGGGCCGCTTAAACTACTGGGGGCATCCCTGGTGGCTCAGCCGGTAAAGAGTCTGCCTGCAATGTGGGAGACCCGCGTTCAGTCCCTGGGTTGGGAAGAACCCCGGGAGAAGGGAAAGGCTACCCACTCCGGTACTTTGGCTGGAGAACTCCAGGGACTGTATAGCCCACAGGGTCGCCAAGACTCAAACGCGACTGAGCTGCTTTCACTTAAACCGCCGGGGTCTGGTGTGGAGACTGACTCAGGTGCTGGCCTCCCTCACCAGTCACGGGACCTTGCGAGCAACGCTGACCTCCCTGCAGTCTCTTTATCTGCAGGGTCTGACGGGAGCATTGATGGACTAGGACACACAGCAGTCTGCAGTGGGCACTCAGTAAATAGACACTGTCTCTGGACACGACACGCGCAGGTTTGCTGGAACTAAAGCAGGGCCTCCCCGCCCTTGGCGCTGTTCCGTGTGTCTGTGGCCCGTCTGCACAGCTCTGTTGGACGCTGATGGGGGTATGGGGGACACAGGCAGGGCAGCTGTGGCCTCAGAGCATCTGGGATGTGACCTAGCCGCTGCACATCCTCCAGGAGGGCATGGCACCCCCGAGAGCCCATGACCGTTCCGTGGGCATGAGACCCTGCAGAGTCCGTTGCCCACCCGTGGTGGATGTGGTGGGACCTGTTCCCGGGGCTCCCGTCTGGGGAGCAGCCACCCCGGGCACTTCCTCTGGCCCCTGCACAACCGCCTGGCGCGTCACGGAGAGGGGTTGCCCTGTGACCCCCTGGACTGGCTGAGGCCAACCTTGCTGAGACCCCAGGCCCAAACACAGCTGCCCCGGGGACAGAGGGCCAGGCCACTCCCCCTCTCTGGAATGTTCCAAAGCCTCAGAAAAAGCCCACTTGGAAAGGAAATGGGCAGCAGCTGCCGGCCCATGGAGAGAGGGCAGCACCCGGGGCACCACCCTGCATTTCCGAGGCCTCCCCATCCCCGTGTGCACAGGGACCCGGGGCCTCCCTCCTGAAGGCAGCATTACCTGTGCGTGTCCCCTGGGGTCAGCAGGGGACCGGCCCTGTCCGTGGGAGGAAAAGGGAGCGGCTGGGCGATGGGCGGAGGCCAGCAGCTGTGACCACACTCTTGGGAGGCGATCCTCGCCTCACAGACCGCCAGCCTTTCAGAAGGGCCCCGTTTCACAGGTGCAGAAACTGAGGCAGGAAGCTGTGAGTGGCTTGCCCGTGGCCACACGGGCGAGAGCTGGGTCTGCCTGCGCCCCCCTGCTGGCCCTCTGCCACCGGCCACGCCCCGAGGCCTTCCCTTCACTCTGGCTGAGTGGGCGGCCTCCCAGCCCTCCCCAAGGGGTTCTGCGCTCAGCTCGGGGGTCACCCAGTGGCGCCAGCGTGACGATTGGCAAGTGTCCTGGGGCTGCCCCCCACAGCTGGCATTCAACCCCTCGCATTCCAGGGGCCATGGGGCGTGAGGCTGGTGGGGCCAGAGCCCCCGAGGCCCTGGAGAGTCGACCCTCATCCTCCCAGCTCCTGGGCTCCTCCTTCCTTCGCCCCCATGCAGACGCTTCTCCGCGGCTCCTGTGGACCAGGCAGGGGAGGAGCCGTGACCCTGCTGTGCTTCTGGAAGCTTCTTCAAGTTCCCTCGAGCTTCAAAGGCCTGGGAGCTGGGTGACCTCTGTCCTCAGCCAGGCGTGGTTTCCGGGCATTCCTGGGGTGGCAGGCAGCTCTTTGGGGCTATTTTGGGATCGCCACAAACTTTACCCTTCTCCTGTGAACGGGACTTTTCATCAGACTCGGCCAAGACAGGGGTGATGTCACTCCAAATTATAGGGGCTCTGCGGGGTGGGGCAGGGTGAGGCCAAGGGTGGGACCCCAGGTGCCCTGCTGGGTGACCCCAGGACAGTCACCTGCGGGCGGGCACAGCGCTCCCCTCCCGAGAGCGCCCCGGCTGCGTGGGGCTCAGTGCGCGTCTGGAAATGTCAGCATGCTGGGCAAGATGTGTTTATTTAGGACGGGGCCGCTGGATGCGCGCCTTCAGGGAAATGACCAAATGCCTTTGTCTTTCCCAGGGAGGCTGGCCCGTCCTTCAGCCCGGAAGGAAGGGGACTAAGCGATGCTTAGCCCCGGCTCTGACGGCTCCACACCCTCTGGGTGAGGCGGTCCCTGCGCTGCCGCAGCACTGACACCCCGGCGTCTCCCGGGGGGCAGGCAGAGCACCCCCCGGGGCCCCGCTCACCCCTGTAGCAGCAGCACAGCCCAGCTGGGGGCTGAGGGGGCAGAGGGTCCCCGGCAGGAGCAGACAGACTCAGGCAACAGGGAAAGGAGCAGAGACCCTCCCGGGGAGCCTGGGCCCCGGCCTCTGGGCCCATGCTCAGTGCCCTCTTGAACGGGGCAGGGGTACCCTACCTCAGGGGCCCATAAACAGTGCCGGTAGGCAGGGCCCCCAAGGTCAGAAGCACACCCTGGCTCATCCACGCACTCGTTCACTGCCTCATCCATCCCGGCACCCGGGACAGCTTCCCAGGAGGGGCGTGGGGTCAGGCCTCGCCCCTCAGCTCGCTTTGAAAATCCATTCTGCCTCTTCGGGGTCGTGGCCCAGAAAACTCCTGTTCACATGCAGCTTGCCTGCGGCCCGGGCAGGCTGGCAGCTGGCACTGGCGAGCGCTGGCAGCTCCTGGTTGGGGGGGTGGGAGGAAGTCACGCTTCCTGCTGACACTTGGCGGGAGGCCGCGTGGCCCGGCCGGCTCCCTGCAGGGCCCTGCGGGAGGGTGCACGGTAGGTGCACCCCGCCCCTGCCAGGGGCCCGGAGGACTCTGGCCGCAGGGACCAAAACCCAGCAGCGGACACAGACCCAGAAAGATGGTGACAGGGAGGAGGGAAGACGGGACGGCCCAGGGGCCTGCAGCCGGTGTCCACGCTGAGACCCGGCCGCCCCCTGGACCCTCCCGTCACGCTGGCCCCGCGCTTAAACCTGGCAGAAGAGTCAGAGAGAAGGGGGTCGCGGCCGCAAGCCTGAGAGACAAGTCTGTCCAGGCCGATCGGGCCTGGACCCCAGAGGACCATCCCGCCGGGTCAGCACGGTGCCACCCATCAACAAGGGGTGGATGAACAGCTCATTAATGAGCCGTTGCCCTCTGCCTGCAGCGCCTGAGGCTTAACTTACGCTGACGGCGCAGCTGAAGTTGCAGCTGCATTTTCCCCGCAAAGACCTCCTCTGTCGTTGGATCCCATGAGGCTACAGTTGAAACGTGGACCCACTTGCTGGGCTGCCTGACCATCCTTGACAGTTTTCCAGCCAACTCAAATGCCCCTAAGTCACCCCCCTGATACTCACACCCAAACGACACCACAGCTCTGCTTAGGGTTTTCCTACCTGCTGTTTTCGAGCACATTTTCATACGACGTCCTTTTCTGTTGTGTCTTCATTTCTTTAGCCCATTTTTCCATAGAGCTAGCCTTTTCTTAAATTTGTAAAAGCTATCTAAAAAATCGGCGCTAGTGACTTCTGGCCCGTGATATGGTTGGGAGGTAGCTAGCCTTTTTCTATCTGTAAAGGCCACTAAACAGCCTGTGCTGGTAACCTTCGACCCATGGTCTTTGACCCATGATGATACAGTTGGGAGGCATTTTCTCACTTTGTCATTTATCTAGTTTCTAATTTCTCTGCAAAGAAAAGTTCTTTTTAAACTAAAAAATTATGGAAAACGCGCCCACATTTTCTTGCAGGCCTCTTGGATTGTTTGCTTATTCAAAAGACTTTTCATTGTGAAGCAGTGATGGAATCCCCGGAGGCGGCAAAGTCAGCGCAGAGGTTCCGGCCACCTGGTCCCTCTGGCGGGTGAGCTTGACCTGGGGGGTCAGATGAGAATGTCAGCTGGGAGGGAGCGGAGCTGCCAGCCGGGCGCCCCCCTGCGCGGCGGTTTCGCCGTGTTTGGTTCTATGTCTCTGAACCATTCCAGTTTGCTTCTGGCATCAAGTACAAGGAGAGAACCCAATTTAATCTTTTTCTTTTGAGTATCCTACCACCCTGATGCCACATTTTCTTTCTTGTTTAAAACAGCGTGATTGGGGCAAAATTGACATTACTCAGATATCTGAGTATACATATTTGAAATCATATTTTGGTAAATCCTGACTTAAGTATACACCATCACTAAAATCAGGGTAGTGAACATGCTTGTTGCCCCACAGCTTCCCTGTGCCCTTGGTAACCTGCCCCCAGCACCTCCCCAGCACCCCAATTCCACTTCCTGTCACTTCAGGTTGGTGGCTGGTGTTTCTTATGGTTTTATGTAAATGAAGTCACAATGTATGTAACCTTTGTTTGCTTGGCTTCCTGAACTAAGCCCATCAGTGGGCCCTCCTTTTTTATTGTTGGCTGCCAAGCGCTTCACCTCTATCCCTCTAGCCTGTGTCCACCCACCCACCCACCCACCCACCACCCCATCCATCCATCTATCCACCCACCCACCCACCGCCCCATCCATCCATCTATCCACCCACCCACCCACCGCCCCCTCCCACTCACCCACCCACCGCCCCTGCCCCCCACCCACCCGCCCACCCACCCACCCACACGCCCACCCATCCAGCAGCTACCATAACCTTGGCAGGGTCAGGCAGGGCCATAGGTGAGGTGACCTAGCCCAGACAGGACGCAGCCCTGCCTTCATGGAGCTGCCATTCCAGGGCTTGAAACTGTGGGGGAAACAGTGGTCAGAAATGCCGTGGGGCCCGCAGACTCCTGTGCCCAGGCGTCCCTGTGGGGTGTGCCCTGGTGGCTGTGGGGGGTTCCTACGGCAGGGCTCTCCCAGGCCACGGCCGCCCTGGCTCCCCTCCTGGCCTCACACTCACTGGGAGTTTTCTAGGAGCACAAAGACTAAAGGGTCCCACTCGAAAGCCTCCGTTCTGGGGGCTCTGTCCAGCTGGGAGCTGGGGCGGGGTGAGGGTCCTCTCCCACGGGGTCTCAGAGCTTCTGAGCACCAGAATCCAGAGGCCTTGGAGGCACCGAACTGAGAGCTAGCGACGTTTATCGAGCGCCTGCTGTGTGCGCCTCCTCCAGGGATGGGCTCATCCAGCTCCTGAGAGATTCCATTTTGCAGCCAGGAACAGGTGCTGGGGCACGGGGAAGGGCAGCTGTGTGCCAGAACCAGGTGACCTGTCTGTCTCCCCACTTGCGTTTCTCAACAGGGACCTCCCTCGGGGTGGTGGCCGAGTGCCGGTCAGGTCGCCCGGAGTCTCTCCACGTCTGATCTCATTCAGAAGCTGCTGGTGGCTGGGCGGCCACCCTAGCATGACCTTTCACCTCCCGGTGGCCTGGCCCCCGCCCGAGGCGAGGCTCTGCTGCTTTCTTGCCTCCGCTGGGATGACTTGGCCGACAAAGGGTAACTGAGTCCAGGGCTCCAGTGCCGGCCTGGAACAGCCACTGTGGGCGGCCAGGGGCCTCTGGCCGGGGGATCCGGAGAGTCCACCCCCAGTTGCGGCAGGGACCCTGGGAGGAGGAGCTCCGGGCCAGGTCGGGAAGTCCCGGGGCAAATCACCCCTCTGTGCAGCAGTGAACTCGGGCAAACCAGGGGCCTCCTCTGTGCCTCCCGCGCTCTGAGGACTGGCAGGCGCCGTCTCACTGCAGACGTCTGGGGCGCGAGCTGAGGGGTGGTGGGCGCAGGGCCCGGTGCCAGCCTTGGACCCCCCGCCCTGCCCTCTCCACGGCCACACAGGCTCCTGGGTCCTCGCCTGGGTGGACCTGACAGCCCCTCCGGGGGACGGCGTGGGCCAGCTCCGGCGCTGGAGGCCATCAGCACCTGGACCAGCGGTTCCCGGGGGAGCCCCGCCTCCTCTCCTGCCCCCACCCAGCCCTGCGGCATGCCAGATGCCCGGGAGCTTCTCCTGGACTAGTTCCGTCTGATTCTGCCACTCACTGAATGGCCCCAGAGCCACAGGATGACGTCCTAACTCCCAGGGTGACTACGCTCAGAGACGCAGGCTTCCGGGAGAGATCAGGCTGAATGAGGTCACGGGGTGCCCTGACCCAGTAGGCCCGGTGCCCCTGTAAGAAGGGGAAGGGGCACTGATGCACCCCCCTCCACGCGGGAAGACCATGGAGGTCAGCCATCCACCAGCCAGAGCGAGCTCCCCCAGATGCCACCCTGGCGACACCGTGGTCTTGGACAGCTGGCCTCTGGGTCCACGAGAAGGCGCCTCTGGTGTTTATGCTGCCCGTCAGGGCGTGCCGCGGCAGTCCAAGGAGACGGACGGCCTTTGCAAACCCCTCTCACTTTCTGCCTGGGAACAGGAAATAAACAGGGGAACAGAGAGCCCTGCTTCCCGGACCTGCCAGGACCCGGCTTCCACATGGCCTCAGACGAATGCCTCTTGCTTTCGGGCCTCTGTTTCCTGCCAGGAGACGAGGATGCCGTGCTGGGGGACATGTGCGGCTCCCCACGCCCGCTGTGCGGCCTGACCCTGATGCGGGGTGCACGCTGGGCCTGGAGGAGGCGGCCCCTGGGCAGTCCGGCCTTTGCAGGAGCTTTGGAGACGGGCTGCCAGCTGGATCCTTTTCGAGGAGCCTGTGGCCAGCGCTGCGCAGGGCCTGTCCCTCTGGGGCTCCATCCAGCGGGAGCTGTGCGGAGAGAAGAGCCCCTTCTTAGCAAGCCAGGATGCTCTGTGGCCCCGGCAGGAAGCTGGAATCCCTTGCTGGAGGTGGCCCCCCTCGGACCTGCGGTCCTCACCCCGTGTGCCCCGGAAGTGGATGTGGCCTTTGCAACAGAGCTGGTCTCGGAGCCTGGCTGTGATGGATGGGCTGGGCTCCGGGTTTCTGAGCGGAGGAGGGGGCGGGTCTGCTCCCAGGCCCTGAGGGAAGCTGCACTCGGCTCCTTTGCCCTGGGAAGCAGGCTCGAGGGGCCGGGTCCCAGTGGCCCCCCGGAGCCTCCATCCTGAGGTGGGAGCTGCCTATGCTGCAAATGGGCTCCGCTGGCTCAGGGCAGCCTCTCTGCCGTCTTGCAGTTTAGATGAAAACTCTGGAGTAAGACGAGGTCGCCGCTTCACGTGGGCACTTGTGGCCCGCCCTGTGGTGCCTGTTTCCTGGACGGGACCCTCCCTGGGGCTCATTGTCCACCTCACCGTGCCTCCTGCACTGGGCGCCGCTTTCCCAGGCTTCACGCCCTGACTCTAACAGGGTGGTTTTTCTGGGTCAGAGCTGAGCAGGAGCCACAGAGGGAGAGTCGCTTGCCATCCCAGGTTCGCTGGTGTCTGCGTGTGAAGGCGACAGACACAAACAGGTGAGAGCTGGTCTCACCCGACAACCCAGAGTACTGCCGTTTCAGCATGCGGCCCGCGTCAGACCGCTAAAGCAGAAGGTTGCCTTGCTGGCACCGAGCCTTCAGAGTCCTGTGTGCTTCCTGTTTGCCTCCCAAGCTGGGACCCAGCACAGCTGCTCCCCTCTCCCCACCATGAGAATCCCTGCATCCTGGTCAGCCAGTTCTGGGTCTCAGAGGAGGGCCTGGCCCGAGAGGCGAGCCGGCGAGCCGGCCGGGCAGGTGCTGGGATGAGCAGGGGCCCCGGGGCGGGCAGGGCACGGATGCTCCCCCGACAGCCTTGGCCCAGGAAGCTGCTCCGAGGCCTGGAGGCCAAGGGTGCCGGCCCAGTGTCCTGCCCTCTCCGCTGGGGCCACACTGGGGGGTGGGCAGGGCGCTTCCTTTCTGCCCTCAGGGATGGTCGCCCTGGTGTCCTGCGAGGGCGTCTAGCCCTGAATTTGAACAGAAACAGCCGCGCTTGCTGATGATCTCCCAGCTAACTAGCGATGAGGTTTAAGTCGGCCAAACACAGGGAGACTGGGGTGCGTCAGGAAGGAGACACGTCCAGGCCCGGCCACCCGCCATCTGCTGGGGCCACAGTCCCTGTGCGGCCTTGTGGGAGCCCCCTGGCCAACTCCCTGGGCAGGACCGGCAGCGGCCGCCCCGGAGCCCAGCCCCTTCGGACCCGGGGCCGCTGTGCCCCGGGCAGGGGGGAGGAGGCAGGGCTCCCATGGGGGCCCACTGCTCCCCGCTGGGGTCTGAGTGTGGGCACGGGGCTGAGCACCCAGGCCCCCACCTCTGTCTCCAGGGCAGCCCCCGCCCCAGCCCCTTTCATCTGCTCCGCAGAGCGTTTTACAGACTCTGACTCATTCCCCTCCCACGGGCTCGAGGTGACTGGGTCCACTCTGTGGGAGGGAAGCCCAGCCACCTTGCTGATCAAGACTTACGGCGGGGCCACCCATTGAGCCACCCCGACCCGCCGCCCCTGAGACCCCAGATGCAAGGTGCAGTCGTGGGGCAGAGCCTCGTCCTGGGGGCGGGCGCCAGGGCCAGCCTGGGGATGAGGGCTGCTGGGCCTGGAGCACGCATCTGTTCCCCACGGAGCCGTCTCCCTGCCAGACGCCAGCCCAGGCCCCTCAAGGACCCGCAGGAGTCCTGAAACGGGTTCAGTCCCTGTCTCACAGGCGAGAAAGCAGAGCTCAGAGAGGGTCGAATCTGTGAGCACAGAGCTGCCAAGGCTGGGCCTGTGCGCACTGAGGCCTCAGTCTGTCCCATCACCACGTGGCCACCACGGAGGGGTGTCCTGCTCAGGGGCTGACCCTTGCGGTCAGGGCGTGTGGCCAGGACCCTGGGACAGGGCATCTGGCCCGGCGAAGCTGAGGGCCGACGGGCGAGTCTCACTTGTGCTGGGAGCTGGCTCCAGCTGGGCCTTGGGAGGGGTGCGTGGGGCTGCTGGCGGGCCTGCCTTTGGACCCTGGAGCCCGGGACGCGCCCGCGCTCGCCTGCCCACCTGTGTCTGCTTTGATAACCCGGGCAGCCTCCGCTCACCGTCCTCACACGTCCGTCAGCCTCCTTTGTGAATCACTTTCATCAGCGCAGCCCCTCCTGCGATTTCGGGGGCTCATCAGGTGCGACTTAAGGTGAAAACCTGTCTTCTGTCTGACAGGGAGGAGGTGAAAGTCACTCTGTGAACAGAAAAGTGCAGGTTACGCAAACAGCGTGTCACGGGAGCAGGAGCTGAGCCTGCTTGCGGGCGGCAGGGCTGTTGGGGCCCCCGGGCCCTGCAGCCGCCCCTCAGGGCCCCCCAGCCCCTGAGTCCCCGGAGCGACCCAGCTGGGTCTCCGTCTGGAGCTTGTTTTGCTGACCTGGCAGGTGAGGTGCCCACCTCCCTTCAGCACGTCCCTGGCCTCAGGCTTTCTTCCGGAAACTGGGCCCAGCCTGCAGGCCCGGCCCTGGAGGCCCAGATCCCTGCTCAGCTCACGCTGCCCCCACTGTCCAGGCTGCCTCCAGCCAGCACGGAGGGCCGATGTGGGGGCTGGCCCGTCGGACAATGACCAGGGCCGCGGCGGTAACAGGTGACTTTCAGCGAGTCAGGGCCCTGGGCCAGCAGGGCAGCTGACTGGCGGCACCTCTTGCCGGCGGTGGGGAGGCTGGGCCCGGTTTCTTGGGCCTCACGGCTGGACCTGCTCATCTCTGCACCGATGCCTCCCCGGAAACCCTGACGTCTGATGTTCCATTCTGAGCTCGGGCCCCTCATCCACGCAATGACAGACTGTGTTTGGGGGCAGACGTGCGGGTAGAGATCTGCTTAAACTAAGGGGTGTGGGACTAGATGCTGGGACCTGGGGATCTGGGGGCGTGGGCCCTGCTCCAGCAGTAGCACCTGAGTGGGAGCCTCCCCGAGGGCCTCGGGCTCCTGCACCTGGGCTTCCGCCTGCGAAGGTGCAGCTGTGTGCCTGGGACTGAGCTGGGGTGTCGTGGAGGTGCTCAGGGCAGGAGGTCAGCTGTCCTTTCCGCCGACGGAATGGGTGGCGGCTGTGTGTGTGGCTCCACCGCCTGTCGGTCCGTCTGTCCGTCCATCGTGGTCCCTCTCCACGCCACACTCCTGGCCTGGTCTAGAGGCTCCGGGACGACTTGTGGGGCAACCATGCTGTGTCCCTGAGTCCGGAGAGGGCAGGCCCGAGAGGTCCCTGTGTCCGGGGGACTTTTCTGGCCCCGGGAAGAGCCTGGCTGCCCCGTCCGGCTGTAATGGCCGTGGTCGGGAAAAGAAGCAGCCGGACAGCTCGCCACCAGGATCCCCAGCTGCATGGGTCTCTGGGCTGCCAGCTGGCGGGCACTTCTGAGAGCCAGCCCCAGGCTTACCTGCCTCCGCGTGGGCTGCGTCTGTCCCCTGCAGGGACCGCACTTCCCCACTGAGGCTGGCTCCCTGGTGGCCCCGGGGATCTGTCCCAGGCAGCCTCCCCCCACCCGCCCCCTCCCAGGGCTGAGCAGTCAGTGCAGCAGGGAGAGGGGTGGGGGTCAGAGGCGCCCCAGGGACTTCCCTGAGCGGGCTTCGACAGTCATCCAGAAAGACAGGGCCACCAGGCAGCTGCTCCCGCGACTGCACCAGCTTCAGGCGGCCTCACGGAGGAGGCGGCTCGGCCTGCTGCCCACTGAGCCCAGGCCCTGCAGGGCTGGCAAGCAAGGGGGCCTGCCAGGCCGGCCTATGTGGGGCAGCTACGCACGTTCCCTGCCACCGTAGCTTCCTCCAGAGACATGAGGTGAGCTGCCTGAGGTCACAGACGGCGTGGGATGGAGCCCAAGTCTGCTGATGTGGGCCAGCTTGTCGGGCCCTGTGGCCCCCGTGGCTCGTCTCACGCCCTCCGCCTGAGGGTGGCCGCTCTGCTCAGTCCTGGCCCCGCTGCTGCCTGGGCCCTTGCTCTGTGGCACTCCAGACCGCACGGCCCCAGCCCGCAGCCTCCTGGCCCCCAGCAGCCTGCTCATCATGCCCGCTGGCCTTTGGCTCTGAAGCGGGGGCCCCGGCCCGGTCCTCAGCTCCCCGCTGGCTCCCAGCCCGCTCCCAGCTGGCCAAGAGCCCGAGGGCCCAGCCCTGGCCCCATGCTGCCCACGTCCCTCCTCGCCTCCCTCCACAGCCCTGTTCCTGCTGCTCCCCACTGCCTCCAGCCCAGGCCTTTCTCCCGGAGGACTGCGCGACCGGGCGGGACTGCCCAGGCTGAGGGCGCAGGCGCCGGCCCCCCTCAGAGGCCCGTGGTGCTCGGACGCAGTCAGAGACGCGTGCGGCCGCCGGGAGGGGCCAGCGCTGTCCCGCCCGCTGGGCCCTTTGTGAGGCCCCCACCCCCGACTGAGCAGTCCCCGCTGCTGACCCGTCAGAGCAGGAAGCTCCCACGTGGCAGTGTGGTTCTCCTGCCCGAGACCCTGGCCACCGTCCTGACCCCTCTGTCAGAGGCGAGGGGGCTCAGGGCGCAGAGGGTGGGCTCCCCAAGGGCCAGAGAGTAAGGACAGGTCCAGCCCTTCCCAGTCGGCGGTCTTTCTTCAAAGCTCCCCACCCCGTCTACTCCCCGCGGGGGACCCGGCCCGAGAGGCCGTTCCTGGGTCGGGGCAGCCAGCCTGGCGGGCGTGGGGAAAAGTAACGAGGCACCACGTCCCTTAGGCCCTCAGGGAAGCTCCCGACGGCCACGTCACCCCTGGCCGGCGTCCTGGGACAGACCCTCTTGTCGGCCGCCCTAGAGGCCAAGGGATGCTCCCTCTCACCGACCCTCTCCTGAGCGGCCAGGCCACTGGGCCCGAGGGGTGGTCAAGCGTCGCTTTCTGTGGGGGTGTGGCCGAGTGTGGTCACCGGGAGGGCCCCCACCTCCACACGTCACCCAGGTGCAGGGGTGTCTTTGACAGTGGAGCTTCAGCCCCGTTTCGTCAGGGACCCCAGAATCATGATCTGATGTCCAGTGCACACCGGGATTTGTCTGGCGGGAGGACCTCCAGGGTTGCTTGCTTCACAGCTGTTCCGCCTGATGTGTGACGTCAGTGTTTGGACGCAGGGTGCAGGGGTCTCTCTGTACTCTCGGACTGAAGCGGGTTCCAGTGGAAGTCCCCCCCAAAGAGCGCCCTCCTGGGCCTCTACCTGGAGTCCAGGCTGGGGGGCCATGTGGGAGGCAGCATTGAGGGCTGGGACTCTCCCTCATGGCCCATGAGAGCCTCTCCCCATCAGGGTGGACACACTCAGAGAAGCCAGACACGTTCCTGGAGGCCTCACAGCCTGCCTGCAGGCAAGGGGGCGGCGGCGGGGCCTTGCCCCCACCCCGGCCAGCCTCGTCTCTGCACAAACAGCTCTGGAGCCCAGTCTCCAACCGTTAGTGGCGTCTTAGAAGTGCGCCCTATGATTTATTAATCCTGCGTTGGAACGCTTCAAAGGCCCGTAGCTGCTGCGTCAGGACCAGACCCTATGGAAGGCTGATGCTCAGAAAACCATTTGGCTCCCATGAAAAATGCATAGCAGCATTGGAAGCAGCCGTGAGGTCCGTGTTCGCCCCGCTGCTGTTGGGGCCGGCGCCCAGCCTGGCGCCGTGGTGGCCCGTGGAGACCCTGGCCTGGCCTGGCCTGCCTGCAGGGACTGGGGGAGCGCAGCCCTGTTGGGACAAGGCGCTGGGCTCCAGTCCTGTGCTGGCCCCACAGATGGAGGCGGGCAGCTGGCACGGTGCTCAGGGTTCCCCACTGGGAGCCTTTAAAAAGGCTTTGGGCAAGACAGACAAAGGAACTTTCTAGGGCAGGGGTGCGCCGTCCACCGTGGCAGCCACTGGCCATGTGTTGCTACCAAGCTCTTGGAATGGGGGGACTCAGGAGCCCTGTGCTTTTGGGGGTCACAGACAAACACCTGCTTCTAAGTCCCCTGGTCCCTTGGGGATCCATGGGGAGCTGGGCCTGCTGCACAGCTGAGCCAGTGAGCTCCGCCCACAGGCTGGGACCCGCCTCACCCCCACCTCCAGCCCTGCCGCTGCTGGGCATCTGAGCCTGTCCCTGGGGGAGGGGCTCTTCTGCGGGGCGTGCTCCCTGGAGGAGGTGCCACCTGGGAGGAGGTGCTCCCTGGGGGAGGGGCGTACCCTGGGAGGAGGTGCTCCCTCGGGGAGGGGCGCTCCCTGGGAGGAGGTGCTCCTTGGAGAGTGTCCAGGGCCTCTCTAAGGCCTCCCATCCACATGAAAGCCCCCGGGGATGCAAACAGGGGTCAAGCCCAGCATCTCAGCCCCTTTCCAGGGACCCTTGTCAGTGATGAGGCTGGAGCCTAGGGGGCATTGTCCACACATATGCACACACACACTCATGCATGCTCAGGCACACTCACATACTCACACATGTCCACACATGTTCACACACACACATGCTCACACACATACACTCACACATACTCACACACATGCACACACATACACATTCACACACACATGCACACTCACACATGCTCACACACACACTCAAACACACACTGAAGCATACTCACACACATGCTCACACTCACACTTGCTCACATACTCACACATGCTCACACACACATGTTCACACACACATGTTCACACATGCTCACATTCACACACATGCTCACACACATTTACACACAGTCACACAAGTGCTGTTCACGCTGTGTCCCTATCAGCCCTCTGCCCACACCCTCCCCTCCATGGGAACCGGGGCCTGGGCGTCGGGGCCCTCAGTGCTCAGCCCGTTCCTGGGCTGCAGCTGGGCATCCGGCTCATGGTGAGCTGGCCGTCTCTCCACACGTCCGCAGCCGGCTTCCTTTCCTGGGCTCAGCTTCTGACCGTCTGAGGAAAGCAGGACTTAAACACCACGGGGAAAGTGCTCTCCTGCCCCTCCCCTGCCTGCCCTCCTGGCGGGGGCCTGTGAGCGTGGGATGACGCTGATGAGCGCTCGTGGGCTGGGAGCAGGGCACACGTTGAAAGGGGTCTGTGGACCGAGCCAGGCCAAGCAGACAGCAGGCGGCCACCTCCCCAGGGAGGGTCAAGAGGGGATGCTGGGCCGTGGGCCGTGGAGGGCAGGGGCAGGGCTGGCTGCAGCCTGAGCCCAGCTCGCTCAGCCGCCTCCCGGGGCAGCGGACGGCCTGCTCGGCCTGGCCTCAGTCCCTCCAGCCTCTGGGCAGCTCCCGTCCACCACACAGGGTCCAGCAGGCTCGGGTGTGCGCCTGCGGCTCTCGTGGCCTCTGGGAGGTGCTCCAGGCCTGTCCTCCCCGCCGTCCCCACCCCCTCCACCCCGCAGCCTCCCCGGAGTGTTTCTGGGCTCCCGTCTGAGGGCTGGGCAGGGTGCCTGCCATGGAGGGCTGTGAGCGCCCCCCACCGTCAGCCGAGGGTGAGGGCCTGCTCTCCACCCGCCCCTTCCCTCGAGTCTAGGAGCCCCCCGTCGGGTTGCTGCCACTCTTGGTCTCCCGTGAGGGTGGCTGGGTGCTGCGGGCCGGGTGCTGCCTGCTCTGAGCAGAACTGTGGGCTCACCAGCCTCCCCGCTTCCCCAGTGCCCGTCGCCCAGGCACCCTAGGGCTGGGCAGCCACCCTCGCCTACCCCCACCTTGTCCTAAGAACTGACAGCCCCCCAGGAGCAGAGAGAGGCCACACGGGCCCCCGACTTGGCGCTCTGGCCGGATGTCTGCCCCCTGCCCCCTGCCCCCTGCCTGGTGCCCGCGGGCCCCACGCTGTCCTGGAGGAGGTCATGGGCTGAGAGCCTCCCAGGCCTGTGCCCAGGGGCCGCCCCCGGTGAAGCAGGCACACGGAGCTGCTCATCTGGGAGCTTCAGCTGAGCACAGTGGGGCCCTGACCCCATCCTTGTGAGGTGGGCGGAGGGACAACCTCAAGGGGTTTGCCCGCAGAGCTCACATTGGGCTTGTTGGCTGCTGCTGCTGCTAAGTCGCTTCAGTCATGCCCGACTCTGTGCGACCCCATAGACGGCAGCCCACCAGGCTCCCCCGCCCCTGGGATTCTCCAGGCAAGCACACTGGAGCGGGTGCCATTTCCTTCTCCAGTGCATGAAAGTGAAAGTGAAAGTGAAGCCGCTCAGTCGTGTCCGACTCTTCGTGACCCCACAGACTGCAGCCCACCAGGCTCCTCCGTCCATGGGATTTACCAAGCAAGAGTACTGGAGTGGGGTGCCACTGCCTTCTCTTGGCAGCAGGAGTTTATTCAGGAATACTCGTGAATGTTCCCTGCACACACAGGGCGGGGCTCTCCCTCCAGGGCTGCCCCCAACCCCGCAGCGGACACAGGACTGCGACCTGGGGCTCCAGCTTGAAGAAGAGAAGCAGGCCAGACGGGTTCTCTCTCTTAGGGATTTGCCGAAGGAAACATGGAGGGAATGTGCCGTCAGCAGAAGGAACGAGAGCCGAGCGATTGTGAACCACAAGGCTCTCAGGGGAGGCTGAGGACAGGCGGGGCGGCAAGGCCGGGCCGAGGCTTGAGGAGATTAGGGGAGACACAGCTCTCCAAGCGCGCCCCAGGGACCCCCAAGGTGCCGGAGGCTCTTCTAGGCAAGAGGTGAGCTGAGGACCAGTCCTCTCAAGGATGTGGGCTCTTCAGGGCCACACGTGAGTGACGGCAAGATGGTGGTGCAGACAAGGACGCCGGTTCCCATCCAGCCAGGTGGCGGAGACCCCACGTGGCCCTCCCGGGCAAGTGTTTTTTCTTTCTGGAAAACTGTTCAGAAAGTTATATTATCAGGTAATGGTCTTATTGTTGTTATTTACAAATAAATGAGCGTGAAAGCAGTTCTCAGTTTAAATTTCCGTTACAGAGAAGAATGAAACAAGAGCTACTGGGGTCCTCAAAAGTTTTTAAGAGTTAAAAAGTTTCCAAGCCCAGAGATTTGAGAATTGATGGTGTAAAGAGAAGCAAAGACCCACGAGGAGAGAGGATGTCCCCCGGCCCACCCGGAAGCGGCTTCCCACACGTCTTCGTGTGGCTGGAGTGTGGGTCTTTTCCTGTGGACCCCGTCTCACCCTCTCCTTTGCAGGTGGTGCAGGTCAGTCCACAGGGTCCTGGGGAGGGCAGAGAGGCTAGGAGGACATTTCCTGGTTGGGGGAGAAGAGGAGAGAAATTTCCAGTAAAGCAGATCCCAATGGGCAGGGAGCTGGTCGTGGCCTGGCTGACCGACCCGGGGGGACGGGCTGATCTCACCAGCACGTCCATCCCGCCCGCCCTGGGCTGCATGCAGCTTCTGCCTTTCGGGTTCTCCATCCTGCGGCTACAGTGATGGCTGACCCTTCGACACCCACATGGGGAAGAAGGCATTTTTGAGGTGTGTGGGCCCAGCCTGCTCTCAGAAATAGTTCCTGAGACGAGGGTCCCCACTGCTGGCCCCAGCATGACACAGACCTGTCTACCGCAAGGGCTGGGCTGAGGCAGTCGGGGCTGAGGACACCTGTGTGTGCCCACCAGGCCAGGTCACAGGGCAGCAGGCACTCGGGCGTTTGCTGAGGCTGGCGTGGCCAGGGCCGTCAGAGAGGACTCCTTGTCCCTCAGGAGGGAGGTCCCCACGGGGCACTCTGTGGGCTGCACAGGTGGGGGCTGCAAGCCCAGGCCTCTGACCACTGATGGGGCGCGTGAGACGGGAAGGGCCGGGGGTCACACTGGACAGTCGGAGGCCTGCACCCAGCCCGGGAGGAAGCGTGCTTCGGTCACAGGGCCCTGATGCCGCAGGCCTGTCGGGGAACCACGGTGGCAGGCCCTGCACGGCTCTCACAGAAAGGAAGTCAGAGGCTGGAGCAGGCCCCGGGCCGGGCTCCCGAGCCGCTGCGTGGAGGTCGCTTCCTGCCCCGCCGGGCCGCGTGCCTGGCCGGCAGCTCTCCCGCGCACTCTTGGCCGCCCCCGCGGGCCTGGGCTTGGGCTGCAGAGGGGCAGGCTTCCAGGCGGATGGAGCCAAAGGCTCCCTGGACAAACCGGAGTCACCTCGGGCCAACTGGGACGGGATTCCTGCAGGACTCCCGCGCCGGCTTGCTGCTGCCCGCTGGGCGCCGTGCCTGGGGCGGGGGCGCAGGAGGACGCTCAGGGCAGGACCAGGACCGAGACGCACCCAGGGCCACGTGACGTTTGTGGAGAGGGGTTGCTTGCTGTTTCCTCTCCTCTGAGACTGCCATCTCCCCGCGTCAGACAAAACCCAAAGGCCCAATGCTCAGTAAAATAATAATGAGCCACAGAAACCCATGGCTCGTTAACATAAACAGTATTTCCAAGAAAAAGCAACTCCTGTCACCAGCTCAGAGGGGCTCCTGAGGCCCAGGCTTCGTGGGAGGGCACAGGTGCCCCTGCTGGACACACACACAGGCACACGGACACACACACACACACGGACACACACATACACGGGCACACGCACACACACACGGGCACACAGACACACACACACGGACACACACATACACGGGCACACGCACACACACACACACGGGCACACGGACACACACATACACACAGACACACACACACGGGCACATGGGTACACACACACGGACACACACACACACACGGGCACACGGACACACGCACACACGGGCACACGGACACACACACAGAGACACACGGACACACACACACACGGGCACACGGACACAGACACACATTCAGGGCACATAGACATACACACATGGATACACACACACCGACACACAGGCACACACACATTCAGGGCACACGGACACACACATACTCACAGGCACACGGACACACACACGGGCACACACATACACATGTACACACACACACACGGGCACACACACAGGCACATGGACACACACACGGGCACAGACACACACACACACAAGGGTACGTGGACACACACATACACACAGGCACAAGGACACACACACACGGGCACAAGGACACACACACGCACACAAGGGCACACGGGCACACACATACACACGGGCACATGGACACACACACACGGGCACACGCACACACACACACGGGCACACGCACACACACACACGGGCACAGACATATACACACACACGGGCACATACACACACACGGGCACACGGACACACACATACACACGGACACACACACACGGGCACAGGGACACACACACACATTCAGGGCACATAGACATACACACATGGATACACACACACCGACACACAGGCACACACACATTCAGGGCACACGGACACACACACACATTAGGGCACATAGACATGCACACACTCACACACGGGCACACACACACCTGGCTTGGCATGACCCGTCCCCACCCGGCTGGTTCTGACGTCTGTGATCTGGGCACCAGACTGCGGGTGTCCATCCTGACCACCAACCTCCTTGAGGCTGTCACGGTGAATTCTAGGTGCATTTCATCTGACTCACACCAGTCATCATGCCTGGAAACTCTGAATCTGGAAGACAAACACCGGCTCCAGGAGATGCTGGGGGAAGGGCAGGGGCTGAGCGGGCATGACCCCCTCTCTTCCAGCCCCCAGGCCCCCAGGACACCCCCTCACCCTCTAGACAATGCCCCGAGAATCCCAAACCAGAGCCTCTCAAGGATTAAATCAAGCCCTGGAGGTGAGGAAAAGGGGCCCCTCCCGTTCCGGCTGAGGCCGAGAGGAGAACCCAGCTGCACGGCCTGCACGCCGCCTCCCGGGGATGCGGGGTCCTCCCTCGGGGCCCCCTGCACCCCACCAGGTAGGCCGACAGTGTCAGGGTGGCAGGAGGGGCCGCAGGTTGGGGGCTGGGGCTAATCCCGGATCACCACCCTGGGGCAAGTCGGGTGGCCCTCGAGGACAGCGCGGTCTCCTCTCCTTTTTGCTGAGCTCCCCCCACAATCCTGAGAGAGCCTTGCTGAGGCCTTCAGAGGCCCCCGTGCACTCCAGGCCCTGGGAACCCTCCAGGCCCGAGTGGGCACGAAACCCGATCGGCCCTAATTGCCTGTGGGGATTAGCGGGGCCCAGACAGCCCCTTCTTCAGGTGAGCTCTCTGCTGCCCTGCCGGGACCACCTTCCCCAGAGTGGGGCCTCCTGTGAGCCTGGATTAGTTTGGGCGAACAGATTCGTCTCCGGGGCCTCGAACGGCCCGTGAGCCCCTGTGCAGTGCGCAGCTGGGCCGGCATCAGGCAGGCGAGGAGGGGGCAGTGGCAGTCCAGGGAAGGGGAGGCTACCTGCCCCCCGCCCCACATGGACCGGAGTGGGGCCCGGGGCTCCCCCGGGCCAGCTCGCCTGTGCTCACCCAAGCCCCCGCCTCCCCACAGGGGGCCCAGACTTGCATGCCCCCGCCAGCCGAGGCCCAAATCCCCCGACTGCTTGCTGGGTCCCCCTCGCTGCCCCAGCCCCTCCCCCGCAGATGCTCCCCTCCTCCCGGCGTCGCTGGTGCTGATGGGCGACAGGCTCCCCTCAACCCTCCTTAACCCCCCGCATCCTCTGCTCCACCAGCGTGTTCTGCTCTCCGGAGACGAAAGGTTGCCTCGGGTGCCTGAGATTCTAACGGCCTGTGTACTAACGCTGGGCAACAAAGTCTCTGTCTTAGCTGTGTGTCTGTCCCGCTGTCTGTCTATCACCATTTACCCTCTAGTCTTGTTTAATGACAGTTGCGGTCCTTTGCAGGGGATTCAGGTTTCAGGATGAGGGAGAAAGAGAAACTCTGTCTTTGAAAAAATTTTAATCGTAGTTATAAAACACAGTTAAAATCTACCACCTTAACCTTTTTTTAAAAAAAGACTGTATTTCTGGCTGCGTGTGGGCCTCAGCTGGGGGACGGGGGCCACTCTCTTGCTGCTGTGGGTGGGCGCTCAGGAGTGCAGCGAACGGGCTTCTGGGGAACGAGGGTTTTCCCGGGCCAGGGACTGAACCTGTGCTCCCTGCGTTGGCAGGCAGATTCTAACCCCCGGTGCGCCAGGAAGCCCCTCGACCTAACCGTTTCTCAGGGTCAGGCCAGGGGCGTTGGGCACATCCACACTGCTGGGCAGCCATTGCCAGAACCTTCTCCCCCCGCCCGAGGCTCTGTTACTCAGCCCTGCCTCCCCCAGTCCCCGAGGCACTGACCCCCGCCCGCCTCTTCTGTCCGTGTGAGGCCACGGCCCCAGCGGCCTCACGGGGCCACGCGGCGTTTGTGCTTCTGTGTCTGGCTCACGTCAGTGGGCGTGAGGGCCTCCGGGTCCACCTGAGCCACGGCAGGTGTCGAGGCTTCCTTCCCAAGCCCGAGTGGCAGCCCGCTGAGTGGCTGGACCACGTGGCGCTCATCCACCGCCCGCTGGGGGACACTTGGGCTACTTCCACAGCTTTTTAAATACAGTAAAACTTTGATTCATCCTTTTTTTGAACCTTTTGGCTGTACCCTGTAGCATGTGGGACCTTAGCTTCCAGACCGGGGACTGAACCTGCACCCCTGCAGAGGAAGCGTGGAAGCCTGGGGGACTGAACCTGCACCCCTGCAGAGGAAGCGTGGAAGCCTGACCGCTGGCCTGCCAGCCGGGGAAGCCCCTGCTTCCCCCTTTCACTCGCTGTCAATCATGCTGCTACGAACATGGGTGTGAAAAGGTCATTTCTGAGATCCTGTTTTTAATTCTTCGGGATTTGCAGCCAGGAGTGTGATTGCTGGATCATGGGGTGGTTCTATTTTTGATTTTTGAGGGTGTGTACGCCACCTTCCAGAGCAGCGGCGCTGTTCTGCACTCCCACCAACAGTGCGTGAGGGTCCAGTCTCTCCTCACTCTTGTCCAAGCTGCTCATTTGCCCCCACCCGCTCTTTGATCACGGCCGTCCTGATCCCACAGGTTTTGGCGTGTACTTCTGTGAGGATCAGTGATGCTGACCATCTTTTCGTGTGCTTCTGGGCCATTTGCCTATCGTCTTTGGAGAAACGCCTATTCAAATCCGCTGCCTACCCTATGTTTTCAATCAGGTTGTTTGACTTTGTTGTTGAGGCGTCGGAGTTTCTGCAAATCCTGGTCATCGCCCCTCATCAGGTACGCGATTGCGATTGCATGCGTTTCCCACTCTGCGGTCCCCGCCCGTCCCTGTGCAGGATTTAAAAGCTCGATGTGGCCGTTTATCAGGTTTTGTTTCGCTGCTCGTGTGTCTGGTGTGACAATCTCTCAGTAACTGACTTGTTGAGGACGGCTCAGGATCCTTTCCTCCTTGAGGGAGCTTGTTAGTATCAGACACTTAATTAGCTGGCACATTAGTTGTTTCCAAAATACCATTCTTTTGCTCTTTTTTTTGATCTTTGGGAAACCTTGATATTCAAAGTAGGCCTTTGCTTCCCGCTCTTATGAAGACCCTTTGGAGAGAACGTTAGGCGTTACCAGAGGGAGGTGGGTGCTGGATTTTCTTAGGGGAGAGGGGTCAGGCTCATGACCAGCCACGTGAAAGCCAACACCCCCACCGACTGTTGGGCGGGCAGGTTGGGTGAGTACCAGGGTGGTCTGGAGGTGGGAGGGAGAGTGGGGGAGGGCAGCTCAAGCCCAGGGGCTTGCAGGGTGGGGGGCCTGGCTGTGGGCCCAGCTGCCCCGACACCCCCCGCCCTGAAGCTGTGGGCCTGAGTCTGTCAAAACACCAGCTGGTGTCCACCCGCGCGCCTCCCCTCCTGCTGGGATCCAGAAACTCAGACAGCTGGTTTTGGCCCCACTTTGGGTCCTGGCACTCCCCAGACCCTGGGCAAGGGGGGTGTTCAGACTTAAAAGAAGTCTGAGTCCACCTTCACAGAGGGGGCGGGTGCAGACAGGGGGCCAGATGCTGGGGCGGAGAAGGCACAGCCCCGGAGGGGCGTGGCCCCCTCCCTGGGGGGGCGTGTGTGGTTCAGACCAAAAGGCCAAGGAAGGCAAGCAGAGGGGAGGTGGGGGCCGACCTGGGCATCCCCCAGATGCACCTCGTCCCTGGGCAGGCGCTCCCCTGCCCACCAAGGGGCCCAGGTAGGTGGCTGGCCGGATCGGAGGTCCTGGGCTGTAGACCAGAGGTGTGACCATGAGTGGGGAGGGCATGGACGTAAACGCTCCCTATTTCAGAGGTGAGATCAGCTTTTTAAATTTTGTGGACTCTTTACCAGACTCACCAGAGCACAGAGCGCGGGCGTCCTAAGTGCACAGTTCTGTTTTCTCTCTTTCCCTTTTTGTTTTCCTGAACAAAACAAGCCCACGCGAAGAGCCAGCACCGGGTCAAGAAAAGTGGCCTGCACCCAGAAGCCGCTCTGTATCGTTTCTTCCAGAAAAGCGCGCATTAGCCTGTGAGACTTCCCGCACCGCAGCGGAGGGGAGCGAACGGGGCCGGTTAGCAGAGCAGAGACGTGGAGGAGACCACGGCGACTGGAGTTCTCAGCGCATAGAAATGCATGGAGAGGAAACTCCAGAGGCTTTCAGAGTCCTTGAGTATTCAAGAGAATGTTGCATGTGAGAAAACTACCCAAAGCAAGGAAAAGAATAACCTAGTCAAGAATGGAGCCTGTTTTTACCACAAGCTGGAATGCCTTGGGATTCACAGCACGGGGCAGGCGGGTGGGTGGGGGGAGTGCTCAGAGGTCTAGCCTCAAGAGTGGAAAACATTACCAACAAGGTAAGTTTTACAATGTCTGGCATCCGGCAGAAAATCAGCAGTCATGCAAAGAAGAAGGAAAGTACGACTCATATCAAGCAGAAAAACCAGTCAGTTGGAGGGGACACAGAACTAACATGGGTTAGGGTTAGCAGGTGGCATTAGTAACTCATATCAAGCAGAAAAACCAATCGATTGGAGGGGACACAGAACTAACATGGGGTAGGGTTAGCGGGTGGCATTAGCATAGTCATTTGCACCGCATTCTATCTGCACAAAAAGTTAGACAGATGCACAGAAGATAAAGGCCTACATCAAACTTTCTGGAATGAAAAGCTACAGTATTTAAGATGAGAAATTATATGCAGAAAAAATAATGGCAGATTAGACATTATAGAAGAGAAGATTAGTGCATTTGAAGACATATCAATAGAAACCATCCAAAAATTAAACACATAGAGGGAAACATGAACAAAGTAACTGAGCTTTGGGACAACATGTATGTGACCCAGCATGCGTGTCATTGGAATCTCTAAAGGAGAAGAGAAAGTGCAAAGAGGACAGAAAAAAGATTTGAAGAACTAAGGGCTGAAAAGCCTCCAACTTGATGAAAATTATAAACCCACAGATCCAAGACAAGCGTAAGAAGCATGAGGAAGGCCACACCAAAACGCGCTGTGACTTGCTCAAGACCAGTGCGAAACGGGAGCTCAGACACTGCCCTGTGCACAGAGAAATGCGCCAGCAGACGCCGATTCGAACCCGTGGCGTTCAAAGACAGAGCAGCACCGTTAATTTGATATAAAATTTCCGTAAACTTTGAATTCTATGCCTAGAGAAAAAAATCTTGTTAAAAAGGCAAAGTAAAGACCATCCAGATACACTGAAAGAATTGCTCTCCAGTAGATGGTACTGTAAGAAGCACGGAAGTCGGCCGTGCGCGCAGAACGAAACTGGTACCGGATATAAATATGGGTCCACACAAAATGGAGAAGGCAATGGCACCCCGCTCCGGCACTCTTGCCTGGAGAATCCCATGGATGAAGGAGCCTGGAGGGCTGCAGTCCATGGGGTCGCTGAGGGTCGGACATGACTGAGCGACTTTACTACACAAAATAAATGAAGAGGATCGGAAATGGTAAACACCAGGGGTACATCTATAAGACTGATTGCTGTTCAAATCTCCCTGTAAGCGACTGAGTTTGGGGAGTGGCCGAGTGAAGAGTTTAGGAAACTTTTCCCCAGACAAATATCTCTATTAAGCTGGTCCAATTAGCAAAGACAATTGTTCAGAGTTTCTGGAGACTGACCAAAGGGAGCCACTCACTCCACAGTGTCTCCAGAACTGGGCAAGCGGAGTGAGGCTGTGAGACTCGAGCTGGGGGTCACTCCCGACCCTGGGCTCTGAGCCGCAGGAAAGCCATTGCCTCCAGCTTTCTGAGACAAGCAGCTTCCGTGTGGACCCAGCAGACCCACCTCCCAGGAAGGGGCCTCAGAAGAGCTCAACCAGATGGCAGCTGGGCTGGGGCCCCTGTCCTCCCGCTCTGGCCACTGCTCTGCATGGCAGATCCAGGCAGAGGCAGGTGAAGAGTGTAGAACTTCTCCCCTCGAGCTCTGTGCTGCTGGAGGGCTGTCCTGGGGGGTCAGCAGCCAGGGTTCAGCTCCCAAGGCCCTGGTGAGGATGGGTGACCCGGGTGTGTTCAGACCAACGTGCACTGGCGCAGCCCAGCCTGCTGACTGCAGAGCCGCCAGCAGTCGGGACCGGGTAACGGACACACCTTTACTGCCCTGCCTTCCTGAAGCTCTCCGTGGTAGTGATCTGGTTGGGGTGGCTAGTGAAGTGTGAGCCCTTCCACCCCCAGGTCCTGCCTCCATAGCACAGCGCTTCTGCCCAGGGGAGGGTCAGAGCAAGCTCCGAAGACTGCCAACAGCTTTCCCTTGTCAGCCGGTCTGGCCTTATTTGGATTGGACTACAGACCAGTTTATGCTCCAGGGCGTCCCTGAAAACGATAATTAGCCGGCAGCAGGTCAGTGTGCCGCCGACCGGGGCAGACAAGCCGGAACCCTAACTGGGCGGCTGTGGGGAACGCAGGCAGAGCGCTCCTGGCTGAAACCTGAGCCATCCGTGGCGGTCTTTCAGGCTGTGAGCGAGCTGAAACTGCACCCTCTGCAGTGACAGAGAGGGGCCTGCCCGGGAGGAAGCCTAGACATTGTCCTTAACAGACAGGGATGTTCAGGGAACTGCCACAAACATGCTCAAAGAAGTAAAGGCAACCATGTTGAAGACATTAAAGGAAGGCATTGTGGTAATGACTTACAAAACACAGACCATCAGAGAAGGTAGAAATACCAAAAAGAACCAACTGAAGTCGCAAGTCGAAAGTATGGTAACCACAATGAATAATTCACGAGAGAGGCCCCACAGCAGATCTGAGCTGGCAGAAGAAAGAGTCAGTGAGCTCAAAGATAGCTGAATGCCAGTTGTGTAACCCAAATAAAAGAGAGAGAACGCAATGAGGAAAATGAACGGAGCCACGGAGGAATGTGGGACACCGTTCAGCAAACAACGCGTGCGGAGCAGGGGCCCTAGGAGAGAAGGAGAGTACTGGAAGAGGAGTCCGTCCTCTGAAGCTGGCGCAGAGCCGTGAGGAGCCGAGAAGGGCAAGTCCGTCCCCCGAAGCTGGCGCAGAGCCGTGAGGAGCCGAGAAGGGTAAACCAAAGAGATCCATCCGAGGCGCACTTCAGAGTCCACGACACGGGCAAGCGGGAAGAGAAAGGGCAAGCGTGCCGAGCAAACGGCGGCCTTGAGGAAGCTGGGGCTTCTGTGAACGAGCCCAGTTACAGCGGAAGGAGCCAGAAGGCAAAGCTTCTCATCACATGATTCCAGTGTTTAGACCCTAGGAAATGCGGGCTATCAGGGCATGGGGTGATAGCCTGTCCATGAGTTTATTGTGGGGATGGTTTCACAGATATGTTTATGTATAAACAGTACACGTACGCAGAGGTCACGTACCAGTTTTACACTTAAAGTATGTGCAGTTCATTGTATGAAAACGATACCTCAGTAAGGTTGTTTCTTGAAAGTGAATCAGTACGTGAAACTCATCACTTCTTAATTAGTTCACGTTTTGCTCCCCAGGCAGGCAGGAAATCCTTAGGCTTTCAGGCTGTGTGATTGACACGGCTGTGTTTCCGTCAAACTTTATTTGACAAAATAGGTGTAAATCTGTTGACCTTCGGGCTATGATTTGCAAACCCGGTCCTGATGGGAAGAAGGAAATGGCCACCCACTCCAGTGTTCTTGCCTGGAGAACCCCACAGACAGAAGAGCCTGGCGGGGTACAGTCCACGGGGTCATGAAAGTCCAACACGACCCAGTGACTAGAGCACCACCTGACCTGGTAGCCGCCTAACCCAGCTCTCTGGATGGGAGCATCTCCGGCTGACCCTGACCTTGGAGGTGCTCATGGCTGGACCCCCGCCTGTCGGGGCCAGGAGCGTTCACAGCTTAGAGACCGGGCTTCTCAGGCCTCGGCGTCTCCCCAGGTGTGGGTCGCGGTGTCGAGAGGTGGGTTTCTGTCCGGAGCTTTGGAGAAGCGGCTCTGGGATGGGCAGGTGGGCCTGGCCTGCCAGAGTGGCCTCAGGGTCCAGTCCTAATGGGGAGCAAGTGGCCAGGTCCTGGTCGGGCTGCGGGGGCCTTCTCCCCAAGGCCCGTGGCTCACAGGGCCCTGCGGTGCCATAGCCCCACCTCACACCTCGGCCCCTCAGGCGTGTGCCCGTGGCCCTGCAGGACATCCTGGGCTCTCAGGCCCTGTCCCCACCATGAGGCCTGGGCTTGAGTCCTTTCTCTCCTGCCAGAGCGGCCCCGAGCAGCTGCTGATGGTCTCTGAGCCTCAGGCTTCCCCCGCCACACAGACAGTGTGCCCTGTGACCTGAAGACTCCGCAGGACCGAGGGCTAGGTCTGCCCCGCAGCCCCTGGGGAGGTTGACACAGAGGTCAGGACGCTGTGTCGGGGGCAAGAGCCTCCTGGAGACCTGCCGATGAAGGCCATATGGGCCAACCCTCCTCCTGCCCCCACCCCTGGAATGAAGGCGGGGAGCTGGGGGGCCCCAGACACCCAGCCAAGGGGTCCAGGCGGCACACTTGCTGGGAAGGCATCACCCGCAGCAAACAGGTGGGGAGGCGGGGGCCGCCCCTCCCGCCACCGCCCAGCCTGCCCTCGGGGCCTGGGGCCCTCCAGGTGCACGGCCGCCTCCCCACTTGGCACTGAAGCCACGTGGCTCTGCAGGAAGAAGCGGCCCCGGGGGTGGGTCAGTCCTGGCAGGGGGGCCCGGGCCCTGTGAGGTGCAGCCTGTGGGGCCCCAGGTCCTGGGACCACAGCCCAGGAAGGTGCGGGCCCCGGGGTGGGCCGCCCAGCCCCCAGGAGCCAGCCTCCATCCGGGCCCCTGGCTGGGATGCACCGTCTCTCTCTCTCTCTCTCTCACACACACACACACACACACACACACACACACACACACACGTGCACGTGCATTCCCCTGCCATGAGTGCACACCTGGGCTTCCCGAGGGGAGGATCTGTCCTTACTTGCAGTGGCAGCTGGAAGTCCCCGTGGACTCTAGTCTGGCCCTGAGCCGCCCGTGGCCTGAGCTCCTTGCTGGGGCTGGTTGTGAGCCCAGCCTAGGGACAGGCCACCCGGCGAAGGGCCAGACCCCTCACGCTCCCTCAGTGTGGGGGTGTGGGGAGCCCCGTTCTGGCCCACTGTTCCCCGATGCCCTCAGCTCTGCGTCCCCTGCTGGGCACGCTCTCGGCTGGGGCCCACCTCGGCGGGCTCTCCGCCTGGTCTGGCGTTCCTCTGCGCCCACCCTACACCCTCCTCACTCCACTGCTGGCAGTGGCTTCTCGCTGTCTGCAGATAAAATGCTCAGAGCTGACATTCGGTTCCTGCTGGCTCCAAGCTGCCCGCCAGGCGCTGCCCGCCAGGCGCTGCCCGCGGGCCTCCTGAACACGAGGTCCTGAGCTGCTGGCAGGCTCCTGCTTCCCAGCATGCTTGTTTGTTTCCATGTGGTCCCCTCCTCCAGGAAGCCCTCCAGAGACCCTCCATGGAAGAGGAGCTGGCCCTCACTCCCTTGCAGGACAGATGTCTCCCGCTGAGTCCTGATTCAAAGCTGGCCCCAGCCAATGGTGGGGGGTGAGGGATGGGGGTGCAGGCCACGTGACTCAGAGCCAGCCACAGCCCCCTGGAGCACTGGCGGCCAGGCCTCCCCAGCCCTCTCCCTGCCAGCTGGGACAGGCGCTCAGACCTTGGCCTTGCCACAGGATTCTATCTTTAACTCCTGGACAGCCAATTCTTCTCTATTTTGAGAGAAAAAAATTCCACTCTGGAGTCTGGTTCAAAAAGTCCTCGCCCAGTTAGGCCAGTTCCCTAGAGAAACAACTGGCCTTTGCCATAGTCTTGTGGAGGGGGTGGGGGGGCAATGGAGAGGAGGAGACTAGGAGGGGGGCTAGGGGGAGGGGGGTGAGGAGGGGGAGGGGGCAAGAGGGGAGGGGGAGGGGAGAAGGGGCAGGAGGGGGAGGGCACAGGAGGGGAGGGGGAGGGGACAGGAGGGGAGGGGAGGGGGAGGGGAGGGGAGGGGGAGGGGCAGGAGGGGAGGGGGAGGGGCCCCCCTGGCAGACTGGGAGCAGCCGGCCCCAGGTGCCTCCTTGGGGGCTGCCTGCGGGGCTGATGCGGGGGTGACCGGCGGGCCCCCGCCCCTGCTGCAGGAAGCTCCTAAGCCCTCGGTCTTGGCCGTCTGCCCCTCTCAGTGTGGCCGCACCTGGCTCAGGCCCTCGCCACAGTCTGTGCTGTAGGGAAGGGCCACGACGCGTGTGCGCCTCCTGGGCGCTGGGCTGTTTCTGGTGTGATGGGCGCACGCCTGGACACGCATGTGTGCACACCTGCACACACGCCTGTGGGGACCAGTCTCCCCGGGGCCCCGGCCAGCGCCCTCGCCCGACGGCCGGGGTGCACGTTGTCTGTGTCAGCACCGATGTCTGCCGCCGTCTGCGTTCGCTGTGACCATCTGTGGGTGCAGAATCATCTCGTTGGGCTTTCTGAGAGATTTTTTAAAAATTGGCAGACTTCATTTTTTAGAGCAGCTTTAAGTCTACAGGACATTGAGCAGAAACAACAGTGGGTCCCCGTGTAAACTCCCAGCAGACACACACCGTCCCCGGACGTCACTCTCACCCTCGCCGTCGAGTCAGCGTCGCCTTGCTAGCACCAAGTGCGGCTCGCGGTCACCCTCAGCTCTCGCTGTCTCACGTTCCCGGAGCTCTGATGAGCGCACCACGAGGTCTTTGCACACTGACTTCACTGCCCTGAGGACCCCTGTGCTCACCCCCCGACCCCCACCCCGGGCCCTCAGCCGCTTCCGACCTCACTGCCGTCTCTGTGGTTTCCTTCCTGCAGGACTTCTTTCAGAAATGCCGGTCAGACCATGGCATTCCCCGTGGCCCACCAGCTGTGCATCTGTGAACCCGGCAATATTTACTGGGAGTCCTGAGTTTATCATCAAGGTTACAGGGCAGCCAAGGGGAGACTGTCCCTGCAGGAGCCGGGGGGCGGGGGCGCCGCAGCCACAAAACCCACAGACAACGGCTGAGCCACATGGCCCCAGATGCGTCGGTGCCAAGGACAGAGGTGCTCCGGGGGCTCCCGAGAGGGGGAGGGGGGCAGGGCTCTCTGGGCAAAGCCCCGGGTGGATGGGACCTCGGCAGGCCTACAGAGAGTGAAGGCTGGCACAGCGGCCCTGCAGGGCTCTGAGAGGCGGTAGGCTGCAGATGGGGCAGGTCTGCAGGCTGGGGGCACGGGGCGCGTCTTTCCTGCCCGAAGCCCGGTGCCTGCGACCCCGCAGGGACTGTCTCCCCCACCTGACATCCGTCACCCAGGACGGCAGGGCCGTGTCTGTGCTTGGGCCGCTGCGGTGCGCTGGGGTCAGGCGGGCACCCTCCTGTGCCAGTCCGCAGGGTGGGAAGGAGCTGGGCCGGGTGTGGGCGGTGACCGTGGGCAGGGTCTCGGGGCCTGTGCTGCTGAGCCCCCCAGCTGAGAAGCCAGCACGCGAGTGAAGGGACGTGGGCCTCAGCTCCAAGCCTGAGGGACAGGAGTGTCCCCCGGCACCGCTTCTGCGCGGCGAGCACCCCGAGCCAGCCGCTCCGACTCCCTTTCTGCAGCACAAGGTCCTCACCAGCACCCGGCGGCCGTGGCTCCAGCCTCCTGGCGGGGGTTACTCTTAAACAGGGGCCTGAGACGAGGGTCTTGAAGGGGCAGAGGCACCCGTCTGAGCCCCAGGGCCCTTCTGATCCCTCCAAACAGTGGGACCAGGCGGCTGGGAGGGGAGTGTGGTGGACAAGCTGTCGCCTTCTGGGCGACACGAAGGTGAAGGATTCAGAGTCCCCACACTGCAGCCAGGGCTCTTGAGAGAGGAAGGCCCCAGCGACAACACCGTCCGTTTCTGATGCCCGCCTTGGTCTCCGTCCGCTCCTGTGGAGGTGGGGGTGGTGAGCAGGGGCCCTTGGGGGGAGGCTGGCTGAGAGGGGAGGACGGTCCCCGGAAAGCTGGGGCTGCAGCCCTTCTTCCCACCTCCAGGCCCGAGGCTTTCTGGACACTGGCTCTGGGCGCCAAGCTGGGGTCAGACTCTGCAGTTTCTGGGTCCTCCTTGGCTGGATGAGGGCAGGCCCCGTGTGGAGCAGCAAGGCCTGACAGCAGCCTCAGGCAGACTCACCTGGGTCCCTGGAGGTCAGGTGAGCACCCCCTGTCTCCCCCTGCACCCCCGCCTCTACCCCTGTGCCCCTCCCCCCGGCTCTGTGTCAGGCAGACCCTCCGGCTGCCCTCCTGAGTCCGCCCTCATCATGGGGGTTGGACTCTTGGCTTGAAGGTGGGAGGGCAGCGGGGAGGGGATGAGCCCCAAGGCTCCTCTTCCGTTGTCCGGAACCGACCCGTCCACACGATGTGCTCAGAGCTGAGACCGTGGGACACTTGCCCCTCGCCTCCAGGCCCAGCCGTCTGGAGGCCTCAGGCCCCAGATGCCCATGGGAAAGGAAGTCGGTGGCTACAGGGGCCATTTGAGGCCAGCGTGGGCGAGCTGGCAACCAGAGGCCTTAATTACCGTCGGCGCGGGGCCTCCAGTGCACCTGGAAGAAGAGCTGCGGACAGCTCGCCCAGGGCCGTTTGTGGGGTATCGTCACAGGCGCCGCCTCCTGTCCCTCCTCACCCTAGTCACTGAGACACGGAGTGCGTGTGAGCGAGGGGCTCTCTGCTTAGAGGAGCCGGTGGGCAGAGGATGGCTGCGGCCCTGTGACGCGGCTTCCCCGCCACCAGCGTGCCCACAGACGGTTGGCCCCCCCTGCTGCCAGGAGCCCAGCCCTTCCGCCCCTCTGCTTCCGGCCAGGGCCTCCCAGTTCCCATCACAGGGCCTGGGTGCTCCCAGGAGGAGCTCCGGGGCAGGCTCAGCACTGGCTCCAGCATCGGGGGTGGAGGCCAAGTGAGCAGAAGTGGGGGACCGCCCGAGTCTCCCCAGGGCCCAGGGCTGTGCAGGCCGCAGGGGGCGGAGTGTGGGCCCCTCCTGAGCTGGTGTGGGTCCGGGGATGCGTGCCTCTCAGCGCATCAGCTTCAGTTCAGTTCAGTTCAGTCGCTCAGTCGTGTCCGACTCTTTGCGACCCCATGAATTGCAGCACGCCAGGCCTCTCTGTCCATCACCAACTCCCGGAGTTCACTCAGACTCACGTCCATTGAGTCCGTGATGCCATCCAGCCATCTCATCCTCTGTTGTCCCCTTCTCCTTCTGCCCCCAATCCCTCCCAGCATCAGGGTCTTTTCCAGTGAGTCAACTCTTCACAGGAGGTGGCCAAAGTCCTGGAGTTTCAGCTTTAGCATCATTCCTTACTAAGAAATCCCAGGACCGATCTCCTTTAGAATGGACTGGTTGGACCTCCTTGCAGTCCAAGGGACTCTCAAGAGTCTTCTCCAACACCACAGTTCAAAAGCATCAATTCTTCAGCGCTCAGCTTTCTTCACAGTCCAACTCTCACATCCATACATGACCACTGGAAAAACCATAGCCTTGACTAGACGGACCTTTGTTGGCAAAGTAATGTCTCTGCTCTTCAATATGCTATCTGGGTTGGTCATAACTTTCCTTCCAAGGTGTAAGTGTCAGCTTCCTCTCCTGCAAATCCAGAGTGTTTCCCTCCCGGGACACATTCATATTAAATGCTCCAGACTACACCTGAGCATAGTAGGTGCTCAAAAATGAGGACTGCTTTTTTGTTTACTAACTAGAAGTAGATAATAATATTTCCAGCTGCGTGTGGTCATCTTCAACCTTGAGAACAAATCCTGTCTTGTTTTCCAGCTGAAGAAATCCACCCCAGCCCTGGTCTACCTGGGTTTCTGGTATGAATGGTGTGGCATTTGGTCAAAGGCATTTTCTGCACCAACTGATATCATGACGTCCTGTTTCTTTTTCACCTTGCTGATGGAGTGAATTACATTCTAGGTTTTTCTACATTGAATAGACTCGCAAACTTGGAACAACAGATCCCACTGGGTTTTGGTGTCTAAATCTTTTTACGCATTGCTTTTATTTTATGGAGGATTTTTGGACCTAGGTTCGTGAGAGACGTTGGTCGTGGGGGGTTTTGTCTGTTTTTCGCACTGTCTTCATCTTGCTTTGCCCTCAGGACCATGCCAGCTTCATGGAGTGGGCTGGGACGTGCTCCCGCCTATGTTCTGGAAGAAACTGCATAAAATGGATGTCGCTCCTTTTGCAAATTTTTGGTAGAATTCTTTAGCGAAACCACTGGGTCTGGGAGATTCTTTTTTTTTTTTTTTTTAAGGAAATTCTAAATTATCAACACAATTTCTTCCCTGGCTATAGGACCATTCAAATCATCTGTTTCATCTTGGCTGAGTTTTGATGGTGTGTGTTTAGGGGATTTTGTCCTTTTATCCTCCTCCTTTTATCTGCTTTCATCCTCAGCGCCTCCGCCCCCGTGGCCCCCGCTGCCGGTGTCTAGGCCCTAAACGCGGCCCGGAACCAGCGAGCGTGCAGCCGTTCCTGCCGCTGCCTCACTGCCCTTTCGATGGCACTGACTCGGGCAGAGTGTTTCCCCCTGACACGGCCGGCTTCAGGTCTGGACTCCACTCAGGCTGTGCCTGACCCAGGAGAGAGCCAACCCAAGGACACCCCATTCAGGGGTCGCCTGGAGACCCATGACCAGTACAACCAGGCCTCCAGGGGCACGGGACAGTGGGAACAGGTCTCTGGCATGGACTTGGACATAGGAACTGGAGAGACTGCTGGGCCTCGTCTAAGGCCTAGACACCGGCAGCAGAGGCCACGGGGGCAAAGGTGCTGAGAGAGGGAGGGTCCTCAGGGAAACCCGCAGGGTCCTCAGGCGAGGGCGGCCCACCGAGAGCCCCCGGAGGCCGACCTCTGGGTCCCCCTCACCACTTCCACACGTCACTGGAAGGTCCCTGACAGCCACCAAGTGTCACAGAGACACAGAAAGGAACCAGGGGTGCGGGCACAGAGGCAGGGCCGGGGCCAGGCCCCCAGGGCCACTCACGGGCGTCCTCGGCCAGGCTGAAGGGCACTGTGCTGACTCTCCTTCCTGCAGCCCGGCCCGTCTGACTACGGCCTCTCCTCTGCGGGCCTCGGTGCCGGCCCCGGTACTGAGGGCGCCACGGCTGCCTCCAGCCCCACTGAGCACCAATATTGTCATTATCAGCAGAAGACGGGGTGCTCGACACGGAGCCCCCTCTGCAAAGCCTGGCTCTGTTTCTCATGGAGTCTCTGGTCCCGACGGACACACAGCAGGCACACAGGAAACATTCCTGAGCTAGTGACTGTCTCCAGCCAGGCCTGTCTCGACATTTCCTGAAGTTCTGCTGAACCAAGTCATCCATGTACCCACCTTCTGCCCATCTGTCTTCCCACCCTCCACGCACCCATCACCCACTCACCCATCCATCCATCCATCCATCCATTCTCACCCATCACCTATTCTCCCATCCATCGATCTATCCATTCATCCATCCACACAGGATGTTCTCAGGGAACACCTGCGTCCAGCATCTCTGATAAGGTGAGCCTTGTCACAGGCTATTGGCCCATTGCTCAGACAAGGGCGCTGAGGCTTAGATACAGGAAGTGGCCCTGGTCTCCAGGCTGCCAGCCTCCCATTCTTGGGGGGAGAGCTGGACTTCATGTCCTCTTACGGTCTGGTTGCTCCCTCGTGTCCAAGCCTCGTGTCCAAGCCTCGTGTCCCTGGCCCTCCCAGCGGCAGACCTGTCTGTCCGCCCCCGCAGGCCAAGCACTGCCGCTGGTCACCAGCAGACCTGAGGCCGCAGCCTAAGTGCCAGCTCCTGGACCCCTTGGACCAGAGGCCTGCACCCAGCTTGCGGCGGGAGACAGTGGAGAGTGTCCCGAGGACGGGCGGTGGGGTGGCGGGCTGAGCGGCGGGTCCCGGCCCGCACAGGGCAGGCCTGGCGGGTGCCGCCCTCCAGGAGCAACAGGCTGCTGCCTGCCTGCAGCTTCCGTCCTTCCTCCCGGCTGCCGCTGAGCCAACTGCGGCCGGGGGGTGTGGGGGCGCAGGGGTGAAGGGCCTGCACCCCTCGGCTCCCCCCACCCTCCAGCAGACCCCAGCCAGCCTCCCTCAGGGCAGAGCCCCCTCCCGGGCATTCCAGAGCCACACGCTCCCTCCTGGCCCACAGCGGTCTCTCCTGGGCCAGAGCACCCCGGTTCCCATGCCGGCCACCCTCCCGCCTCTCTGCCTGGCGAGCTCCTCTTTGACCTCTGAGACCCTTTGAGATGCTCCCGCCATGGGAAGAGTCCTGAGGCGGTGAACCCAGGGAAGGAGGGGCGGGAGTCAGAACACGACTCCAGGAGTTGCCCCCGCCTCCCTGCAGGGCCCTGCGCCCCTCCAAGCTGGCCTGCCCTGAGGCCCCATCCGGGGGGCTGCGTATCCCGCGCCCGGCATGCACTAGGGTGGACACTCAGCCTGGGCGCCAGAGCCAGTCCCTTCGCAGGTGTCTCCCTCCAGCCCTGGGGCCTCCCCAGGAGCCACCCACCTGGGGCTTTCCTGAGCCTCCGAGCCTCCCTGCCTCCCTGCGTCCTGCCGCTCCCTCCCCATGGGTTTTGGAGGTCCCGTCCCTCAAGAGCAGGCGACTCTCCCCCAGGCCCTGGGGTCCTGACCCCCCGTGCTTGGATCTTACTGCCCAGAAGGTGGGAACCACCCTCTTGCAGAGAAACAGACCTTGGGGTCTGGACGCTGAGGGTCAGATTGGTGAGGGCCTCTGGGGTCACGCGACTGGTTGGGGGCAGCTGGCTGCAGCAGGCCAGCCACAGAGCTGGGGGCCTGTCTCACTGGGTTCATTCCTGGAGGCTCCGCGGCAACACTGGGGCCCTTACGGCGTCTCCAGGGCCACTGGGAGCCTTGTGGGGTCCAGCAGCCTGGCCGGAGTCAGCACAGACACGGGTGGGTGCCTCTGTGGGGTTTCTGCCCTGTGGCCTCCCTGCAAACTCCGTGTGCGGGCTTCTTCCCTGGAGGGAGCAGGACCGGGGACAGGGCCGCGAGACTGCCCAGCGTGGCCGTGCAGGGCGCCCTCCCACCCTTCACTCACCCCAGGGCGCGTTCTAGCTGGAAGGCGGCTGCCCCGTTCTCTCCCCAACGCGAGGCGCCCCAGTGGGCACGCAAGTCCAGAGACCTTGCCAGCAGCCACTGCCCTGGCAGAGCTGTGCCCGCCTCCCCTCGGCCGCGGCCCCGCGCCCTCGATGGCACACACCCAGCTCCCTGCGGCGGCCTCTCTGCAAGGGCCGCATCCCCTCTCTCCCCCTCGAGGGGCCCCTGATGGCCCCAGGCTGATGGTATTTGCCCTTCGGCCGACCTTCATGGGCTGGGATCAGGGGTGGAAGAGACACTCAGACCCTGAGTCTGGTGAGGTTTCCATGCCTTCCCCTCTCCCTAGATCCTGGGGCCCCCAAGGGCTGGGATGGAGGCCCTGTTCCCACCTGCGGGTCCCAGCTCCTGGCCCAGGCAGCCCTGGAGGGCTGGAGGGGACCACTGGGCTCTGCATGGGGTCCTCAGACGCCCTGCTGTGACTGGGGGAACTGTGCGGACGTTCAGCAGAATGGGAAGGAGCTGGACCCAGAGAGGATCCTTGCTTTCCTCAGAGGAAAGGGGCGTGCGGGCCCCAGGGCTGCACCGACCCCAGGCAGGCCCTGGGGCCCCAGAACCCACCCTAAAGAGACCCCCATATCCCGAAAGGGGGCGTTCCCTGGCTGGCCCCCGTGTTCCCAGAGGAGAGTGCCGTTCACTCCCCCGTTCACCCACTCACTCGGGCCTGCCTTTGTGTCTGTGTCTTCAGACAGGAGGCCAGGCCACTGAAACTCAAAAACTATTGGTGGGAACTATTTTCCTGAACGCTTTTTTCCCCAGTAAAGCATATTCACCATTCCTGGACTTGTGAACATGCCCAGAAGGTTGTGTTTTCTCAAGAACTGGAGGGAAAACGCACCCTCGCTGGTAAGACTTGGAGAGCTCGACGTGAGAGCAGGTGTCTCCATAAAGGTGCCCCCGCTGAGCCCCCCGAGTCCCCATCTCCCCAGGGTTTCCCCTCCAGCAGCAGGTGGACCTCGGGTTCCCCGGCCCCGTGTCCAGCTTGCCGGTCTGCAGTGCTGGAGCACCGTCAGGGGGAGCCTTGTTGTGGGGAGCGAGGCCCTGGGGGTCCAACGCAAGGCTGGGGGCTGGAGTGTCCACGGTGCCAGACGCAGGTCAGAACAGCGGGGCCGTGGGCCAGCCTGGAGTCTCTCCTCGGTAAAGCCGCGTCAGCCGCCTGCAAAGCACAAAGCCCTCAGGGACACACGTGCTCGCTCAGGGAAGGTGGCCAGGCCTCGGATGCAGGGACAGCGTTCCTGGGCCCCTGTCCTGCCACAAAACCGCTTGTCACACATGAAACAGCAGATTAGGAATTTCCTATTCTATTTTTACTGCGAAATTTGCACTGGCAAAGGGCGTTTGGTTTGGAAAAGCTCTCTCCCTTCTTGAGCCGCTTGGCTGAACATGAAAGGGTGGTCGGGCTGGGTCCCGGAGTGGCGTATTCACAGCCCTCACAGGCCTCTGGGACACTGATAAGGGATCAAAACCGCAGTACCGCCTGTTTTTATTACTCTAGGTAACCGTTAAAAAGCTGGTGGAGGAGGGGGCTAGGGGGTTTGCTGGGTTGGGAAAGTTTCCTGGGGTCTGGGCTGAGCCCCAGCTGGGGGCTGTGGATGGGGTGTGGGCCAGCTGGAGGCAGGGTGCTGTGGCTTCTTGGCCCTGGATTGGGGCCCAGAGATGCCCCTTAGGCTCTGCGGGGGGCTGGGTGGGGTCTCACGTTGGTGAAAGGCTTGCTCCCCACAGGAGGTGACGCCCATCCGGGGGTCCACCTGCCCGGATGTCCTCCTGGACGCACCCTCTCGGCCTACATGAGCAGCCCCGGGGGGCGGGGAGCAGGTCAGCGGCGTGGGAAGACAAGGAGGTTGGGAGTCCAGGCTGCACCCACGTTGGGGCGAATGTGGGAACTCTGCACCCACAGCCTTCTGGGGGGCCCGGCAGCTGTGGCTGGCGGGGATGTACCTGCTCTCAGGACCCTCTCAATCCCACACAAGGGAGGGCCCAGGGCCTTGACCAGAAAATCTCAGTGATGGAGAGAAGTCTCCCTAAAACTTGAAGCTGCTCTCCCATCCCCACCTCTTGCTCCCTTGAATTTGCAGCGCTGGCCACTGCGAGGTTTTTACCCAAAAGTAAGATGTTGTGCAGTGGATGTCTCTGGACAAACAAGGAAAAAAAGGAAAACTTCCAACTTCTTGGGGCAGAAACTTTCTCTCTGAGGGTGGGGCGTGTAGGCTGCTCTTCAGCCGTTCAGCTGGTCTCCAGACAAATGAACCTGCAGGGAGAGAGTGACTCGTTCAGTTGTAAGTCTGGGCTGCTGGGAGCTGGTGAGCTGAGTGAGTGTCCTCCACACACGTGTGCACACACACGTGGATGGAGACACCTGCACACACGTGCACAGGCCCACACTACACACATGCACCCAGGCTCTCAGGACACTGCCCCCAAATCCACAAGCTGGAGCAATTTCAAAAGCGCCCTCCCTCCAGGAGCTGACGTGGTCCTGAGACGCCCCCAGGGAGCCTCAGGATAAGAGGAGCTGAGGGAGGGGCCTCTGCAGCCCGAGGTCACCAGAGCGCATGGGGCCTGAGGCTCAGGACTCTCTGCTCAGCGCTCCTGCAGGACGAGACAGACACAGATTCTGCGGTTGCCCTCCCCGTGTGGATGGTGTGGACACACAGACCCCAAGGGGAGCCGAGGAGCGGGGAGAGTTCGGGCTGCAGGCCCAGGGCCCCCGGGGCCTCCATGGGAGAACAGAGCACCTGCTGGCTCTCGGCCGACACCCTGGACAGGGAGGCACCGGGGCTGCCGTCCGGCGTGGCCCATCTGTTCCCCCAAGTTCAAATCTGGCGTTGGCCCCCAGTCGCCCAGTGGCGTGGTCCCTCAGCAATCTTTTCTGTGAAGGGCAGTGAGAGCTGCACCCCCCGCCCCGGAGTTAGCGGGCTGGAGGCGGCCTGCAGCGCATTTCCGCCGGGTGCCATCCGGGCCAGCCCGAGGGGCGGGGCTGTGGGGCCTGTTCCTGCCCTCCCACCGGAGGGGCACCAGGCTCATTGCCTGGGCGCGAGGGTGGGCCATGCCCTCAATGCTCCGAGTACCTTCTGAGCCACTGCGGCTTGCTCAGGGTCTTCCAGGAAGGAAGGCAGTGGAGAGTCACCTATTGTCTTCTCAGGTCCGTATTCCTCCTGGAATTGAACCAGCAACTTGGGCCCGAACTGGGATGCTCTCCTCACACGCTAAGGGCAGACGCCCAAGTGGCCAGGGTTCAGGGAATGGCACTGGGGGAGGAGGCTGGTGCTCCCTTCCCACGCTGGACATGGGAGGGCAGGGCCGGCCTGCACTGACCAGCTCCTGCCCTGCTGCTGGCTAAGAAAAGGCCTCAGTCCTGAAGCTCCTTGGCACCCGGCCTGTTTTATGAGCCAAGCAGCCCAGCAGCCACAGAGGGGACTTACAGGTCTGACCACCTGAACGTTTAAAACTTGTGTGTGGGAGTCAGAACTCGGAGGATAGGACGGCGTGGTGTGCTTGGCGGAGTCAGCGTCCCAGCCAAAGCAGGAGCGGCCACACACCAGTGATAAAAAGGGACAAGTGACACCGGAGGGGCAAGGGCAGGCGCCTGTGGGTGCCAGGAGAGGGAAGGCCCACGCCCCATGGGGTCCAGACACTCACACTCACACCCGCCCCCTTTCTGGGGAGTGGTGCCTTCTGGACTGAGGCCCTGAGGAGACTGTGGACATTTGGCTGGTAAGCTGGCCCAGAGGTGCCCTCTTGCACCTGCGTGGGGATCGTGAGCAGGGCCCATCCTCCTGGAGGGCAGGCCAGTTTCCATCGAGGTTGTGTTCCCTGGGCCTCGGGTCACTCCGGTGCTTACACAGGGCTGGGACAATCCTGGGAAGAGCAGAAACGCCGACACGGGTCACAAGCCCACCAGAGGGTGGCTGAGGGGCCACAGTGTGCGGAGCGGAAGGCCCGCGGCTGCAGAAGAGAGGGCAGGGCTGGCAGAAGAGAGGGCAGGGCTGGGTGTGCCGCCCTTGACGGCAGGGCCCCACTGCGTGTGGCTGTGTGTGTCTGCGTGAGATTGTCTGCGAGGGTCACGCCAGGCGTGGCTGGCCCGTCCTGGCTGGTCACATGCTGAGTGGTGTGGCTGCTATGGGGGCCCAGCTGCAGTGACTTTGCTCCAAAACCTCAAGGCACAGTTAGTTCTGAGGACCCGCAGACCCCACGCGGCCGGGGCACGTGGGCACCGTCGAATGGCGCCCGGCTCTGGGACTCTGTGGCCAGTTCCCTGCCAGGCCTGTCTGCTCTCTTTCCCTAAACCCCTGTCTGGGGCCGGTGCCCTCTGCTTGTCCGCGGCTCTCAGATCTTTTCTCCAACTTTGTACCGCTTTGTCCTTTGGCTTTACTTTCTGGGCGATTTCTTCAACCTTGTCCCCAGAGCTTCCGTTTTACCATCGGGTCCTTATTGCTATGGCTCTCTCTTTCCTGCCTGCCCGTTCTCCGCGGTGCCTGGGCAGCGTCACGGCGGCGGTCTGTCCTGACATCCGAGACGTTTCCTGACCCGGCCTCCTCCCTGCTCCTCTTCGTGGGCCTGTTTTGGACTGCGTTTCCCTGCCACAGCCTGGGGACTGTGGCAGGTGCCCAGGCTCCAGAGCCGCATCCTCCTGGGTGGCGCTGTGTTCTGGGAAGACCCTCCTGCTGGAGATGAGGGTGCTGCTGCCCTGGGCCCTGCCACTTGCCTGGATTCCTGTGTATCTTGTGGGTTCCAGCTCTCAGCTAGCCTGGCATCAGAGACCAGGTCGTCTAACAAAACTCCAAATCCTGCTGGTCGGCGATGGGGGTCCTGGGAGTGTGGACAAGGGCTCACCCAGGCTCACCCCGCCTGCCTCCCTTGGAGCGCACAGCGCCCGGGTCCTCCGCCCCACGGGCTCTCCCCACCGCCCTGGGCTCCTGCCTCTGCGGGCGGCAGCCTGCAGGCGGCTCAGAGGGAGGAGGTGAGGTGTGTCCACCCCTGCTCCTTCTCCGGAAGCAGCTCTGCTTTCCAGAACGTGTGCTTCAGAACCCAAGGTCTGCTTATTACTCTAGCAAAGCGGGGTGGGCTTCTGTCCAGGTGGGCCTGGGTGGGATCCAGGCACAGCCACTTTATAACCTTCGTGACCTTGGCCACCCCCACGCCTCTTGGAACCCTGTCTCCTTATCTGTTTAATGGAAGCAAAAATCCCACCTGGCTGGGCTGTTGTGGGGCGCAGAGCAGATAACAGGCCATAAAGTGCCCGCTGAGGGCTTGGCACGCAGCTGGCGCAGCCATGAGAGCAGGCTTTGTGCCCTTGTTTGTGTGGGTGTCTTATCTCCGCGGCCCGGGGCCAGGGCTGGCTCATCTCACCACGGCCCGCGGCTCCGCGAGGCTGGCAGGCTGGCCCCCGGATCCGGGCCTGTGTCCGAGCGGAGCGCAGGGCGGGCCCCCAGGAATGCCATCAATCTCCCTGGCCTCAGGGCTGATCCCCCATCTCCGAGAGGCCACCTGCCGCCCAGCGAGGCTGTCAGCCCCAGGAGGGGCGGCCTGTCCCCACAAGACCGGGCTTGTGCTGGAGCCGCGTCCGGAATTCTGCAGAGCCGCCGTGCCTGCTCTTGTCGAGGAATGTCCCCCTCCCCAGTGCCTGCCCCCAGCCCCCTCCACCGCCATCCCGCCTCTGCTCCCTGGGAGGACACGTCCCAGCCACAGACCCAAGTGTGCGGGGGGACCAGCGTCGCCCACAGGAAAGAGTGGCTGCATGAAAGTGAGGGCCAGCTGGCCCAGGACAAGTGGTGCGGGGAGAATCTGGACCCCAAGCCACAGGTGTGCACAGAGGCCCCAGATGCAGCCGCAGAGGCTGGGGAGGTGCCCCGGCCCGGATGCTCTCAGGCCCTCCGAGACCGTGGCAGGAGTCTGCTGGGGGCCGGTGGGCCCTTCTGCCCGTCCTGGCCTCCGGTGACGTCCAGGGTGCTGGCTGCAGCCCACCCGTGAGCCTGCTGGGGGACGAGGCAAAGCTCTGCCAGACACACAGAGAAGGGGCTGTGTGGGGAGCCCACAGGTGGCCCAGTGGCTCCCTTTCTGCAGGCCCAGATGCCAGGGTCTCTATGACTGGGGGTCTTGCCCAAGAGGCTCTGTTCTGACTGTGGGCTGCAAGACCCACACCCCCCAACTTGATGTCCAGCCTGACCCCTGCCCTGGGCAGCCCTTCCTCTCTGAGCCTTGGTGTCCCTGCCCACCCATGAGATGAGGCCAAGAGTGCCTCTTTCCCATGCTGAGGGGCAGCCCAGGGACAACCCAGAGGACCCCTGGTGTCCACCTCCTCACGAGGGGATGATGCAAAGTGGATCAGTGTGAAGTCCCCACTGTTGAATTTCCAGGGACATTCGTGTTTCCAGACCCCCCAAGAGCTGCCTGGAGCGTCGCCCAGGACTGCTGCCTCTGATCGACCAGGCTGGTGCTCTGGGAGGATCACGGGCCGGGGGGACCAGTGGGTGGCGCCTGACGCCTGCCCCAGGCCCGGCCCCACGGGCATCCACTCCGTTGCTCGGCTTTGCCCCTCCCGAGCCCCTGTGGGAGAGAGCTCGGCGTCTGCTCCCATCACCCTGCTCCATGCCTGTGGCACCCTCTCACGGCACGAGTCTGCCGTGTGTCTGCTTCGCTGGGGCACGAGTCCATCGCGGGGATGAACCACAGCCCGTGGATGGCTCCGTGGGCCGTTTCTAGCTCCGGCTCTCGGGGTAAAGCAGGCGTGACTCACGTTTGTCTGGGTGGATGTGTGTGCTCGGGAGCTGGTCTCACGGTGTGACTGTCTCCTGAGCCGTTGTCCGAAGCGCTATCAGTTTGTACCCTCACCAGCAATGTTTGAGAGCCTTCACCTATTACTCCCAAGCATTTAAAATAAAAAGTTCTCTTACTTAGGAAATTCCAGCTTCAAATGCCTTCACTGGTGATTTTTAGCAAAAATATTCAGGAAACAAATAGGCCACTCAACGCTTCCAAGCACAGCAAAGAAGGAAACACCCTCAACTCACTTTCAGAAGTGATTAGACTCTCGACAACAAAACTTGTGAGGAGTAGTCCAAGAAGAGATTACAGGCCCTGAAAAAATCAGCGGAGCAATGGGATAATACATTGTGATCAAGTTGTGTTTATCCCAGAAATAAAATAGTGGTTTAATACTATAAAACCAATCAATATACTCTTCTGTCTCAATAGATATGAGAGGACGATCATATCAACAGATGAAGAAAAATGTTTGATGTAGTTCAATATCCATTCCCCCAAAAAACACTTCCATTAGGAATAGAGGAAACCTCCTTAACCTTAACTGTGTGCATAAGAAACCTTATAGCTTTCACTCTGAGCCTGGGAAGGAGGTGGAGTTTCCTTCTTCCCATTTCACTCAGCAGCATCTGAATGAAGGCCCCCACCAAAGCTGCAGGGTGTGAAAAATACATGAGAGGCATAAGGATCGGCCAGGAGAATAGAAAACCTCCGCTGCTCTCAGAAGACGCGATCGTGTGTGGAGAAAGTGCAGGAGCAAGGTTCTAAAGTTTCCAAATTGATAAGAGACCCAGGAAGTTTGCTACATTCAAAGTCGACATGTGAAGCGTAGCTGCCGCTCTAGAGGCCGGTGACAAACTGCGACTTAGAGAGCACCTCGCGTGCAAAGGCGTAAAAGTATGAAATGCAGAAGAGACAAAAGATGCGTAGGATTCTTACAGAGGAAACTGATCTAAAGAAACTGAGAGACGAACAAGACCTGAGTAATTAGACTAATGGAACACTGCAGTCATGAACCGAGAGTCGGTTTTCCCCGGAGGAATCCACAGATTCTGTATAATACCAGCCTAAACCTCTTCTTTTATTTTTGGTGGATCATTGCAAACTAATTCAAAAATTTGTGCTGAGATGCAAAGAGCCGAGAACAGCTAAGCCTCCCTGAAGGACAAGGGACAGACTGGCTTTGACAGCTAGCTGAGTGTGTCTTCATCTTCATGGCCTGGTGGCGCCGCCGCAGGAGCAGAGAGGACCGGTGGGACAGAGCCGCGAGCCCACAGACAGGCACGCATGCAGCGCCGAGCGGGCAGGGGCAGCCGGCTTCTGGTTCTGCCCTCGCAGAGCTGGAAACCGCCACCCCGACCTCACCAGGAAGGCGCTGAGCGGCCCGACGTCAGCCATCCTTCCCAGGTCCACAGCGGGCGGCCGCAGAGCTGACCTCGCCCCCAAGATTGCAGGGACCAGTGGTCACTGAACACAGAGATGAACCCCGAGTTACGAGGGGGCCGAGGATCTGCTTCACATGACCCTGGCAGAAAAGCTCCTAAAAGTGACGCGAAGAGAGCACGCTTCAGAGGGTGCTGAGAGAGGATGCTGAGAGACACCTTTGCAGCTTCTGTCTGTGGGTGGACTTCTCACACAATTTACAAAACAACAGCTGGAAAGGCGAAGACTGATCAATTCTAACCCAATTAAGAAGTTTTGTCTCACCGAAAGGCCCCATAAAAGGAGTGGAGAGAAAAAGCACAGAGCGGGAGGAGACCTGCGTACGTTCAGCCGCAAAGGGAGGCCGGGCTACGGAGCGCCAACAGGAGCAGGAGTCAGCAGAAGGCGCGCTCGGTCCAAAGTGGCGGCCAGCGGCTCGGCAGGAGGAGCCCAGATGGCCGGGCCTCGTTAGGAGTCAGGAAACGCGAGCGAAGATCACAATGCGAGGCCCTGACTCACCCGGCAGCTTGGCAAACGTTTGAGAAGTGAGCGGACCAGGGGCTGAGAGGGCGCAGGAACCCACACGTCCTGCCGGGCGGGGGTCACTTGGCACCAGTATCTTGGGAAAGCCCAGTGAGCACACCCTGGACAGCCCTCCTGCCCGTCATCAGCCCCGGAGAAATCCCCAAGCCTAGGATGTGGGGGTTTTCAGGGAATGTCCACAGCAGTATTATTTATAAAGCGAAAAAAAACCAACCCTGGAAACAACCCAAATGTAACACTCAGGGCAGCATGAACAGCGTATGAGGTGTTTGCACAGTGGAGCCCACCCTGCCCCAGACGCCGGGAAGGACAGCTCAGAAGGGTGCGTCCCGGGACACAAGGGCCAGAGGCCACTGATGAGAAATCAAGACCCGGCAGGAAGGGCCTCAAGATAAAGGGACAGAGAAGAGCGAGGCAGGGATGTCGTGATGCCCAGGGCAGGAAGCGAAGGGGGCGAGGCTTGCTCGTGTCTTTGCCTCAGGGCACGCGTGGGCTTCCCGCCGACGAGCTTTTGCACACACCACACGTGAGGTCTGATTCCTCCCCCAGTCTGCCCTGAGCAGGATTCGTTTCACAAGTTTGGGAAAACTGAGCTTCAAGACAAAGGAACTGATTTGCTTCAAGCCCCTCTCCCCCGGCCCCGCGGCCCCACAGCTGTTTCCCACTCCCCCCGCCCCGCAGAGGTTTTCCCGGTGACGCAGCTGCCGGATCCCATGAGCAGGTGGTCAGGGTCCGAGTGAACAGGCGGGTGGAGGGCTGAGCACCCGGCTGGGCCTGCAGAGACGGCAGAGCCTCGGGAAGGCTGCCCACACGGCCTCCGGGCCGGAGGTGCTCACGATGCTGCTGAAGGTGATGGGGCCTGGCAGTGATAGCCCGAGGGGACCCTCCTCCAGGTCACTGGGGTCCCCGTGTGGCCTCCACAGTCCAGAGGGGAGGCGTGGGACTCGCCGCGGCCCTTAGCCCTGAACCTCCGTCTCCAGCACCCAGGCTGCCTGGTCTTCGGGGCTTGGAGGGCCTGGGGGCGCGCGGGCTGGGGCACGTGGAGGCGCACACCGTGGCGACAGAACGCGCCTCCCCTCCCTCCCGGCGTCACTCCCGGCATCTCACCCCTCCCTCCCGGCGTCACTCCCGGCATCTCACGCCCACCCAGGAGGAACGGTCCGGAGCTCGTTGGCACCTGGTGCTCCTCCCGAGGGCTTTCCCTGGGGGCGCTGTGCCCACACCCCTGGTGAGACTCCAGTCCTGAGCAGCTGAGCTGTCAGCCAAATGCCCTGGGCCCCTCCCTGTCTCCATCTGCCCTTGTGCAATGCAGTCACCCAGATTCTTCCAAAACGAGGGCCTGCGGCTGGCGGCAGCACAAAGAACAGGGCAGGGGGGCAGGGGGCAGGGGGCGGGGGGCAGAGGCAGAAGAGCGACCCTACCTGAGCTTCTCCTTTCCAGGTCGGGAGCTGGAACCCTGCTTGGAGGCTGTCCGTGTTGGGTGGTGACTGGCCCCTGTGGCTGTGTGTCCCCTGACCTGGACCCACGTCTTTCTCTTCCTGCCTTTCCGAGCCTCTTGTGTGGCTGAATGGAAGCCCTCTAGCCTGGGCCCTGCTGGCCTGGGGCTCCCTCCCACCCCCCGGGCCCCGTGTGCCTTCAACTTTCCTCGATCTCAGGGGCTGTCATGAAGCTCGGGTCTGCAGAGGTGTGGCTGGACGCCTCAGGACCGCGTCCGCGGCGCAGGGGTTGGAAGGCTCCTCTGCCCCTGATCAGCAGGACTCAGCCACACAGGAGCCAGGGGAGGGTCCCCACGGGCGCTGGCTCCATGATTCTCTGCTGATGGACTTAGAATCCGAGTCACTGGACTCAGGAAGGGCCTGGGGGTGGGGCCAGGGAGCTAACGCAGCAGAAAGCCCCCTCCAGGCCGGGGGTGGGGAAGGGGCGTGCAGGAGCCCCCTGAAGCGGCTGCTCGGACTCCAGCTACCCTGGCATCCAGGCTGGGGTCTCCTGTGGTCACTGCCCACCGCCCATGCCCCCCTGACCCCAGCAGCCCCTCACCCCTCACGGGCGAGAAGCGTCGGTGTCTGGCCCTGGGTTCCCACCCAGATCCCTGGGTCAAGGTCATCTCTAAGCAAGGCGGTGGCCATTGTGCCGTCCACACTGACCCGGAGAATGTGCTGCCTTTCTCCACGACGCCTTCCGCCCCTTCCCGCCCCCCCCGGACTCCACCCCCGACCCGCCTCCACCCTCCTGCACACCCTCCCAGCTTCTCTTTCGCACAGACAGACAGTTCCTCACAATTTCCTCCTGGATTAGCTGAGAAAACAAAAGAAAACGAATACAATTCCGTTAAATGAGAATGGTAGAAGTTGTCCACACAGAATGAAATTTGTACAAACTAACTGCCTGTGGGGAACTTTGCTTTGGGCTCTAAGTTGAGAGTAAGTCGCGCAAACCGTGGCCCAGGAGAAGAGACGTTGTGAGGCGGGGAAGCGGGCAAGCATCTCGCCCCTGGTGTCTCCCCTGATCCCCACATACCCCACACGAGAAGCTCTAATCACAAAACTGATATGAACAAGTAACAATGAATAAATCATAATTTTTTGGTAAAATTGAAGTGGAAAAGAAATTATTTCTACGAATAGAATTTCAGTGAAATGAAAAAAAAGGTAATTGGAAGCTGTTTGATTTCAAGTTCAGACGATTGACAAGGCCATGAAATTAAAAGACGCTTACTCCTTGGAAGAAAAGTTATGACCAACCTAGATAGTATATTCAAAAGCAGAGACATTACTTTGCCGACTAAGGTCCGTCTAGTCAAGGCTATGGTTTTTCCAGGGGTCATGTATGGATGTGAGAGTTGGGCTGTGAAGAAGGCTGAGCGCCGAAGAATTGATGCTTTTGAACTGTGGTGTTGGAGAAGACTCTTGAGAGTCCCTTGGACTGCAAGGAGATCCAACCAGTCCATCCTAAAGGAGATCAGTCCTGGGTGTTCTTTGGAAAGACTGATGCTGAAGCTGAAACTCCAGTACTTTGGCCACCTCCTGCGGAGAGTTGACTCATTGGAAAAGACTCTGATGCTGGGAGGGACGGGGGGCAGGAGGAGAAGGGGACGACAGAGGATGAGATGGCTGGATGGCATCACGGACTCAATGGACGTGAGTCTGAGTGAACTCCAGGAGTTGGTGATGGACAGGGAGGCCTGGCCTGCTGCGATTCTTGGGGTTGCAAAGAGTCGGACACGACTGAGCGACTGAACTGAACTGATCTGAATTGAATAGAGTTTGCCCTAGAAAAGTGCTTTTTTGCTGAACATTAATCCAGGAGGGCAATATTATAGTAACAATTTTTGTATTTCGATGTCACTGAGGTGCACGTAGCTTCACTGTCTGCTCACACGTGGTGCACACACACAGGCCCTGTCCCAGGAGGGCCCAGCTCTCCCTCTCACTGGTGTGTCCCTCAATCGAGGGATGAGCCAGGCCTCGGGGTCTAGGCCGCCTTCCCTGCTTTGACCTCTGTCCTTTGGGGGTTGGATCAGTTCCGAGTTCTTGTCACTGTTCCTACCTTCCTCCTGTGGAAGGCTGGTAAGCCATTCCTCCTGGGTATTTGTCCCTTCCATCAAGAATTACCATTTTCTTGGCATAAAATACAACCATATCATTGTCATCAAATATAATATTATAAAAATGTAATTAGTTGGCATAAGGTATGGAAACGAAACCTGTGAGTGCTGGATTCCCGGTGTGAGGCCCCGCTTGCTGGCCCAGCCCCCCGCCGGCTCCCTGGCCCAGTCCCCAGCGCCCCTCCCCAGGGCCTGTGGGCGGTCCACTCTGCTCTGGGGGTCCCCCTCAGTGGGGGCTCTCCTGTCCCGGGCAGCTCCGGCCAGCTCCCTGCTCCCCGAGGGAAGGACCCTGGCCTGCCCCTCTCTGACAGCTTGGCCTCTTCTGGCCCAGACAGGGTGGCCTGGACCCAGAGGTCAGACTCCAGGTCAGCCGTGGCGGCCGGTGGGTTTCACACTCCCAGCCTTCCACCTGTCATGTGCCCTCTGTTTGGGCTGGGGTGACCCGGGGTCCCGCAGCTGGCCCAGCGCCCAGCGCAGGAGCTGGGGAGACTTTACCCGAGGGAGGGGTCAACATCCCTCCCCTCCGCGCACCCCGAGGTTGTGATGCAGCTCGGCCCGGGCGTGGGGGCTCTGCAGACCGACGCCTCGCTCCCAGGGCTCTGCCACCATCCGACCCGGGCCCACGGCCCCGCACCACTGTCCGCCTGCTGTGTGGGCATCCCAGCAAATGGGTCTCTCCTGGATGGGTGCATCCAGAGGGCAGGACGAGGGTCTGCCTGGGCCCTGGGCTGGCGCTGGAGTCGCCGGAGAGGGGCCCCATGGAGCTTGGCCTGGTCTGGGACAGGCTGGCCAGGAGCAACTGGCTCTGGCCGCGTGCCCTTTGCTCCCGGGGTCAGGGGTGGCTGGGGAGGCAGCCCCCCCACTCAGAGCCCCTCTGGACCTGCCGTATCCCTCAGGCCCCCTGGCTTCTGTCTGTTTGTCCTGACATGGGTGAGTTATCTCCTGCTCTTCTTGCGTCAGGAAAGCTGGGGCGCTGCGGGGACGCCTCCCTGAGGTCTGGCCTCTGGGGCACAGCACCCCGCACGGGGTGGAGGACCCTCTTTCTTCAGAACCCCCAGCGGGTCCGAGGAGCCTCCGGGGTTGCTGCTCTGTTCGAGTGCGCGGGTGTCTGACGCGGAGCGGGGGCCTCCTCCTCGGGGCTTCTGCAGCAGCAGGATGAAGCCCCTGCTCGGCCCGGTGACGCGGCCAGCCCCGGGGGTCAGGGCCCTCCAGCAGAGCTGGGACTAGCCCACGGGCCTGATTTATATGGTACTTGCTGCCTGGGCGTTGGACTGCAAAGCTGTGTGATTTTTTTTCCCCCAAAATAGAATGTTCTGGAAAGAGCTTCTGCACTTTTCCTCTGGGGTGAGCCCCTGAATGTGCGCAGTGAGGCTGGGGAGAGCAGACGAATCCCCAGTGCAGACTGAGGGGACACCCCCCTCTCATCCCTGCCGGTCTGGGGCCTGCACGGACTGCCCCCCGCGCCTGCTTGGGGGCCCTGTCTCCAAACCTGGCTCTGCCCCATATCGGGGCCTGGAGCCCCGCCTGCCAGCTGCCCAGGCCACGAGGAGGGCGCACTCCCCGACCAGTGAGGTGGGGGCCGCCCCCCACGGCCAGGAGCGCAGAGGGCCAGAAACCAGCAGGTGTCAGCGGGAGTCTGATGGGACTCTGCGTGGAGCTGGAAACGCAAACGCTGGTAGAGCCAGCGGGCTTAGGCGCCCTCTGCCCTGAGGCGTGATGTCACCTCCAGCACCTGTTTCTGGACGGAGCTCTGTGGACGCGGGTGTGTCCGCGCCGGGACTGCAGGGAGACACAGGTGTGCTCACGGGGGCGGGGGGTGGGGACGAGCACAGAGCCCGGCCCAGGGGTGTGCAGGGCTGGGTCCCGGTTGCAGGGACTTGCCAGGCCCAGCTGGCCCAGCCGGCGGACACAGGGCCAAACAAGGCAGCTCTGGGCCTCCCGGAACTTATCTTGAGTCAATAGGAGGCCGGGTGGTTCTGGAGGCTATTGACGAGTCTGGAGACAAGGGCGGCATTCAGGCCACAGCCTGTTTCCAATGAGCTCAGCTGCTCCACAGCTGGGGCCAGGGACGGGCTCGCCCCCGACTGCCAGGCCTGTTTCTCCCACTGGTCAAGGCTGGCCGGGCCAGGGAGCCAGGTGCCAGGGGCGCCCTTAGCAAGAAGCACCCAGAACAAGTGTTGGGCGGAGGCAGGCCGGGGAGCTGCCCGCCATGGCTGCAGGTGACCCAGGCTCCCCTGTCGGCAACAGGCTTCTAGAATGAAACTCTTGCTGATCAGGGAGGGTGAGCGTGAGCAGTGGGGAGCCAGACAGCAGCCTTCGGCGTCCTTGGAGCCTGAGGGCCAGTGCACTGCGGCCTCGCTCCCGCGGGGGTCCGTGGGAGGAAGCAGAGTGGTCCTGACAGTTTCCACCGCCTCGTCCTGCCACTGCGGGCTGCTCGGGTGCGCTGAGACACGCAGGACAGGCTGTCCTCTGGCCTGGCAGCTGGGCCAGCACCGTGCAGACTTCGACGTGCCTGGGGTCTATGCCGTAAACGCAGCTTCTGCTTAGGGAGGCGGGTGGAGCGGGGATCCTTTCTCCCCACGAGTTTCTGGACGCAGAGCAGCCAGGCTGATGAAGACCACGGTGAGGATCACTTCCGGAGACGTGGGCTTTGTGTCAGGGGTGTCTGCTCACCTCTGAGGGGGCCAGAATGCTGGGAGACCCCACTGTGAGGGGCTGAGGCAGGAGGAACGGCCGGGAAGGGGCTGGGCGGGCAGCAGGCAGCAACCCCCAGGCTGGAGGGTGTGGCGCCCTGAGCTGCCCGTGGCGGCAGCTGTCCTAGACCTCAGGGCCCTTTGCTCTGCTCTGTGGCCCACGAGGCGTCTTGGCGTGAGTGCAGCAACACCCCCAGCAGCGCCACTGGAGACCCCTGCCTGGACTGGGCAGTGTCCACCTGACTGTCTCCGTCCGTGCAGCAACACCCCCAGCAGCGCCACTGGAGACCCCTGCCTGGACTGGGCAGTGTCCACCTGACTGTCTCCGTCCACCTGACACTGCCGCTGGGCCGTTACCGATAGCACGCTTGTCTCTCAGTCTGGAAGCTGGACCTCCAGCAAGGCACCAGCAGCGTCCACCCTGCTGAGGTCCTGCATCTCGGGTTGTGGGTGGCGTCTCCTTGCCGTGTGCTCACGTGGAGGAAGGCCCGAGAGGCTCTCTGGGGCCTCCTCGTATGAGGGCACTAATCTCATCCTGAGGGCCCCACACTCATGACATCATCGCAGCAGAGCAGCTCCCCAGCACCGTCACACTGGGCTTTTGGCGTTAACACGTGAATGGCGGGGACGCAAACATTCAGTCTACAGCCGTGACATTCAGAAACGGGTCTTTGCACATGGATGTGGCTGTGGGCCTCAGGGTGAAGTCCTCCTGGGTGTGGAGTTGGCCCTGCATCACGTCGGGTGTTCTTCTCAGAAGAGGGACTTGGGCAGGAGCCACACGATGAAGGAGCAGAGATGCCTGTGATGTGTGGGCTGGGGAGCCAGGGGGCCCTGACATGCCACAGTCACCAGGACAGGAGCCAGGCCTGGACCAGAGGCTGCCTCCGGCCTCATGGGAGCCAGCCCTGCCAGCATGTGGCCTCCAGCTTCTGAACAAACATCTGCTGCTTAGGGCATGCAGTGTGCCGCCACCCCGGGAGCCTGGGGCCCCCAGAGAACTCCTAACCTGGAGTCTGTCAGGGCGCACCTGGTCCTCAAGCCTGGCACGCACCGCTTTATCGCCTTCATTAGCTCCCTTGCCAGGTACAGGGGTGTAGACAGGAAGGGGGTGCAGGCAGGTATGGGGTGCATGCAGGTATGGGGTGCATGCAGGTATGGGGGTGCATGCAGGTATAGGGGTGCAGGCAGGTATGGGGGTGCAGGCAGGTATGGGGGTGCAGGCAGGTATAAGGGTGAAGACAGGTAAAGGGGTGCAGGCAGGTATGGGGTGCAGACAGTTATCGGGAGCTGGGAAGAAGGCGCCCTTTGTCCACAGTGGAGTTTGTTGCTTTAACAAATGTTGCTGAGGTCCTACCACACAGCCCCATGTCTCACCTTCAAGGTCCCCTACAACCTCATGCACCAGCCCCCACCAACACCTGTGTTCCGAGGTCTCCTCATCCCCGAGCTTGTCTCTCGGAGCACTCATGGGTTAGGGGGCAGCCTCCAGGCAGTGCCATGCCAGGCGGGGTCCAGGATGACCGTCTCAAGGTTCTGTCCCCCTGTGGATCCAGATGGACTGAGGGCTGGACAGTGGCTCTTGGGGTCACCCACGCCCTCTGACTGCCTCCCCTGTGCTCCCCAAGACGCTTCCCGAAGCCCCTGGGAGCGTGGACTGAAGCGAGCCCAGGGCGAGACCCGTGCGGTGGGCGGTGCCCCTGTGCTGGGGAAGGGCTTCCTGCACCCCCCGGGGCTCTGAGCCTCAGTTTCCTCGTCCGTGACGGGAACCAGCAGTCTCTAGGAACCTGGCCACCCTGCCGGTCGCCCCAGGAGGGCGGGGGCCGTCTCCTGCTGGGGACATGCCCCCTGAACATCTCGAGGGGAGCAGGCTCTGGGGGCTCAGGCCCCAGGTCTCTTGGCCTCGCGGGTCTGCCTGGCAACCGGCCGGGCTCGGGGACTTCTCTGGCGATGCTCAGAGGATGTGGGACCGGCACCCTCAGCCGTCCGGCCATTCCGGGCACCCAGGAGCACTGTGCCTGTCAGCCCAGCTGCCAGCCTGAGCCTAATTACTTAATTTGCACTAATTCTCATGCCATTAATACACGCTGCCTAAAATAACATTGCCTAGAAAACGAACTTGTCTATGGCACCATTTTTAATCGTATTTTGAGGGAAAAAAAGGGAGTCACGTTGTCAGCCTTTCCAGCTGTTTCCCATTTCTTCCTCTCGACTTGCTGTTTGGAGCTAAACTTGGAGACGGGATTCTGGGAGAGCATCAAAGGCACACCAGCCCCGGTTTTCACGTCAGACTGGACGCCGTGTCCCCTCCTACAAACCCTCGTTGGTGGACGAGTGTCAGCCCCCAGGGTGCCTGTGTCTGGTCCCTCTGCGCGCCAAGCTCCCGACACAGGCAGCGTCCACCCACAGGACCTCTTCATTAGCGCCCTGCATGGAGCTCCATCCTGTGGGCTGCTGGCGGTGAGGCCGGGACCCCATCAGGGCTAACGTGACCCTTGGCTGGCGAGGAAAGGGAGCCCAGAGCTGACCACAAACACAGATGGTCCTCCAGCCGCCTCCCCCTCCCCTGGGGGCCCGCACGGCCACCGGCAGGTCCGGGGCTGGAGCAGTGGTCTCCAAATGCTCCTGCCCGTTCTCAGCCCTCCTGTGAGTGCGGGTGTGGAGGGGAGTCACCGGCCGCCTTCCCCAGCCTGCGGATGTTTTGGGCCGCCCCAGCCCAGCTCCCTGGGGGCGGCATGGGCCCAGCCTTGGGCTCTCTGTGGCGGCTGCTCTGAGCGTGTGTGCACGTCCCGTCGGAGGGCCCGTGTGCATGCGTCCTGCGTGCAGATGCCCTGGCGTCTGTCAGCTCCTGTGGGCAGGTGGCCTCCTGTGCTCACACGCGTGTCTGCAGGCATGTGTGACGGGGGTGGCGCTGGCCCAGGGCGCTCCTGGAGGCCTGCACGTGGCCCGCTGCCAAGTCGCCTCCACTGTCACGGCAGCCGAGCGCTTCCAGCTCCATGCCCAGGAGCACGCTGTCTCCTCGCTGCTCAGAAACCCCGGCCAGACTTCTAAACCGCTAGGCAGATTTCGAGGCCCTTTTTTTAGCTGCCGAATGAAAAAAATAAGCAAACACAAATCTGCTGACCCCAAGCCTCCTACTCTTCTGGAGAATTTAATTTCTGAGCTTTGATCTGATACCAGGACCCAGAGGACTTGTTATTTCTAAATAATGAGCTGAATGTTTGTGCTCCGAGCCTGAACTTTTCTGGTTTGGGGAAAAATATGACTTTCCATAGAAGCTCTTTGATGCGGCCAGTAGTGCTGTCCACACAGGAATGAAAAGGCCTTTCAGAGGCCTGGTGGCGGTGGGGGGGCCGCCAGGCCGAGGCCGCGGGGCGGCCCTCAGGACAATGCCCCACCGGGCCCGCCGCGTGGGAGGCGCGGGTGGCAGGAGCCCGGCCTCTGCTCCCTCCCCAGGGCCTTGCTCGCTCCAGCTCCACACCCGAGTTGGGACCTGCTAGGGGAGAACCCCCTGAGGCAAGGACTGCTGTCAGCTGAGGCCCCCCGTGGGAGCAAATCCTCCTGTCAGGTCAGACCCAGGCTGGAGCAGGACCCCTGCATGGGGCCACACCGTGGGCAGACACAGCCTGCAGGGGCACCACTGGCTTGTCCATCGCTGCAAACGCACGGCCCAGCCTCCAGGGCGGCAGGCTGCCCTTTGGGGCTCCACAGGGGTCCAGGCTTGGGGTAGGGCTCAGGGCCCATGCAGAGCCCAGCGTCCTCCCTAGGAGGCAGGCCGCTTCTCCCTGGAGCCACCAGCACCCACAGGAGCGCCCTGCTCTCTTCCCTGGGAAATGGTCACTCCAGGGCAGGGCTGGGGTGAGCCTGGGGCCCCCTCCCCACCCAGCCCAGGTGACTTTGCACCACGAATGGCTGACTTCACACTTTGTGGCGTTTCCCCTGGAGAGTCCCCGTGAGCAGCAGGAGGCCTGCACCCAGAGGTCAAGAGGCAAATGCTGTCGGTCACCTGGCCCACAAAGCGCGCTCGGGCAGCCTGGTAGAAACACCTGGCTGTTCCAGGGCCTCCAGCCCTAACCTTGGCCCCACCTCATCTGCTGGAAGGACCAAGGTCAGGCCAGCTGAACTGAGCCGCCTCGGAGCCACGGCTCAGACAAGCCCCAAAGCAGAGTGTCCCTGCCCCCCGCGCCCTGCGTGGAAGGAAGCTGTGACCCCAGAGCTCACACCTGCGGCTGCCTGACCTGGCCAGAGTGGGGTTGGGACATGCCTAAAAGAGAAATTAAATAATTGAATTAACAGGTGATACAGTGACTGGTCCCACACTCCAGGCAGGTTTGGCAAACAGCAAGGAGCCCATCAGGAAACTGATGGAATGAGGAAACAGCTTGGAGCATCGCTTCATTGTGGCAGAAACACTCTGGGGCGCTTGTAACAGGGAGATGGTGCTGGGTGCTCAGGAGCTGTCTGCATGTCTTCAGAACTTTTCTGTAAATCTAAAAACATGCTAAACTATAAGTTTAGTTTGCAGAGGAGTTGGCTGGGGGTTGCCACATGGGGCTGGTGTCTGGGTCTGGCTCTGGCTCCGGCTGGGTCTCTGGGGAGGCTGAGGTGCTGTGCTAACCCAGGGAGGAGCAGGCCCAGCTGTGGCCAGTGGGGACCAGACCCCGAGCCTCCTGAAGGTGAAGCTGAAGGGGTGCAGCCGTGCCCGTGGAGGAGGCCTGAGCTGGACTGACGGGGCGAGAGGCGGGGCCGTGAGAGAGGAATGGGGCTCGGGCCCAGGTGTGTCCTGACTCTGCCTGCGGGACAAACGAGTCAGGCTTGGGGAGATGTCCTGGGGCTGTGGGTGCACTGAGGCGCCTGCTCCAGCCCTGCCCCCAGCACCACAGACCAGCAGTCCCCCCAGAGCGGGTCTCTGAGGGTTCCTGCAGCGAGGGCCCCGCTGTGGGCAGCCTTGGATGCTGGGTGGAGCCTCGCTGAGGAAGGGGTCCCCACCCTCCACTTCTGTGCCCTCCTTGTCCCAGCCACAAAGGCAGCTCTGACGCCTTCTGACAGATAATGTCCTCCAACCTGAGAAGGTTGGTCAAACCCAAGCCTAGACTCTTCATTCCTTTTAAAAATCGTATTTCATTTTACGGGCCTATAATTATTATTTAATAATTCCCTATTAATGGGCTTTAAGGTCAGTATCAGTAACGACGCGGTGAATAACAGTGCAGAATGCTGTGTGCAGCCACAGAGGCAGGAGCTCAGCCTTTGGGCCGAGAGGTGACCCCTGGGAAAGGTGTCGCAGAGCAAGAAGGGGCGGGGGCCGAGGAGCCGGTGCTCCGGGCGGGGCCTGGGGCCCACGGCATGAGAGGCACGGCCGGTGGAGCGAGACCGCTCGTGACTCAGCCACAGACAAACACCTCGTGTCAGGCTCACCGCACACAGATAAACGGCGAGAATTCCAGAGGCCGCCCAGACTGGCCAATCAAATAGGGCTGCCCCGAGTCACCGTGTTGGGAAATGGCTTAATAGCATCTCGCCTGTTACTGATTAATTTTGTTTGATGTGGGAGGCTGCACAGATTTTTAATAAGCACCACTTGTGACTGAAGACCAACCGAAGCTTCCAGAACCATGAAGTGCATCTCAGGGTATCTCACGAGTGCCTGCCCAGCACTCCTGGGCTGGGGACAAGACGGCTGTGGGAGGAAAGCTCATGCAAACTCACGACATGGGATCAGGGAACTGCTGGTGGCTCTGCTGCTCGGTAAACCTCCAGCCTGAGCCTCCCTTGTCTCCTACCAAGAGGTGGAGGTTTTAGCTTCTAGGCTCTAGGGGGCTCGGAAAGGAGAAAACCCCAAAGGCTCCACGGCCAGGGGAGACCCTCGGGCCCTGCCATCCGTGCCAGTCCACCCTGCCCTCCACACAGGGGCCGTGAGACAGCCAGGCAGCTGCACTGGTGCTGGGCCCTGGGGTCGTGAGAGCATTTCCCACCTGCATGGGAATGAGCGCGAGCCTCTGGATTGTGCCTGGACCAAGCCTCGCTTCTGGTCAGTGACCACTGCTGGGGCTCTTTGGAGGCTTGGCCATCTGCATCACTAGCTGGTGGGCAGAGAGTGGCTGGCCAAACTGACGGCGCAGACCACACCAGGCAGCCGCCCAGTGCTTGAGGCACCCAGAAAGGCAGGCGCAGCTGGGGCTGCAGCCCAGGGGAGCATGTCAGCTAGGATGCACTGGGCTGCAAGTGACGGAAAAACCAGCCGGGGCTGCCCTAACTGGGAGGGTAGGCGGGCTCTTGGAACTGGAGGTCTCCATGCAGGCCAGCTTTCAGGGGCCTCCAGTGGCTCAACAAGGCGGTCAGTGCCCTGGTTTCTTTCCAGCTCTGCCTTCTGCATAGCCAACCTCACTCCAAATCCAGTTCAGCCTCATGAGCACAAAGTAGCTGCTCCAGTTCCAGACTTCACATCCAAACACCGCCCTGCCCAGAGGAGAGGGAATGTGGCAGGAATCCACACAGGGAGTCACCCTGACTGGACCCCTAGGTTACATGTTCATCCTTCAACAGGTGCAAGCGGCAGGAATGTGTGATGCGTACAAGTGAACCATGGCCTCACTTGGAAGAGGAGGGTACGGGCAGCTCGGCTCCAAGGACACAGGCTGTGGGCACTGGGGGTGGGGAGGGTGGATGGATGCTGGGTGGGCACCTTGGAACGCTCAGGAAGGTGCGGGTGGAGCTGTGCCTACACCATCACACCAGACGAGGGGAGCGTGCCTGCTGCGCAAGGCATTTGGGTTTTATTTCCGAGAAACCTGACAACCAGAAGCGCCTTGGGGGCCGGAGGGAGGCCCGTGCAGGCCAGTGTCCCTGAGCCCGCCCCGGGGGGCGGCTCCTGCTGGAGCTGAGATCCCAGAGGCCCGGCGTGGTGTGTGTGGAGGAGGTGGAGGCGCAGGAAGAGGGCTGGGGGGCGTTCCTCTACTAACCAGACGCCCAGCGGCTCTGGCCTGGCCTCCCCGTGTGCTGCGTTCTGTCCCCACAGCCCGCTGGCAGAGGGCTCACCTCTCACTTTACAGACGCAGAGGCTCAGGTCTGGAACGGGTGGTTTGAGATCACGCCGCCAGTACACGGCACTCACGACTCAAACCTGGGTCTGCCAGACTCTGCAACCTGGCGGTACAGGTAGGCAGCCTCTCCCCGGGAGGAGGGTTGAAGACCAGACTGAGGCTTCTCATGGAGGTAATGGGGGTGGACAGCGGCTGGGGAGGGAGGCCCTGGGCTGGGGCGCAGGCCGGCCCGGCTTCCAGCCTTTGCTCCTGAGGCAGCGGGAGGAAGCCTGTGGCCTGGCCCACGTGGGAGCCGTCCTGAAAGGCGGGGAAGGGCCCCGGCTGGGTTATCTTCTGCCTCCTGTGTGAGCTCTTCCACAGAAAATGGACAGTCACTCAGTCAAGTTAACTTTGTCTGGCGGAACGCCACTGCCGATGGCCCTGGGGTGGGCTTGCTTCATCACTTCTGAATTCCCTCAGTACTCCTTATTTCCCGTACAATGCCGTGTTTTGAATTCTGAGAGCTGGTTCTAACACGTTACTGGTTTCCTCGTTAATTAGTGCATTCAATAAAACCTCTGATACATTTTCCACTTGTATAATAGTCCTGGTTTCACCTTTTAAAAATGACCCTGTAATGCCCCCTGGTCGTCTGAGGTGGGGTCCAGAGCTCAGGAGCAGGGAGGGCTCCGGGACAGACAGATGAGATGCTGGGCTGGGGAGTCTGTCTGCGTCTCCCTCCTGACACGGGGCTCTCCCGTCAGCTCGGGGCTCGTGCGTCACTGCTGGGACAGCCACGTGCCCGTGCCCTGCAGCCGCCGGGGTCCTGCAGGCTGCCGGCCGGGTCACTCTCACTCACTCTTCCTACAGTGTGAGCGGCTGGCGACTTTCCGTGGACTCTAACATTTATGCGCACACCTCGAAAAGCAGAGGACACCAGAACTGTGCTGGGATCTGGGGCCACACCTTCCAACAGTTCCACCCAGGTTCAAAATTTCTTCCACATTCCTGTTTTTTGAACAGGATTTCATGGAAATTCTGCGCTCTGTACCAGAGGGCCTTTACGTTTGTTTTTGTACAAAACACCAGTGAGACAGGTGAGAGTCGGGCCAACTTCCAGGCTCCGCGACTCCCTCCAAGGAGCCTCTCTGGGTCCCACCTTCTAAGGGGGCCCCTCCTCCCCATGGCTGAGAGCCCTGGCCTGAGGTCTGAGCAAGACCCCCTCAGACAGAGCGAGAGTGGTCTGGCTCCTGGTTCACGCAGAGGCCCTGAAAGGCCATACAGGGGCGGCCGAGGGGAGGGGCAGGGGGCAGATGGGCTGGACGCCTGCTCGTCAGTCCACTTCTCAGGGTCGGTCCCCTGGGCATCACGCGAGCAGCTGCCCAGGAGGACCCCCTCCCCGCCCGCTCGGATCAGGGGGTGCGGGGTGTCCTGGGAGGAAGGGGAGGGTCTCCCCGGCCTGGGTCAGACCACCCCCCCTCTGCTTGCGCCCCCGCCGCCCCGGGGAGACGGTTCTCTGTGTCTGGAGAACAAGAGCGTCAGGCGCTCAGGAAGGCCGGCTGGACTGCAGAGCCCACCGGCCGCCCCCCACCTTGGGCGCCATCACCACCTCACTGGTCCCTTTCCAGGAGCTGCTCCTGGAAGACCATGGACTCCAATCCCTGGCACCTTTCAATGAGGAGGCCAGGGCAGGGTGGGGCCACGGGGCCGGGTCTGGACCTGGGGGGCCCCCACCCCACATCCAGCCCAGACCCCCACCCTGCGTCCCCGCCCAGACCTGCCCCTGGCAACTCGGGCCGGCCCATCCCTGGCCCTCCGCTGCCACCTGGTGGCGAGGCGCGGGCGTCCCCCTCGGGGCCTGGTCTGGGAGACGTGGGCGCCTTCCACGTGGGATGCGGATGTCGAGTTTTCAGGCGGCACGTCGGTGGGGAGAGGGTTCGCCCTCCAGGCTCAGCTTCCGATCCTGGGGTGGGGCGGGGGGTCCCTGCCAGGTGCATCGCTTCCTGCGCGGCGGGCTCACCTGTGCTGCACCTGGAGGGCTGAGGGGGGCTGGGCGCCCGCTGGGCACCCCTCGTTGGACGGCTGGGGAGACAGGCCATGTGCTCCCCTGGGCTCCTGCTGAGAGCCGGGCCGCTGTCCTGGAGTCTGGGGGTGTGGCGGGGGGGCGGGGGGCTGCCCCGTGGGCAGAGCCTGTGTTCTAGTTGGAGGTTCTGATGAAGGCCAAACAGCTGTGAGGGAATGAACACAGCACATCACAGAGCTTGCCGGGGGTGCAGGGAGACGCGGCCAGGAAGGCCACTGGACAGGACGCTGACTGGAGACAGGGTGGGACAAGAAGTGAGGCTCGTCCCAGGCCTGGGGATGAGCGGCCGAGAGGCCTGTGGCCAGGGCGTGGAGGGTTGGGGCGGGGAGAGGGGGTGAGGGCTGGGCCTGAGCTTTCCTCCGGGCTCAGGAGAGCCCAGCGGGGCTGGGGGGCTGGGAAAGGGGGGCCTGGTGTGATCTCGGGGTCTCACTCTGGCTGCGGGCTGGATGGTGGCTGGATTGGGCAGGAGGCTGGGGTGCGCTTGGCACCTTCTCAGGAGCAGGGCGGGCGGAAGGAGGGCGCTGGGGAAGGCCTCCTGGAGGAGCCAGGGTGGGCTCAAAGGCTGGCGGCGCTGCTGCGGGCCATGGCAGGTCGGCTCAAGGCCGCCTCCCAGGTGTGAGGCCCGAGTCGCCGCAGGTGTGCCAGGCACGGGGCCAGGTGGCACGTTCTGTACGCCCCGCGGGCCGGGGCTCACGTCAGCTCTCAGGCATTATCTCATCCGTTTACACAATGACCCAGGCGCTCCATGCCTTATCGCACTGGGCTGGCACAGCAACCCTGTGAGTCAGGGTTATGACCCCGGTCTCAGGCACAAGGAAGCTAGTGCTCAGCCAGGGACACGCTCGCGGTTTCTGTGGCCTGGGGTGCTGAGCAGAGATCTCACCCATTTAGGGGGTGTCTGGGCAATTCTAACATTAAGATATAATCCACATGACAAAAAAAATCCGTGTTTTAAAGGGTACAGTTCAGTGGTTGCTTAGCACACTCACGGTACTGAGCAAACATCAGCACGATCTAACTCGGTTTCACCGCCTTGTAAAGAAAGCCTCACCCCCACACTCCCCTCCTTCTGCGGCGACCACCAGCTTGCTCTCTGGGCCTGCGGATCTGCCTGTTCTAGAATCATGCGAGGCGCAGCCTGTGGCTTCTTTCTCCCGGTGTGTGCTCATGCGTGCTGCGGCATCACTCTTCGTGGCCGAACAACACTCCGTCGTGTGGACAGAGCAGTCTGTCCGTCCAGCGTGCACTGGCGGAGGTGCGGGTGAGCCCACTTTCGGACAGCGTGAGTGGTGCTGCGGTGACCGTCTGTGCACAGGCGTCTGTCTGGAGCCTTGTTTCCGCCCTGCGGGCATGTTCCTAGGAGCCGAGTCTGCTCTCATTAGCTTCTTGGCCATTCATAGATCTCCTTCGGAAAAATGTCCGGATCCTTAGTCTGTTTTTTAATTGAATGATTTGTGTTTTTATTGTAGAGTCTCAGGTCAGATTTTAAATCTCACTGCCTCTGCCATCTGGCTGAACTTAGCTGGGCTCATCCGATTGATCACGGGGTGCTTGGCACACAGTGGTCTCCAGCAGAGAGTTGTGGTCTGGCCGGTGAGGCCGCCCGAGTCCCTGAGGGGCAGGCATGGGGGCAGGGGCACCCCCCCCCCCACCCCCCGTGGCTCTCGGCGCGGGCCGGCTGCCCGGCCTGCCGCACCTGCGTCGTCTCCCAGGGCTCCCGGACCTTTGTCACCCAGCCCCCTGAGGCGTCAGCCTTCTCCCAGAGGGGCTCCCTGCTCAGATGTCCTGGAGGCAGGAGGGCGTCAGCCCCTGGCTCGTAATGCAGGCAGGAGAGGGTGATGAGCCGGGCCCCGTGACCTTCACACGCCCCCTGGCCTGTGCGCCCTCCCCGGGGCGGGGAGCAGGGGCCTGGCGCGGGCTCCCCAAGAGCAGGCACAGAGCAGGGCTGGGACGGGGTGAGAGCCTGGATGGAGAGGCCTGCGGTCACGAAGCCCCTGGACTCGGCAGGGGGCTGTGCCACACTGCCCAGAGAATGTGGGTGCCCTGAGCTTGGCTGACGCTGACTGTGCCTCCCTGGAGTGCACACAGCAGGACTCAAATTGCTCAGCAAAAGTGAAGTCGCTCAGCCATGTCCAGCTCTTTGGGACCCCATGGACTGTAGCCCACCAGGTTCCTCTGTCCCTGGGGTTCTCCAGGCAAGAGTACTGGAGTGGGTTGCCATTCCCTTCTCATGGGATCTTCCTGACCCAGGGATCGAACCCAGGTCTCTGGCCTTGCAGGCAGATGCTTTACTATCCGAGCCACCAGGGGTGCTCAGCAAAGGTGGGGTAGAATTACCCACCTGGGTCACAGAGAAACGAGTGCATGGCACGGTACACGATGTGGCTCAGGGCGGCGGTCTTTGGGCTGCGGGATCGCTGGGAGAGAGAGAGGTGAATCAATTGTCCAGAAAGGCCCGCCCGCCTCTTCCATGGGGAGGCCCTTCCTGGCCCTGCCTTGGGGCTTGGCCCTGTGACTTGCTGTGGATACGGGTCACCTGTAGGCCTGGTGCCTGCAGAGGACTCATGGTCGGCCTGCCCTCGTGTACCCCTTCGGCCTTAACATCACAGAAGGAGGTTCCGGCCAGGGGGTCTGAGCCGCAGAAAGAGCAGAAACAGGTCGTTTTGGCTTGCAATCCTTGGCCTTAATCAGTTATAGTGGGAAGTGACTAGGGTTGCCTTGGGTTTCTCCTCGATGCTGAGAGCTGAAGGGTGCTCCACCTCCAAGTGGGGTGCCTGCTGCCTCCAGGTGAGAAGTCACACCTGGAAACCAGAGCGTTGGCGCTTCTCTGCCGACTCTAAGTAGACGGATCAGGAAAATGGAATGATGTCGGAAGTGAGAGAGGTGCCGTCACTGCAGATTCTATGATTATTAAGAGGATGCTAAGGGACCCGGAAAATGCTGCCGTCCATGGGGTCTCGAGGAGTCGGACACGACTGAGCGACTTCACTTTCACTTTTCACTTTCATGCACTGGAGAAGGAAATGGCAACGCACTCCAGTGCTCTTGCCTGGAGAATCCCAGGGACAGCAGAGTCTGGTGGGCTGCCGTCTATGGGGTCGCTCAGAGTCGGACACGGCTGAAGCGACTCAGCAGCAGCAGCAGCAGCAGCAAGGGGGATAGTAAGGGTTTCCCCGGTGGCACCAGAGGTAACCAACCTGCCTGCAGACGCGGGAGATGTAAGGGGCATGGGCTCGATCCCTGGGTCAGGAAGATTCCCTGGAGGAGGACACGGCAACCCACCCCAGTGTTCTTGCCTGGAGAATCCCACGGCAACCCACCCCAGTGTTCTTGCCTGGAGAATCCCACGGGTGGAGAAGCCTGACGGGCTACAGTCCATAGGGTCACACAGAGTCAGACACGACTGAGGCAACTTAGCACACACACACACACTGGGTTTATGCATCATAGCGGAAGATGGAATTCTTTCCCCTCAGGATCAGAACAAGGCATGGATGCCCACTCTTGCTGTTTCTATTCAATGTTGCATGGAGCTTCTAGCCAGTGCAAAAAAGCAAGAAAATAAATAAAGGATTGGGACTTAGGAGATAAAACTCAGAATTTATTCACTGAGGACACAGTCATCTCTGTAGAAAATCTGATGGAAAGTACAAAAAGTGAATAAGTGAGTTTAGTAAGGTTTTGGAATACAAGACCCATATACAAAATTAATTGTATTTCTGTAAACTTCCCACAAACAATGATATAAAATTTTAAAATACAGTCCATAGTGGTATCAGAAGCATGAGCTACACGTGAAGATGCCAGTTTCCCCCAGTTGGTCTATGCTTCAACACACTCCCAAACCATCCCAACAGGTTTCTCATGGAAATTCACAAGCCTATTCTAACATTTATTTGGCATTTCAAAGGCTCTAGAATAGCCCACCCAACTTTGAAAAAGAAAAGCAAATTTATGCGGCTAACACTCCCCACTTTCCACATGTTGCGAGGCTAGCGCTGTAGATACCGTGCAGCTGTTCAGTCGCAAAGGCATGTCTGAGTCTCTGAGAATGCAACACGCTAGGTTTGCATTTGCTAGTTTGCTCAGATTCGTGTCCATTGAGTCAGCAATGCTCTCAACCGTCTCATCCTCTGCCGCCTCCTTCTCCTTTCGCCCTCAATCTTTCCCAGCATCAGGGTCTTTTCCAATGAGTTGGCTATTTGTGCCAAATAGACGAGTAAATCAATGGAACATAACGAGAGTTTAGAGATTCACCTACACACGGACAACAGATTCCCGACAAAGACATCAGTACAGTCCCATGGGGAGAGGGAGGTAATGGTGCCGGAACAACTGTATGTGGGAAAATAAACTGTGACACGTTCCTGGTGCTCTACCCAGAGCTTCATTCAAGATGGAGCCAAAGTACAAAACCATGCGCTCCCAGACCAAAGTGCAACATGAGGCGTTTGCAACCTAGGGTTACAGGAAAGGCAGTCAGAGAAGGCTTCCTGGAGGAGGCAGCCTGAGCACTGCGTCTCAGAGCACAAACGTGAGTCAGCAAGGCCAAGAGGGGAAGGCGCCCAAGAGGGGCCCTGCTGTTGGGTTCTGTACAGAGAGCAGAGAGCCAGGCAGGCAGGCAGGCATGCTTGGTTCAGAAAGCTGGGGACTCCCAGTCTGGGTGGGCAGCAGGACATGGCCAGGGTCTCTGGAGGCAGAGAGGAGAGGCCCTCCTTTGCTGCAGCTGTACATATGCTAAGAAATGAAGAGTAACTGGCCAAACAGGGCTGTGATTTCTAAGAGTAGTTTTAATGCTTTCGTTTAATAATGTTTGACACAGGCTGCGAGCCTCGTCTCGTTTGGAGATGATGTAGACGGTGTGCCTGCCTGCCGTCCTCTGCAGGTGTGTGGGCTGGAGGCCCAGCAGCCCGGTATTCGGGGCCTGGGCCCGATCCTGGCCCTTAGAGGCTGCCTGGCGGCCCAGGGGAGGGTCTTCGCCCTGACTAGAGTGCCCTGCTTGAGGCTGGCAGCCACAGGCAGACAGGAGGCACCGCGGCCTGGGTGGGGCAGGGCAGGAAGAGGTGCCTGGAGGTCTTGGGGAGGACAGGCCCGCTGAGCGCTCTGTCTGGCTCCTCAGAGATGCTCCAGGGTGTGCCTGCTCCAGGGGCCGTTTGGAACATTCCCACGGCCTGACCCTGTGTCTGCGCTGCGTCCTGGGCGTCCTCAGCATCTGTGGATGTGGGGCTTGAGTGCTGGACACACATTCCCACCTGGGAGGCCACAGAGGCTTGGATCTGGAGGTGATTATGGGTATAATTTCTCTGAGCCTCCACGAGCAAGTGCCTGACGCGCGGCCCCACCCCCGGTTACCTCTGGATGGGTGTTAGCAGGCACCTGACACTGGCCTTTGATCTATGTCCTAACCTCCACATCCAGCGGCTCTGGTCCCATCTGTCAGCTGCAGTCACCCCTCCTCTGAGAGCGCTTCTCACCACGTCCTGCTGAGCGGCTCCTGGAGGTGGGTCTCACCAGAGACCCCGTGGGACTCCCACCAGCCACTCCGCAGATGAGCTGTTCAGTGGACCTGGGGGCTCCCAGGTGCCTTTGCTTTTACACAGATTTCTTGGCACAAAAAGGATTGGAAACAGTGTGTTGCTTCGTGACACACTCTCACCCATGTACACTGGTGTGGCACACCATCTCGTGGCGCACACCTGCCAGAGCACACGTACTCACAGGTGTGCGCTTGGCTCACCCTTGTGCACACGCAGTGCACCTGCCAGAGCACACGTACTCACAGGTGTGCGCTTGGCTCACCCTCATTCACACCATGCACGCACACTCAGCACAGTTCGCAGATGTGCACCAGGCAGACGGGCCCCCCTGGCCGGTGCACGCCTAGTGTTGACACATGCAGACACCCCCTCATGGGGAACCCTCTCTGCTCCTGATGCTCAGGGCCCAGGGCAGACAGGACTTCCCATGGCGCCTGGTGGGCACAGCAGTCCCAGTGGCGGGGCCCTCTGCCTGGACCTGTGTCAAGGGGGGTGACAGGCCTCGCCGCAGCCCCCCAGGCGCACCAGGTCTGTCTCCTGAGTCGCTCCTCTGGCTGAGAGGCGTATGGGTGGAGCGCAGGCCCTGTGCCCCAGAGCCAGTGGGGCGCCCTCTTGGGGGGCGCGGGCCCTCCTGTCCCGGTCACCCGAGTGAGGCCCGGCTGTCCAGGGTGCCCGCACGCAGAGGGGTGAGAGCAGGCGCGTCAGCCTCGGGCCGGCCTTTTGGGCGTGGGGGCTCGCTGCTCCCACCGCGTCTCCCGCACCGCGAGGCCCCAGGACGCGTGGTCCGTGGCTTCCCGCCTCCCTGCGGATGGACAGAGACCAGTATGAAGCGATGGAAGCATCTGCAGAGAGAGCGGTTCTGGACCCCTTCAGGGCCGAGCAGCATGGTTGCTGGGCTTGGCGGGCAGTGGGGACCTGCTGGTCGCCCCAGAGACACCGGGCTCCTGGGCAAGCGGTGCGGACCGGAACCGCCCCCCGACGGGCAAGTGTGTGGGCTCAGCAGGACCCTCGGGAGGGATCCCCTGTCCCTGCCCCCGAGCCCAGCACGGACCGAAGCAAAGCCAGGTGGGCGCCCAGCGCTCCCACCCGATTTCTGCTTGTTAAAAAAGGCACAGCCGTGCGACCTCCCTCAGCCTATTATAAATCTAATCCTGCGAGTTTCAGCTGAGTGAGCTTACATCTTGTTTGGACTCTGGGCCTGAAGTTGCCTAAAGCTGGGGAAGTGTAATTTCCCGGACGCGCACGAGGACAGTTAATTTGTCCTCAGCAGCAGCCTGACAGCTGTGCCTTGGGTTCGGGGGAACTGGTTTCTCCAGAACAGCGAGGTCCATTTACATCAGACAAACTTGGTGTTTCTAACGGGATGAAAACAAGGAATTCTGCCAGTGTTTATGGATTGTTATTAATTTGGCCGAATACAAGGTCACATTACCGGTAACGGACTGTGTCCTTCCTGAGCTCCTCTTGAAGTGATACTGGGGACCGCACTCCAGGCTGAGCCCCGGGGAGGCAGTGCTGACCCTCCTGACTTGGGGGGCTGGAGGCCAGGCTGCCGGGGGTAGGGGGGGTGGGCGGGGCTGGAGGCCAGGTTGCAGGGGGTGGGGGGGGGCGGGGAGGCCCCGAGGGCTCGCATGCTAGTGGATGCTGCGAGCAGGCTGGGGGCTGGGAGTGTGATGCCTCCATCCTCCTGGCCAGAGGGTGCCATCCCCTCCGTGGTTGCCATACCCCTGTGGGCGCCGTCCCCACAGGCAGCCTGGGCCCCTGCAGTGGGGAGGGTGGGGCTGGGCCCTGCCCTGCTGAGCCTTTTTCCTCATCCGTTCCTGCTTCACGGCGCTGGCTGTCTGTCCGTCTCGGCTCACGGAGCTGCTGGAGCCGCAGGACGAGGCCATCTGTGTGCACGTGTGGGCTTGGCCACTGGGGCCCTGGAGAGAGGGGGGCTGCCGTCCAGCGCCCTCTGTCGTCTCGGGGGCACCCTCCCTCCCCTCGGGTGTCGTGCCCTGTTGGGCCTCGCCCTGTAGCACCAGCGCTGGTGGAGGCCCCCCGCCTGGCGGCTGCTCTGAGCAGCAGCACCCACGGCCCGAGAGCTGGTGCCGCGACCTGGGAGCGCGCTCCACACGACGGCGGCTCGTCCGTGGCTCCACGCACAGCCCCGGCCCGGCTAATGGAAACTCGGTGATCCGTGGCCCGTGTGGCAGACATCTGCTCGGGGTAATGTGCTGGTGATGTACGTATCGGTGATCAATCAGTGGATTTGCAAGAGAGGCATAAAGTATTTAATTATAATTGCGTTGGGCAGGTGTGCGTGGTGGAGGCGACATTTGAATAGGTCAGACCAGCCCTCGCCCTGCTCTGTTGTTGGGGATTAAATGCCATTCACTGTGAGGGCTGGGAGCCTTTCTGAAGTCGAAGGGTGTCACATGGTTGCAAATTGAAAATGTCCCGTTGCTTCGAAAGCATGATTGATGTCCTTTGCCAAGCAGACGCTGCTGTGCTCAGATCGTGAGGCCTGCTGCCGCCCTCGGCTCCGGCCGCTTGAGCACCGGGATGAAACTCAGGAAGAGAAGTTGAAAGATGAAATGAAACTTTATTTGCCCAGTTGGAAGCAGAAAAACATACCCTCAGATAGTCTATATGTCGTATACTTGTGTGTGGAACCAGCTGTGTCCGGTGACCCTCTGAATTATATCTGGAATAATTTAAAATGATCTCAGCTCGACTGACGACAGGGTGTGAGTAACAGGAATGAGACAGACACAACACAGGCCCGCACGGCACTCACATGCACACACGCGCGTGTAACCACGGCACGGAGGAAGCCAGACCCCAGAGCCACAGCCCGTGTCCCAGTCCTGGGCCGCTGTGCCGCAGGTCTCTGATCTGTCCGGAGCGAGGGGAACAGGGCTGGGGTGCTGGCCCGAAGGGAGGCTCAGCACCGTGCCCGGCCGACCCGAGAGCCCACTGATACTGGCTGCTTCCCCCAGGAGAGACTTCTGTCTGTGGGTGTTTGTGAGGGCGCAGAGACCTCCTTGTTACACGCCTCACTTCTCTCCGGTTGACCCGTTGGTGGCCTGGGCTGGCCGAGAGGGCACTGGGGACGTGAGTGGGCATCACTGCCAGTGCCCATCTCTGGAGTTGGGGCCAGACACGTCTTCTCAAAACCATGAAAGGACCCCATGGGGTTTCTGTTCACAGGGTGTATGAAATCGGGATACTGTGATTTAATGAAATGCCCAACCTTCTGAATCAGGGTGCAACCGTGTCTCCTGACCAAGTCAGTCCCCTGCGCCTGCCTCCTTCATCTACCCCAGCCCCAGTTTTTCCAAGTCTGATAAAGCAAGATGGTAATTCTGAGTCCAGACAGTGAGCCTCCTTGGGTGGGTTTTTGCCGTTTACAAAATTAGCCAATCATCGTCACCTAGTGAAGCAGATTAGGTGTAATCCATACTAATGTTCAAATTAAGTCACGGAAAGCAATTAACTCCGCGAGAAATGGGCTGGTGAAAAATGATGTGGTTGGTCAAACAGCTTCACTAACTGTGTATTTTAATGCCCGTCTCTACCCAGTAATTATGTCATTTACATTTCAGATGGATGCACCCACCTCCAATGCTTGTAATTGTGCACTTCCTAACCGTATACCTCACAGCGTAGCAGAAATTTGCCAGCCGTCTGCTCCGGAGTGTCTGCTTTCTCAGGAAAGCTGCTGGATGGAACGTGCCAGAGCAGGGCTTCCTTGCTGCCCAGGAGAGTCAAGACAGCGCATTTCGCCCCACGCCGCCCCGGATCTGGGCCTCGCCTCTTCCCCCTCTCCCTCCCTCCCCCCCTCCCTTCTTTCCTGGATAAAAAGAGTGCCCAGAAATGTTTAAACACCATCAAACATTCAGCCCACACCACGAGATGCGCTTGCCACCTCCAGTCGCGCCATCTGTGGCGGGGGCTCTTCCGCAGGGTCACTCGACAGCTGACTCGGCCGTCTGCACTTTGCTTTTATTGTTTTCAGCCAGAGAAAACGCCCACCAACTCCACACAACACTCAACTCGCCCGCAGCAGTCTAGGAAGCGACTTTGACTCTAAGTGAATGTGACCCTGACCGTGAGCGCTTAGCCCTCAGGCAGGGTCCCCGGGTGAGTCAAGAGCAAACCCTTAAGCCCGCAGGCTCCAACTGGTGGGTTTTATCTGAAAGGGTAATGGGGCAACAGGGAAATGAGCGCCTTTCAGCCCGGCCCGTCTTTCCCTCCAACTCAGGCTGGTTTCAGCGGGGAGCGAGTCTGTGGACTGTGTGGAGCACGGCAGAACCTCACTTCTTTGGTTCAGGTGGACTGAAATCACTGCGAAGGGCCCAGACTGACCAGGTGCCAGCCTTGGACCGGGGGGCGCCTCAGAGGCCGAGGTCCACCTGGCCGGCCTCCAGCGGGGGGTGTCTGCCCTCTTGCACGTGGGGTGGCCTGCCCCGGGGAGAGGGGTCGGGGGCGGAGAGGATGTAGTCAATGCTGAACTTGATGTCCCCGTGCGCGGCGCTCCTCGGGACGGCAGGGCTGGCCGGGGTCAGGGGCTCGCAGCCGGGGCCTGGGGCCCCCCGTGCGCTGGCCGGCTCAGGGGGGCCCGGGGGCGCCCCCGCATCTCTCCCGCGCGCCCCCCTCGCCTCCTCGCCCTTAGGGCCGCGCCGGCGCCGCCGCCGGCGGAAGTTGCCGTTCTCAAAAAGGTCCAGCAGCGACTCGCAGCCGCCGGCGAAGGTCCAGTAGTTGCCCTTGCCCTTCTCGGGGCCGTCGGTCCGCGGCACCTGTGCCCGGACGAGGGGCTCAGCGCGCGGCGGGCTCCCAGGGCCGCCCCGCCCACCGCGCTCTCTCGGGAGCCCCTGGCGGCCGGAAGGGTGCCCCGCCCCAGGGTGGGCGCGTCGCTGGGGAGCTGGCGAGGGCTACGCGTGAACTTTCCAGCGCACGCCGCTGCAAAATGCACCCCCACCGCCCAATCAGGGGCGCCTTGGTCCGGGGGCCGCCAGGCCCGGGACACTCAGGGGCCGCCCGGGGGCGGTGCTCACCTTGACGAAGCAGCTGTTGAGGGACAGGTTGTGGCGGATGGAGTTCTGCCAGGCGCGCTGGTTGGCGCGGTAGTACGGGAACCGGCGCGCGATGAAGTCGTAGATGCCCGACAGCGTCACCCTGCCCGTCGGGCTCTGCTGGATGGCCATGGCGATCAGCGCGATGTAGCTGCAAACAGGGGTGCTCAGGCCGGGCCGGGCGGGGAGGGACCCCGGGGCGCGTCTGCGTCTGCAGTCTCCGGCCCGCGCGGGGACCACTCCGCTCTGCCTTCCCCGGGGCACCGGGGAGCTGGGGGCGGGGGTGGGAGGGCGGTGGTTGTTGGAGTCGGGGCGGGGGGGGGCCCTGGAGCTCCCAGCGCAGCTCTGGGCAGACCGGGGAAGCTCACCTTCACACTTGGGGCTTCCTCGGGGAGTCTGGAGAACCTTCTCGGCTACCTCCCAACGTGCGGATGAGAAGTGAGCCCTCCCGCGCCCGAGCCGGTCTTGGCCTCCTCGCGGAGAAGGGCCCCCGACCCCTGCGGCCCCGGCCGGGCCCTGCGGTCACCTGTACGCCGGCCGCGTGAGCCGCTTTTCCTCGTCCGAGCTGCCCGCCGGGTAGTCGTCGGCGTCGTAATTGAAACAATTGTAGGGATACTGCGAGCTGTCAAACATCGCGGTGCGCCTGCCGCCTGCGGGTCGCAATACTGCCGCCTCCTCCACGCCGCCCGCCGGCGCGCTCCAGGTCTGCGCGCAGGTTCTCCTCGGTGCGGACCAGCGGCGTCTGCGCTGCCGGCTGCTCTCCGCCGAGCGGGGAACCTGGGCTCCTGGGGTCCCCCCCCCCCCCGCGCCCGCCCCCACCCGTCCTCTCGCATCCAATCCCGGAGCGGGGGAGGCCCCTGTTGCCGGTAAAGCGGCCGAGGGGAGCGGAGAGCGGGCTCGCGGTGACACCCTGACCGGCGGGGGGGGAGGAGGGAGCCACGCGATGGTGGTCCGACGGTAGGCGGGGGCGGTGCGGGGGGGCACCCCCAGGGCGGGGGCACCCCCTCCCGCTCCTGCGGAGTATGCCTCGCGCTCTTTGCGCTGCCCCAGACTTAAGGGCGGAGCTCCCTGGGTTCCCCAAGCCTGCGAGCACCCCAAGACTCAGAGGTCCTTCCCTGGCTTCTGGCTTCCCAGAGCGCACTCCGGAGCTGCCAGGAGCCCGACCACAGAGAGGGCGGGGCGAAGCCCCTTCCCCACCAGGCTCTGCCCCTCTGCCTTCAGCCCCAGCGCAACAGTGGCCAGGGTGTGTGCCGCCGGGACCCTGGACCAGAGCCGGACACAGGGTCCAGCCCACCCCCGGCACACTCAGTCCCCGCTGTGATGTCCCCCTCGCGTCCTCCTTGGGGGGCCCTTTGTGGAGCTCTGAGTCCAGTGGCCCCTGCTCCGTAACTTCCTCATCAGCCAAGCCTCTGCTTCACGGGTCCCTCTGGGGGTCACCAGCGGGCGCCTGGGGGAGAAAAGAGAGGGGGTGGACATTTTAGCAAGAAGTCAGGGGGGACCCTAAGGAGGGCCCTTTGTTTCAAGGTGGCCATACCAGCAAAAGGCATGTCCACGAATAGTCTGCAAAATTCTGGCCATGAGCCCTGTCAGTGAGTCTGCCCAAGGCCAGGACACCTGAATAGTCCTCTTCCAGAAGATTCTACCTTCGAAGCTGCACCTGCAGCTCTGAAATGATCTGTGCTCCATCCTGCCTGTTGCCCCGGCACGGGATGGTGGCCGGCCTACTGATGTGGGCGCCCAGGATCCAGGGCCGCCGTGCCAGCCCCCTCCTGGCTCCGACTCCTGCACTGGGACCTGAGGTGCGCTCGGGCTCAGACGCAGTCAGGGGCTCCACAGCGTCCTCTCTACCAGGCGTCAAAATGAGAAATGCTGGGATGTGGGAACATCAGATGGTACAGCCCCTCGGGAAAACATTTTGGTTGTTTCTTTAAAAACGAAACGTGCAGCTACCATGTGACCCAGCAGTTGCACTCTTGGGTGTTTATCCCAAGTGGAGACAGAGCTTTACGCAAGCTCTTGTGACATGTGTCCAGAATGATTTCATTCCTCTTTTCCCCAAATTGGAATCAGCCCGGATGTCTGTCAGCAGGGAGGCATTGGACAAGCTGTGGTCCAGCCACATGCCAGGAACCCCCGCGGCACCGAGGTCCGGCAGCTGGGCCGGAAGCCCCCCGACAAGAGTGAGGTGAGCAGAACCCTCCCCCTCACAGCGAGAAAACCAGCGATCCGCACAGTCACGACTTTTCTTGAATCTGTCAGAGCTAAGGTTTCAGGGCAGCAACTGAAACCCGGGGACCAGGCCCATCAGAGGAGGGCAGGCCTGAAAGCGGGTGCCTGCTGCAGGTGGGCTGGGGTGGAGAGTTGCCGAAGCCGCAGGAGCGCGGCCGGCTCTCCCGTGGGCCTCGCTGCGCCTGGGAGGGGAGGGGAGGAGGCAGCGGCCGGCCTAGGGGTGCGGACTTACACAGCACCCCCCGGAACCCATTAGCATCGGCCCGGGGAGGGCCAGCCAGCTGGGGCCTCGTCCCCGGGGTGTGGCCAGTCCAGAGACAAGGTCTCGGGACGAGCTTCTGCCGCATAAGAGAGTGGACGGCGGGAGAGGCGCCTCAGTCTGGTCACTTGTCTAACTGAATCGAACATGAAGGCTGATTGGTTAGAAAACCTTCCCAGCGTGTTCTGTTTCTTAGGCATCTGAACCTTGCTTGGCTTCCTTCTGAAAATGACTTATTATTTGGGTCATTATTTGGGGCCTGGCAGTGGGAAGAACGGCTTCTCTGGTCCGTCAGCCGGAAACGTCCTCAAGACACCGCTGAGTATGGCGGCCCAGGCGTCAGCAGAAGGCAGGCAGCGTCCTGAGAGCCTCTGCGTTTTTGTGTTGACTCACTGCTCAGGACAACCTCATGAGCCAGGACGACCGTGCAGTCCCCTCCGTGGGCCGGGAGGGTGACCAGCTCACCTGAGTCAGGTCACCCGTGTGGGATCCAGACCCTTCAGGGGAGGACGCGGCTGCAGCTCCAGAGTCAGGGGCAGCCTGTGGGCGCTCACAGGCCTGGGCACAGCGGGCCTGTGTGAAGACGGGGCCCCAGCTGGTCAGGAGGGCAGCCCTGAGCCCCAGCAGCCCTCACCCAGCATGTCGGACACAGACGTGGCACAGACCACCCCAGGGAACAGGAGGAAGACGGGACTTTGTGTGACCTTTGTAGGGTCTTGTGAGCCCTTACACACTTTTGTATTTTGTAATTAAAAGTTGTGTTTGTTACAGAAGTTTCATAAAGGACAAAATGGTTGAGAATAGAAAATCTCACCGACAGAAGCCGTCCCCCTCTGCAAAGGTTGAGAGAGGACCCGCCGTGCCCTGTCGCTCCGCTGTGGCAGTGACCGTCTGCCCCTCCAGGGTCCTCTCAGCCTCACCAATCTGGACTCCTCTCGGGAGGGGGCTCGCCAGGCCTGAATCCCAGGAGGCGAGACCGCGGGGGCCACGCAAAGGGGAGTGGGAGCCCTTGGGCCCGGCCGTGGGGTCTGCGTGGGCTCGGGTCGGAAAGGCCTGGGCTCGGGGCTGAGGGGCAGGCGGCCCTGCGGAAGCAGGGGTTCAGGGTGGGGGGTGGCTGGGCCACTGAGCGGGGGGCTGAGCGGGAGGAGCTGCTGGGGTGCTAGGCTGCACCCCTAGTCCTCACACGGCCCCGTCTGGTGGGAAGTGGAACCGATCTCAGAAACAGGTGATCTGCCGTTGGAGGGGGTGTGGGAGAACACACCGCAGTCGCCAGGCCGGGAGGTCAGGAGGCCTTCCAGGAGGGGGCGTTTGGGCAGCGCCTGAGGTCAGAACAAAATAAGGGTGGGGCAGGGCCCACAGCCCCCGGGGGGAAGAGGGGCCACGGCCCAGGGCTGCCGAAGACAGTACTTCTAGAAGCTCCGGGAAGGCCAGGGCCCTTCAACCCTCCATGTAAATTCCGTCCTCTCCTTCTTCGGTGCTGAAATATTTACCAGTGCACAGAACTCCTGTTCAACATTCGCTGAAGAATGACACATTGACCCGGGAGCTGCACTGGGTCCTTGACAAAAGGGCGGCAAGGCCACCTCCCCCGGCTCCGGGCCTGCCCTGGGGTCTGGCGGGGCCCCGAGCCCTGGTCACTGAACGGGCAGCCGGCCCGCTCCAGGCCCCACGGCAGGCAGGGCTTGCTGACAGCTCACCGGGCCGAGGGGCCCACCGGGCCAGCACTGCGGGTCGCTGCTGCTGAGGCCTTGGACTCTGATCGTGAACGCAGGTGTCGGGCGGGCGCTTCCCAGGCTGGACTCCGGCCGTCTCTGCCTGAGGCTGCTCTTGCTTTTCTCAGGGTCTCCTCTAGATGGTGCAGGGGAGCCAGGCGCAGTGTGCTGCCGCGGCCTCCTAGGCTCCCCCAGGATGACAGTGACCCCAGGGCACGTCCGACCGAGTGTAGCTGGGGGGCTGCAGCCGGGAGCAGGGGCAGGACAGAGCTCAGGCCTTGGTGGGGGGGCGGCCGATCCGAGCCCCCGCAACCCAGCGGGGCTGCTCTGGACCTGGGCGGCCCACTGTGGCCCCACAGGCCCCCTGCTGCCGTAGGCCCCCTCTTATCCCGTTTAAGCTGCAGGCTGGGAGCCACCTCCCTGGGGGGTGAACACGGTTCCCAGCCCCCAGCCAGCCCGCAAACCCCTGCTCCTGAATGGCAGCTCCAAGCAGAGTAAGAAGGACCCGGGGTCCAGAACAACGAGTGGACCTGGGCTGGAGAGGGAGGGGGAGGGGAGAGACAGGAGGGGAAGGGGGTGGGAAGAGTCAGGAGACTGGACTGCCGCACATGCATGGCCACGTGTGAAACAGGCCGCTGGCGGGAAGCTGCCGTCCACGCAGGGAGCCCAGCTCGGTGCTCCGCAGCGCTCGGCGCAGTGTGGGGCGGGGGAGGTCCAGGAGGGGATCCTTGCCTGGAAAATTCCACCGACAGAGGGACAGGCTATAGTGCATGAAGTCACAGAGTCGGACATCTGTGAGCACACTCACACAGCTGATTCCGTCGTACGGCAGAAACTAACACGCTAAAAGCAACCGTACCCCAATTTTAAAAAAGGTAAGAAAGACCCCTCTGTGCACTTGGGGACCCCCAAAATGGGCTCTCCTGACCAAGGCGGGGTTCGTCCAAGCCCTTTCTGCCTCCAGGCTTCTGGGCACCTCTGCTTCTGTTCCATCTGGGTGAGGGCTGGGGCAGTGGGTTGAGGGAGTTTCTGGGGGGACTGGGCAGGACCCTGAGAGGGTAGCCTGGGCCCCTGAATCCAGTGGCCTTTGGGGAGCTGCTCCCAAGAATTGCACACTTGACTTGCTCCCCAGTGGGGAGGCTCTGGGCAGGGCCGGGGCCTCCCTCTCCAGGGGCCTCCCTGTCCTCTGTCTCAGGCTTGTGGGCGGGGCCGGGAGAGACGCTGGGCTCCCCACCTGCATCTCTGCAGCCGCCCGGACACACTGCACCCCTCAGACCCAGGGTGCAGGGGCCGCGCACGCCTCCCCACCCAGATGCTGGCTGACTCGTCCACTCGACGCGCTTAGCTCAGGAAGTGCTCTCTGCCCTCAGATGACCACTGCCTCCAGCCCTTTGATTCCACATAACCAGCTCCCAGGCTGACTGAGGAGGGCTTTGGTTTGGATTACCCCCCATTTGCTTTTTCAACCATGGTTGAATTCTTGCCACTTTCTCTGTGGCCCTGTGGCAGGTGATGTCCTGTAACACTTGTGGACCAAGCATGCCGCCCAAATGTCGTGGGGAAGCCGGCTTCCCAGAGAGGGATTTAACTGAAAGCCTCTCCTGGCCTGTTCACGACGTCCTCTGCCTCCCTTGCCCCCTCGGCACCGCCCCCCTCCGCTGCAGCAGTCTGAGTCCCAGGTGTCAGGCACTCCGACAATAATTTGGGGAAGTCCCTTCACCCGGCTGGGCATCGGTTCAGATGGTGAACAGGGCACACTGGAATTCAGATTTCCTGCATAGCTGCGCTGAGACGCACACAGGACCAGGCAGGGGGCCCTCGCCCAGCTCACGGCTCAGCCCTGCCCCCGTCCCTCCTCCCGTCCAGCAGCTTTATCTGCTGTTTGAATCTGTATCAAAGTAATAGACGGACTGTGGCTCAGATCATGAATTTGTTATTGCCAAATTCAGACTTAAATTGAAGAAAGCAGGGAAAATCACTAGACCATTCAGGTATGACCTAAATCTAATCCCTTACTATTATACAGTGGAAGTGAGAAATAGATTTGAAGGATTAGATGTGACAGAGTGCCTGGTTATCTATGGACAGAGGTTCATGACATTGTACAGGAGGTGGTGATCAAGACCATCCCCAAGAAAAAGAAAGGCAAAAAGGCAAAATGATTGTCTGAGGAGGCCTTACAAATAGCTGAGAAAAGAGGAGAAGCGAAAGGCAAAGGAGAAAATGAAAAATATACCCATTTGAATGCAGAGTTCCAAAGAGGAGCAAGGAGAGATAAGAAAGTCTTCCTCGGCGATCAATGCCAAGAATAGAGGAAAACAAAGATGGGCCCAATAAAGGACAGAGATGGTGTGGACCTAACACAGAAGCAGATGATGTTAAGAAGAGGTGGCAAGAATACACATAAGAACTGTACCAAAAAATCTTAATGACCTGGATAACCATGATGGTGTGATCACTCACCTAGAGCCAGACATCCTGGAATGCAGTCAAGTGGGCCTTAGGAAGCATCACTACAAACAAAGCTAGTGGAGGTGATGGAATTCCAGTTGAGCTGTTTCAAATCCTGAAAGATGATGCTGTGAAAGTGCTGCACTCAATATGCCAGCAAATTTGGAAAACTCAGCAGTGGCCACGGGACTGGACAAGGTCAGTTTTCATTCCAATCTCAAAGAAAGGCAATGCCAAGGAATGTTCAAACTACTGCACAATTGCACTCATCTCACATGTTAGCAAAGTAATGCTCAAAATTCTCCAAGCCAGGCTTCAACAGTACATGAACTGTGAATTTCCAGATGTTCAGGCTGGCTTTAGAAAAGGCAGAGGAACCAGAGATCAAATTGCCAACATCCCCTGAATCATAGAAAAAGCAAGAGAGTTCCAGAAAAACATCTACTTCTTTCTCATTGACTATGCTAAAATCTTTGTGTAGATCACAACCTGTGGAAAATTTTTAAAGAGATGGGAATACCAGACCACCTTACCTGCCTCTTGAGAAATCTGTATGCAGGTCAAGAAGCAACAGTTAGAACCAGACAGGGAACAATGGACTGGTTCCAAATTGGGAAAGTAGTATATTGGTCAAGGCTGTATACCGTCACCCTGCTTATTTAACTTATATGCACAGTACATCATGTGAAATGCCAGGCTGGAGGAAGCACAAGCTGGAATCAAGATTGCTGGCAGGAATATCAATAACCTCAGATGCGCAGATGACACCACCCTTATGGCAGAAAACTAAGAGGAACTAAAGAGCCTCTTTATGAAAATGAAAAAGGAGAGTGAAAAAGCTGGCTTAAAACTCAACATTCAAAAACTAAGATCATGGCATCTGGTCCCATCGCTTCATGGCAAATAGATGGGGAAACAGTGGACACAGTGAGAGACTTTATTTTTTTTTTTTTGAGCTCCAAAATCACTGCAGATGGTGACTGTAGCTGAAATTAAAAGATGAAATTAAAAGACACTTGCTCCTTGGAAGGAAAGCTATGACCAACCTAGACAGCATATTAAAAAGCAGAGACATTACTTTGCCAACAGACGTCCATATAGTGAAAGCTGTGGTTTTTCCAGTGGTCATGTGTGGATGTGAGAGTTGGACCATAAAGAAAGCTGAGTGCTGAAGAACTGATGCTTTTGAACCGTGGTGTTGGAGAAGACTCTTGAGAGTCCCTTGGACTGCAAGGAGATCCAACCAGTCCATCCTAAAGGAAATCATAGGAATATTCATTGGAGGACTGATGCTGAAGCTGAAACTAACACTTTGGCCACCTGATGCGAAGAGCTGACTCATTAGAAAAGACCCTGATGCCGGGAAAGATTGAAGGTGGGAGGAGAAGGGGACGACAGAGGATGAGATGGCTGGATGGCATCACCTACTCAACGGACATGAGTTTGAGTGGACTCCGGGAGTTTGTGATGGACAGGGAGGCCTGGCACACTGCAGTCATGGGGTCACAAAGAGTCGGACACGACTGAAGGACCGAACTGACTGAATAGATGGACCCAGTTTCAAAAGTCAAATAACCACCAATCAGATCAGGATAAAGGGTGGACCCCTGCCCACCTCACCCCTGTTCCTGAAACAAAGGCCCAGAGAGATCGCTTGTGTGTTCACCGTCCTGGGTGTGCTGGGCTGTCCTGTCTCGTTTGCACGTTATCTCCATGTTTCTAAACAGCAAACGTTTTATTTTGTAAGATTCATAACTCCCCTCCCCCGCCCTTTTTTCTTTTTTTAACCTCCCATCTTCCTACCGGAGAGAGGCCTTGGGGGGAATCTAACCTCCCATCTTCCTGCCCGAGAGGGGCCTTGGGGGGAATCTAACCTCCCATCTTCCTGCCCGAGAGGGGCCTTGGGGGGAATCTAACCTCCCATCTTCCTGCCCGAGAGAGGCCTTGGGTCCCCCCTTGCCTTTCAGTTCAGCCGCATCACATCCTCCTTTTGAGGGAAACGGCGCCGAGTGCTGACGTGGCCGTGGGTGGGAAGTTCAGCACGGCCGGGTGGACTGTCACCCAGACGCCACCTGTCCCTAGGCCTGTCTTCACCGTGACGAGGGCTCCTCAGTCCTGGTCTTCCCGGGTCTGAGCCCGCTCTGTGGCTTTCACGGGCACATGGGGGCTGGGCCCCCTGCCGCTCCCCTGTCCCCTGACCTCCTCCCCGTCCGAAGCCCACCAAGCGGCATCTGCAGGCCCTCAGGGTGTGTTTGCACAGTCTGCTGCAGGTCCGTCTGTCCAGCCTCACCCCCCGGCTTCCGGGAGGCTTCAGGGGCCTGCCCCAGCTCCGAACCTCTGAGCACTGCCTCCTGCGGTGAGAGGACGAGGCCCTGTCCTACCGGATGGGTGTCCACCTGACTTCAGGAGCCTCTTGCAGTGAAGCTCCTCTGCGGTCTGACTGTGCACCACCCAGTCTTCACAAGACTCCTGTCAACTCAGGTGGGCTGGAGACCCCCCAGCCTGTCTTCACTGGGAACTCCACCCGCCCCCACCTGCCCCTTGGACGGCTGGCCCCACCTCCGGCCGCACTGGGCTCCCAGCCGGTCCTGGACTGAGGCCCTCTGTCCCCGCTGTGCTGAGGCCGAGCGAAGCTGTCTCCAGGGCTTACCTGCTGCCCAGCTCTGGCCCCCTGGGCAGCTCTGCGGAGCTCAGGGCCTTCTTGGCGAGGCTGTGTGCTCTCTGGGGGGTAGGAGATGTCCCCCAAGTGTGCCCCTTCAGCATGGCCACCACTTTGAGGAATGGAGGGGACGTTGCCCTCTGCGGAGGGGCCTTCCATGGCTGAGGGAATCTTTCTCTGAGTGTCCCTCTCCGCCCAAAGCGGGGGTGACTCTGGATCCGGAGAGACTCTTACTGGGGGGAGCATGAACCTAAACACGTGTAGCCACCACAGCCTTGGCCCTGCTCCGCCTGGTCACCCCCAGAGCAGGCCCCCCCCGCTCCCTTCTCCTTCTGTGTCCAGCTCAGGGAGTTCTGACACACGGGGAAGCTCTGGGTGGGGGCTCAAAGGCCGCTGTGCCGGAACACCGCAGACGGGGCGGCTGAGACGCAGGCTCCTCCCTGTGTCCTGGGAGCTGGAAGCCCAGGCCAAGTCTCTGGCGGGTCCTCTCTCCCACCTTGCGGATGGCCGTCTCCTCCCCGAGTGCCCACGTGGCCCCCATCTGCGTGCCCAGGACACTTGCGGGGACAGCTGAGGGGCTGTGATTTCTCTGCTCGAAGAACACGAGGCTCAGGCAAGCCCTTGGCCGGCAGGCTCCTCCAGGGCCCGGCCGGCCTGCAGGAAGTGCTCTGGCCCCCTGCGTCCGTCTGCGGGGCCCTGGGGGGCTGGGTCTCTCCAGCCACCCCTGGCTCAGCCCCAGTGCATGCCAGCTCCTGCAGGTGCGCACAGCGCCCATGTGATGCCAGCCCTGGAGAGACTCGGGGAGCTGCACTCAGTTCCCTGGAAGCGACCACACCAGGCATGGGACAGGCACCCCCTCCTTCCAGGCCGGATACTGGCCATGCCCAAGGGTGGACAGGCCACTGGGCAGCAGGAAGTGAGGGACCCAGATGCCAGTGAGGCCCGAGCACATACTTGCCTCATCTTTATTGCACTTTTACCACATTGCAAACTATTCCACGGAAATGCCTTGAAGGTAGCCAGCTGCAGGACTGGTCACACGTGCACCGGCTCCAGACGGTGCTCTGAGGACTGTGCGGTGCCTGGGGGACGGCTGGTCCTTCACTTCGCCTGAAACCCACGCGTTGTCCATCCCTTGACGCGAGTCCGTGAGGGCCTCGGGAGCCTCCCGTGGCCCCGGGAAGGGAGGAGAGTTTCTGCTGTGAGCTTGGCCCAGAGTGGGAGCCCTTCTCAGGACCATCTGGACCGGCCGGGTGGCCCACAGTGTGGCCTGCGGGGTGGTCAGGGTCTGTACAGACAATGTCTCTATGTATGTACATTTGCACCAGGTATAAATACAAAATCGTAAGTAAAGGCTTCCTTTCCATACAAAAGGGTGCTGGCCTGCCACCAGGCCGCCTCTGTCCTTGGGCACAGGGCGCGCCCACGGCTGCCCGGGTCTGAAGCGAGGCGCCTGCCCCGGCAGCCTGTCTGCCCCGTGTGGGCCTGGGTCCCGGGCGGCTGGCCTGGCCGCGGCCCGCGTTCACTACCTGCCGGGCGCGGCTCTGTGCTCGGGGCCCAGGTCGTCCTCCACGACACTGTGCAGCCCGTCCTTCTCCACGCAGACCCCGACCGCCCGGAGCACGATGCGCAGCCGCCGGTCCAGCGCCTCCAAGTGCGGCTGGAACAGCACGGGGGCCACGCGGTCCTCGCGCAGGGACTCGGCCATCAGCAGGCTCAGCCGGTGCTCCTCCTGGGCCAGGAGCTGCAGCCGCAGGTACGTGGACCGCCGGATCCTGCCGGAGACGAAGGTCAGGCTGGCGCCCAGGGCGGAGCCTGCTCCGGCCGGTTTCAAGGGTGCTGGGGAGGGTCCCACTGCAGGGGGGTCTGGCAGGCCCCGTCCTTTCTGGCGGGAGTGGGGCGGGAGACAGCCGTGGCTCGGCTCTGGGCCAGGGGGACGCGGAGCAGGAGGTTGGGCCCTACGGCCTGTCTCCCTGGTTGTTAAAGGGAGGGGCTGGGTTCGGGAGCCACAAGAGGGGAGCGTGGGGGCGGGGCCTCGGGTCTTCCTCTGCTCGGTGGGGACAGGGAGCCTTCCCGGAGGCACTGTGCGCGGCGGGGTGGGAAGGCTCGGTCCGGCCTGGGGCTGCGGGGGTGCTGGGCTGGGGCGTCTGCAGGGGCAGGGCCCTACCTGCAGCACTGCTGTAGAGGCACCAGGATGGACAGCTCGTCGTGAGAGTGCTTCCCAAACCTGGGCAAGAAGGGCAGAGCTGGGGAGCGGGCGGGGGCACCTGGGCAGAGCTGCCGGGCTGCCCGTGGGGCCCGCCGGGGCCTGCCTCCTGCTGTCCCCAGCCCAGACGCAGGGCCTCGGGTGAGGCAGGTGAACACAGCCCGTCTCACCCTCTGGCTGCTGGACTGAGCGGAAGCTCGACAGTGAGAGGCCCTGGCCGGGCTGGGTGGACAAGGCCCGAGGGCAGGGCAGCCTCGGATCCAGCCGCAGGGGTGTCTTTTACAGATGGGCGTGAGGGCCCCACACACTGCCCAGGGGCCCAGAGCGGACTCCCCCGAGGCGTCCAGGTACTTGCTGCTCTGACCCGCGGAGGGCCTGAGGCCTGCATACACGCCTGCTCTGGGGCCCCGTCCCCAGCTCACAGGGCCCTGCGTCACCCCAGGGGGCCTCTGGGGGCCGGGCCGTCCCTCCCACGGAGCGCCCGCCCCCCGGTGTGTCTGGGCTGGGGCAGCTGGCCCCTCGCGGCACCTGGGAGGACTCACCCTCTCCCGTTGTCCAGGTGGATGATGAATGTGTCGTTGCCAAACTTCTCAAAGGTCTCGTAATGATGGCGGTCCATGTTCCCTGTGGGGACAAGCCTGCTGGGAGCCTGCCTGAGGCTCAGAGGCGCGCCCTCCCTCCCCGTCCGGCCTCCGCGCGGGGAGCGGCGAGCATGAGCACGGCCGCGGCGGCGGGGCCTGAGCTGGGCGCTCGCTGGGCAGGCCGGGGGCCCTGGACATACCCATGAGGAAGTCGAAGATGGTCATGTCCATGACGTCCAGGATGCGGTGGCTGCTGTCGTAGGGCGGAGTCTGCTTCACCTCCTCGCAGTAGTCAGGGTCCACTTCCCACCTGCAGGGGACCCGGCATCAGAATGGTGGGCTCCTCTATGACAAGGAGGCCCAAACCACCTCCTGGGGCCTGGGGCTGCCCGGCTCAGGACCTCGGATCCACAGGGCGGCCGGGGGACCGAGTGAGAAAAGGATCTCTGCGGTGGGCAGAGGCTGCGTTAACGGGGGCTGGGAGGAGCACGGGGCTGGGAGGCGACTAAACCACACCACCCAGAGGCCACGTGTGTGGACAGGCCGGGACAGCTCACTCGCGGACGTCTCCACAGCTGGAGGGACAGCGTCTCTCTCAAGGGGGGAAGGGATCTGAAGCCTCGTCCAGTTGTGGAGAGACCCGGGGGGGGAGTTGGCGCCCAGTCCCTGCGTGAGGGGCCCTTTCTGATCATCTGCGGCCTCAAGCGCAGCCCTGCGGCTCCTCACACCGTCTGCTGTGGACAAGACCCTGGGGCTCGTTCTCTGCAGCAGGTCGGGTGGGAGCCAGCCCTCCCGAGACCCCGGCGGGGCAGGACTCCAGAGTCCCCGGCCCAGCGCGCCCCCAACGCACTCTGCCTTCTTGCGCTTGTGGTACGAGCGTCGCCAGGGGTTCCGCCAGGTCTTCCTCTTGGCCAGGGACAGATCGGGCAGGAAGGCGGCCAGTGAGCCCTCGATCTGGTCCGGCTTCCCGCACAGCGCGTGCTCCGTGGAACAGTAGTACGAGCACTCCCCGTAGAAGCAGATGTTGTTGGCTGCGGGCGGAGGGGGCGGTCAGTGGGGGCCCGCAGGCGGGGTCTGCGTGTCGGCACCGCGTTTGCGTCTTCCCTCCCTGGGCGGGGCTCCCCACGGCCTCACCCTGGACCTCAGCCACCTGCCCCAGCCCCGCGTCGCAGACAGGGCCACACAGCTCAGGACGCAGAGCTCGGATTGGAGTCTGGGTTCTTCCTCATCACCCTCCAAACTAGGTCTGGGGTCTGTGGAGGTTCTGTTCAGTGGTTTGCAAAAGGCCCTCATTCCAAAGAGAGGCAGCATGGGGGAGATGCTTGCAATCATGACCGAATAAGCACCCAGTATTCGCACAAGAACCCTTCCGTCTCAGTAATAAAAAGATAAATAACCCAATCTATAAATGGGCAAAGGAGTTCAAGGATCCTTCTCCAAAGAATATATAGTAATGGCCAACAAGCATGGGGAAAGATGCTGGGCACCGTGAGTCATCGGGGAAATGCAAGTCAAATCCGTAGTTTCTCACCCACTAGGACAGTTTTGATCAAAAGAACAGATAATACCAGTGTGGTTGAAGGTGTGGAGAAATTGGCTGCACCCTGATGCAGCTGTGGTGGGAATGTCAAGTGGTGCAGCTGCTGTGAAAAACAGTCAGAAAGTTGGACACAGAACCGGTGATCTGGCCACCCCACTCCCAGGCACACACCCGAGAGAAGGGAAGACACACGTCCACGCAGACCCTTGACAGAGGTGTTCCCAGCAGACCACCCCCAGAGGCAGTGTGGTTTGCCCGTAACATGGAACAGCATTTAGCCACAAAAGGAATGAAGTGGAACACCGCATGGATGAGCCACGAACACTGTGGGCAAAGCCAGACACCGTGCGCACGAGACCCTGGCAGGAGACGAACTGAACGGAAGCTGGCGGCTCTCAGAGCCGAGAGGAGGGGAGAGTGGGGTGGCTTTGAACAGTGATGGTTTCTTTCGGGGTGAGCAAATACCCTGGAATCAGTGGGGCCTGCTGCACAACATGGAGAATGCACTAAAAACCACTTAACTGCACACTTCAGACACTGGACCCAAGACGTGTGGGTCACGTCCCCACAGGAGGAGAGTCGCGAAGCACCTCGTGCTGGGCGGCGGGAGTGTCTGAGCCTGCGCTTACCTATGGAACCGCGTTCTTGCGCTCCGTCACTGCCTTTGTTTGTGGGGGAAACAAGCCCCAAGCCCGTGGCCCCTCCGCACCGGCCCCCGCCCTGCCAACAGCAAAGCCTGCCCGCCCCCGCCCTGCACCTCAGGATCCTGCAGCCGCTGCTGCAGACTGGGCTCAGCCTGAGGTCTCTTGTGTCGACATGATTCAATCTCGGCCCATTTTCAGGAGGAAAATCCTCTCCGAGCCCTGGAATTCGTGTCTGTAACCTCTGAGCCTAAGCTGACTTTAGATGGAGTCAAGTGAAGAGAGAGGCATTTCCCGGGCTCACAGCCTTCTCCCCGTCAGAAACCCGGCCTGTGCGGGGGCGTCAGGGTGGGGCTCCTCCAGCCTGTGGCCTCTCACTGCTCCGCTCTGCAGCCCCGTGGGGGGCCGGGCCCTCACTCCTCCGAGCCTCCGTCCCTGAACAGGGGGCTGTGCAGCTCCTGACCCGGGGAGCAGAGAGGACAGGCGTGGAGTGGCTGGGCTCGGGGAGGCAGTGCCCGTTCCTCTTGACAGTGATGGCCAGGGCAGCTCAGGGCAGTGGGCCAGATGGCGGGGAGGACCCGAGGACTCCAACGAGACAGGCTCCCTGGCCCTGGTCTCCGTGAAGATCAGGGGGTCCCAGCCTGCCAGCCTGAGGGTCCCAGAGAATCCAGGCCGTTCCCCTGAATGTCTGGGGCTTTGCTGGCAGGAGGGGTGAGTCCTTGCCCATCTCAGAGGCCCCGAGGGTGTGCGTGGGGTGTCACAAGGGGCAGGGCTGCTGGGGAGGGGTCTGTCTGCTCTGGGAAACCCGTCTGGCTCCTGGCAGGAGTCTGGACACTGGCCACAGAGTAGCAGAGGCCCAGGGACCACCCCGCCAGCCCCCAGCCAGTGTGGGGAAGAGCTGGCGTAAAGCTGGCTGAGTGGCGGGGAGGGGCAGGAGGGGCTGGGGGGCGCACGCCGCGCCCTCTCCCCATCTGCCGCGCCCCCCTGCGCACCCTGCCCCCCATGGCCTAGACCTGCACGGGAGGATGCGGGCTGACCTTGGGATGAGAGGCGCGGCGACGGAGTCACCAGGAAAGTGGGAGAAAGGTGTCACACGGCAGACGCAGGTCTGGCCGCTGGCCCCACTCAGTCCTGTGGTGACGGGGACTCAGCCGCCCCCCGCCTGACGCTGTCCCTGGCTGACGCTGCCCCCAGCTGGCTGGCCACTCCCACCTCTTAGCCCACCGGGCTCCCCAGCCTCTGCAGGCTGCACACGTCTCCCCCACTTTGACGGACCCCAGAGCAGGGCTACTCAGGGCCCTGAGGCTGGAGGCAGTGGCGTGGATTGGCGCCTCTGGCAAAGTTCGGCCTTTGCAGCTTTTACACCCACGACAGGCGCAGAAATGCCAGCAAAGCAGAAACGCTCCAAACGAATCTGAACAGACCTCATTTTCTAGTGAGATCAAAGCTGGTTCCTGTTAGCTGCTGCTTAAGAGAAAACCAAACGCTTCTCAAGGCTTTCGGGGAGAAATCTGGCCGACGGAGCAGAGGCGGTGGGAACAGAAACAGTCTGGGCGGAGAGGGTGGGTGTCAGCGGCAGCAGGCGGAGCTGAGCCCAGAGCTGGCGGCTCCTGGACAGGGAGCAGGGGCGCATCCAGACGGGGCCCGGACGCCAAGCCGGGGACCCACAGGACCGGCAGAGTGGCCCGGAGCCGGGACCCCCACGGGCCCTGCCTCTGGGACTGACCAGGCTGAGCGACGGCGTGGCTCAGGGCGAGGGGGGTGTCAGCGCCCGCCAATGCCAGCATCGGCGAGGACGACGGAGACCCGGTCCCGGGTGCAGACGGGTGCGAGAGCGGGGTGGGATGCCTGCATCTCAGATCACCCACCTAGACAGCAAGTGACTGTCTGCTGACCATGGAAAGGAGCCCTTGCTCGTTTACAAACCTCCGTAAGACAACTGAGCTCAGGGAACACAGCAGGGGCGTAGCTAGGAGGCCCCTGGGCCCAAGCGGGAGACCCAGCAGAGAGACTGCTTGATTCGTCTCCATTTCTTGGGATTTCAGATGTCAGTCCCTCCGCTTCCTTGCGACAAACTACTTTGTCCCTTCTGCTCGGGCTCATCGACCGGTTCAGAAACGAAAGAGAAAACATGGGACAGGCCGCAGAACCGGCACTCAGGGTGACGCCGCGGCGGGAGAGACAGCTGCCCGGCGCCTCCCCGCAGCGAGGGGCCGGCAGAAGCAGCGCCGTTCAGACAGAAGGCGGGCCACGGCCGTCCTGGCGGGCGCAGGGCTGGGAGGGGACTCTGAGGATGGACCAGTCACCTTCGCTGTGAGGATGCTTCCAGGTGTAGCGAAACTGCTCAGACTCCAAGTGGCAACTAAACCATTTAAAGCCGGGGTGTGGGGACGGGGGGCCACCGGGGGCTGGGTGAGGCTGCGTCCCCTGGACGTGACCGAGGTGGGCACACGCCCCACAGGCCTAACCTCAGAGACCCTCCCGACAAGGCTCTAGCTCGGGCCCTCGGCATTGTCACGTGGGCCAGACACTCATTCAAGGGGGACGGAGCCCTCTCGCCTCGGGGGTCCCGCCTCTCTCCTCTCTGTGGGCTCGGAGAGGAGGAACTGTGAGCACTGTGTGGCAGAGATGGCCTTAACGGAGCGAGGGCTGTGGGCCTCAGTTCTGACCAGCTCATCACGCGGCCGAGAAGCACGCTGACCTACAAGGAGGGGGCTTCTGGGCCAGCGGATCTTTGGACTTGGCGAGTGGATTCTGTCTGTGTGGACTGGCTGGGTGGGTGCCTGGCACGGCTGAGGCATCCCTGCAGGGTCGGGGGCCGGGGCCCTGCTCTGTGGGGTCTTGGTGGCCCAGCTGGGTCACTCTACTCCGCTGTGCCAGCGTTGCTGGGACAACGCAAAATGTTCCAAGCCGAAATGCAAGTGACAAAGGCCGCAGGATGTAGGAGGGGCTCCTCGGGGTCCAGTCTCAGGAGGGGTCGCCCGGCCCCAAAGGGGTGGTCAGGAAAGGAGCCCCGAGGATTAGATCTGATGCAAGCGGGCAGACCACCCCGCTGAGCCTGACTCTCCTTCGTGTGTGTGCTGGAGGGTGGCACCACGAAGTCGGGACCTTATGCACCTGGAGTGGGCAGGGGCCCGAGGGCGGGGCAGTGCCAACCCTCCAGGGACCAGGGGAAGCCCCACTCTGTGTCCAGTGCTCCACAGAGGAGAGGGCGGCCGCAGGGCCCTGAGCCACGTGAGGGTCTTTCCGGGGTGTTTTTAATCTGGGGGCGTCCACAGAACGGAGGGCCGCTCTGGCTGCACCACCTGGAGATGGCTTCCCAGGAGGCTGGGAGTTCGCCCCAGCCTTTGGCAGCAGCAACATCACCTGCAGCCCAGGGGCGGAGTCAGGAACGACAAAGACCACCTGGCAGCTCTGAGACTTGGGGCGACGCAGACACAGTGCTGAAGCCAGGCCGCTCCAGGTGCAGGGGAGAGGTCACAGGGGTGAGGTCACAGGGGAGGGGGCCACAGGGGAGGGGGTCACCAGGGAGAGAGGTCACTCAGGGAGGATGGTCACCCGGGGAGGGGGGTTACCCAGGAGAGAGGTCACCCGTGGAAGGGGTCACAGGGGAGGGGAGTCACCCAGGGAGGTGTCACCTGGGGAAGGAGGTCACCCGGGGAGAGGGTCACCCAGGAAGGGGGTCACCTGGGGAGGGGGTCACCTGGGAAGGGGGTCACAGGGGAGGAGGGTCACGAGGGAGAGAGGTCACCCAGGGAGGGTGGTCACCTGGGGAGGGGGGTTACCCAGGAGAGAGGTCACCCAGGGAGGTGTCACCCGGGAAGGGGGTCACCAGGGAGAGAGGTCACCCGGGAGAGAGGTCACCCGGGGAGGGAGGGTCACCCGGAGAGGGGGGTTACCCAGGAGAGAAGTCACCCGTGGAGGGCGCCACAGGGGAGGGGGTCACCAGGGAGAGAGGTCACCCAGGGAGGTGTCACTCGGGGAGGGAGATCACCCAGGGAGAGGGGTCACCTGGGGAGGAGGGTCACCCGGGGAAGGAGGGTCACCCAGGAAGGGGGTCACCCGGGGAGGGGCCCACAGGGGAGGGGGTCATAGGGGAGGGGGGTCACCCAGGGAGGTGTCACCTGGGGAGGGGGTCACCCGGGAAGGGGGTCACCTGGGAGAGAGGTCACCCGGGGAGGGTCACCTGGCGAAGAAGGTCAACCGGGGAGAGAGGTCACCCGGGGAGGGGGTCACCTGGGGAAGGAGGTCACCCGGGCAGGGAGCTCACTGGGGAGGGGGGTCACCTGGGGAAAGAGGTCACCCGGGCAGGGAGCTCACTGGGGAGGGAGGTCACCTGGGGAGATGAAGAAGGTTCTCCACAGCTTCTTGTCCCTCGTGACGTCCCGGATCTCCTTGGTCATGTTGACCAGCCTGCCGGCCACAGGAGGAACCCGGCGGAAATCCAGGATCCTGGTGGAAGGACAGGGAGCGGCATCCTCACTTGAGGTCTCTGGGCGCGCCACCGGATCTGAATGGACCTGCTCTCCCGTCAGCCCCCAACCTCCACTCCTCCCCAGAAGCCAGGGGCCCCACCGAGCCCAAAAGGGGTCTGTCCTCTTCCGCAGAGCTGCCCCAGACCCGGGGCCACCTAGGGAAGAGCCGTTTGTGGGGCTCGCGATCTTGGGTCTTGTCAGAGAAGCTGACACCCCGAGTCTTCTGGCCCCTGTTCCTGACGGCCAGGTCACAGCAGCCCGTGCCTGCGGCGGCGATGGTGCGGGGCGCCCGCGGGGGCTCACCTGTCCAGGTGGAAGGCGGCGATCTCCGCATTATGCCTCTCGTAGTCCGAGAAGTAGAAGAAGTCGGGAGGCGTCTCCTGCTCCCTCGTTTGCCTGGAGAGAACAGGACGAGACAGAAGCAGTTTGCAGGGAGAAATCCTCCCAGTGGAAGGGTGCGGAGCTCGTGCCAGCTCCAAGGAGCTGACTGTCAGGCTCCCAGGAATCCTGGGAGTGAGTGTTAAACGTAGTCAGGGGAGGGCCCTGCTCCGAGGTGTCCGCTCCGCTATCCTGCCTTCCTGGAGTCTCCTCAAGCTCAGTCAGCCTCCCGTCCCCACCAGCCTGCAACTCCCAGCATGAAAGGAGTCCTCAGTCAAAGGAATTCGGAGTTGGGTAAGAGTCCTACAGAGTGCGCGTGAGCACCCTGAAGGCTCTGACAAGGCCTGCAGCCTCGCCCACGGGGCTCACAGCGGACAGTGGGTTCTGCATGTGTGAGCCCTGCCAGCTGAGCTCTCACCGCGATCTGCTGCCTCTTCCTTGGAGGCGGCTCTTCCCCAAGCCTCCCCTGACCCACAGCGAGCGTGGCCAGCCCGTCCCTCACATCCTGGGCCCCGGGAAGCCCCGCCGGGCCGGCCGCCCCATCTCCATGGGCACATGTGGTGAGGGAGCAGAGCCTGGCCCTGCCTGGGCCCCACATCCCCCCGAGACGGGAGGACTGAGGAGCTCCGGGAGCCAACGGCTCTGATGTCCTGGGCACCCCCGTGAGCAGCAGACAGCCCCCAACCCAGCCACGTGCAGGAGGCCACACGCAGGACGGTGCTGAAGGGCAGATGTCACCCTGCGAACGTCAGTCACCCTGCAAACACAGCGATGGCTGGTGTTTGGCCTCACACGTGGGGACACCTGCTCCCTGTCTGAGGCCGAGCAGGAGTGAACACCCTCCCTCCCTGGATGAGATCCAGTCTGCTCCAGGCCCGCCTCCACCACCGGGACCCTCTCTCCAGGAGGCACCACCAGGGAGGAAGCACAGCCCTCAAACTGCAAGAATATGCAAAGGTCACGACTTTTCCCCGAGCTGGGAACTTGGGCCTCCTGTGGCCTGGCGCACACCTCCCCTCGGGCGGGCTGGAACGCGCCAGCCCAGGAGACACAGTGCGTTTTTCCTGGTGATGCTCCCCAGCCTGCTCCCCTGTCCGAGGCCTTCCTCCCCGGTACGCAGCAGGGCTCAGCCAGAGGCCCCGGAGCCTCCCGACGGCCCTGCTGGCATGCAGGTGCTGGGACCACACGGCCACCCTCGGGATGTGAGGCTCAGGCCGGCAGGGCACACGTCCACCGGAGGGCACCTCACTCCCTGTGCTCTCAGAGCGCCTGGCAGGACACACTCCTTCCTCCACGTTTCCAGAACGTCACCTGAATCAGCCTTTCCAGGAACCAGCTTGTGACTGGCAACAGACCACTGCCCACAGTTCCAGCAGGGGTGACGCTGGCCAGGACAGGGCTCTGGCTGGGTCAGCCTGGCCTTGCCTGGGCCCTTTGTGAGAAGCACAGGGTACCCCAGGGACGGCTGCTTGGTGGCCCAGGTGCAGGCCGCCTCGTCCCCGGGCGCAGGTTTCTCCATCACAGACCCTGTAGGGGGCTGGCACGTGGGGCGTGGGCTGAGACTTCATGGAGACCGAGTCCGCGTTTCTTGGTGGAAAACCCTGATTTTAAACGCTGGCAAGTCAGTTTTTTCAGAAGACGCTGTGGTTCAAACCAAATAAGTGTGGCTCCCTCACTGGAAGCCTCCCACAGCCCTGTGTCTGCAGCTGCTGGCGGGCTGGGCATTTCTGAGGCTGAAAGTGGCAGCTGACTCAAGTCCCTGGTTGAGCCGAGCACTGTCTACACAGCGCTGGTTCTCCAGAGTTTAACTGGAAAAGGGGTGGTACGGATTTTAGCAGGTTTCTTTTCTGCAGACCCTCTGTGTGCCTGGAGCATGCAGACCCCAGGGCGGCCCCCTCCGAGAGGCGGCGTCTTCCAGTCGCCTGCAAACCCCACCCCACACGTCCCTGGCCTTCTATTTTTTCAGTCTGTTGTGGAATTAAGAATTATTTTTGTTGGAAAGTACGTCAGAACTCACTGCCAGCCTGTGGCCCAGAGCCCTTTAAAATCATGGGCTGCAGTGGGCCCCCCACCCCGCCCTGGGGCTCCGGTCACTGACTCTGCTGGGAGCGGCCTGCACTGCCCTCCCCAGCCCGGCGCGGCTCAGCAGGACCTCCGACCTCAGCCGCCACCACCACCACCGCTTTGCCTTTGTTCCCTTTCCTTGACCTTGGCTCACCCCAGAGAGGTCACCTGGAATGCAGGTGGCTCTGAGCCCGCGGCTCTGGGAGAAGACCAGACACTTCCTGGAGGCTCTGTGACCAGGTTCCAGAACAGTTCCTTGTTCCTTCCCGTCTCCCACCTCAGGGTTTTCCAGTGACCTCTGTCGGGCCATCCACAGGAAGGCAGCTCTGCTTACCCCCTGCCGGATGCCCTTCCCAGCAGCCCAGGCCCGAGAGGAGACCGCAGGGTTCAGGGTTGTGTGTGCGTTGGGGGCGGGTGGTGTATGCTGGCGTGTCCAGGGCCCCACTGCTGAGCCGGGCACAACCCGGGAGCGTCTGTGGGAAGCTGGGGCCAGGGCCGCCCCTCTGGGGAGACCAGGACTTCTTTCCTCGCCTGCCTGCCCACTCCACCGCCACCTCCCGGGTGGCGCAGGGGAGCAGCAGGTGCTTTGGAAAAGTACTGAGCCCAGTGCACCGGGCGGGAGAGTGGACTCGGCTGAGCCAGGTGGCTAGGCAGCCTCTCCTTCCTTCAGGTGTGGGAGGGGAGGTGTGGGGCGAGGCTCATCACAGGCCTTTTTCTCGGAAGAGGGGCATGCGGACGTTAACAGGAGGTGCTGTCAGAGTGGGGGCTGGCTGGGCCCCCGGGCCGCACCCTGAGTTGGGGGGTGGAGATCAGCGTTCCTCCTCTGCTGACTGGGAGGGACTGGGGCTTACGGCAGCCTCCCCCTGCCGGGACCAGGGGCCAGAGGAGCCTCCTTGGGCCCACCCCCACGGGCAGCAGTCAGCACCGGGAGCTCCCACACTACCTCGGAGGTCAGCCCGGCACCCCGGCCTGGGGCCTGCGCGGCAGAGAAATGAAAGCTTTAGGGCTGACTTCTTGGTAAAACAGCAACTGGGGAATAAGGCAAACCATGGGGTTAGGTGGCCGCTGGAGTGAAAGAGGGCCTTGGCGATGGTGACTGGGGTGAGAAGGCGCAGACAGGCAGGAGCTGGTGGAAGCGAGGAGGCCTGAGAGTGTCACGTGAAGCCCCAAGGCCACTGGAGAGCAGGCTCTGCAGGGCACCCCGACGCCTTCAGACCCCAGGCCTGTGAAACCCTGCCAGTGCTCCGGGCCGCAGGCGTGCCCCTCTCCCCTGCCATTCCAGAGGACCACAGCCACGCCCCTTCCTTTAGAGGGACTTCCCTGAGCTCAGAAGAAACCACAATGATACCCGATTGTGGCTGTACAGACTAAAGTGAGACTGACTACTATGCTGACCTCCCCCAGGAAATCTGTGACCTAAATCCCTAGAACCTATGAATATGCTACCTTAGATGGAAAGAGGAGCTCTCTTACGTGATCGAGTTCAGGATCTTGAGATGCAGAGATTATCCTGGATTATCTCCACGGACCCAACATCATCAAGAGTCTTTAAAAGAGGGAGGCGCAGGGAGGCGTGAAGGCAGGGGAGCCAACACTGATGGCTTTGAAGGCAGAGGCTCTGGGAGGGGACCTGTTGCCTTCTCCAGCGCCCCTCAGCAGAAAGCCAGCTCCCTCCAGAGTCTCTGGAAGCCCACAACCCACAGATCCATGTTAGATTCAGACCTCCAGAACTGTAAGAGACCAGGGCTGTGTGGCGTTAAGCCGCTACATTTGTGATCGTTTTTTATAGCAGCATCAGGAAGCGAATACAGAATCTCTGGCAACACCGCAGCAGCACGAAAGACACGAGGGTTTAGCAACCCTGGAAAGGCTGTGAGATTCGGCCTGTTTCCTCCAGATCTGGGCATGCTGAAACCACCACACTTTTAAGAAATGACGCAGATGGTTTTGAGAGAAGGCGCCTCTGTTTCCAAAGAAGCCTCGTGGGCCCTCCTTGGGCTGCACAATTCATCCTTGGGCAGCCTCTCAAGGCTCTGATCCTTGTCCCTGTTTTCTGGTTGTTTTTGATTTTGGGCTGAGAGGCAGGTGGGATCTTAGCTCCCCAAGCAGGGATCGAACCCCCTTCTCTGGGAGCATGGAGTCCTAGCCGCTGAACTGCCAGGGACGCCCCGTGTCCTTGTTTTAATGACACAGGTCGTCTGCAGAAACGCAGCTGGAAACGGCGGGCCCTGGTCAGGAGCTGGGGTCTGACCCAGTCCCAGGCTCTTCCTTCTGGGCCCCAAAGTCAGACATGCCTCCAGTTGTGGGGCCTGAAGATCGTATTCCTCAGAGATCAGAACTACCTCCCGGCACAGTGAGGCTCGAGGGTGCTGGCCCCCAGCCACCTGGTCAGGTGTCTGCTCACAGAGGAGAAGGGGCCACAGCCCCAGAGGGTCGGCAGCACAAACCGTCCCCGTGTCCCCAAGAAAGGTCCTGGCTCCCGGAGGAGGACGTGCCCCCCGGGGGGTGCATCTAGTTTCTGCGAGGTGCTGCCCCAGCCCCCACAGGCTTCACCGTGGTGCCCCCCAGAGCCGCTGCCGGACCACCGTCCCCTCCGCAGAGAAGCAGCCTCTGACTGTTCCCACTGTTACCATCAGCATCTCAGCCTTCCTCAACTTGTGGGAAAACAGAGAACTTTTGCTTTGGTTAAAAACAGAGCAAATTGGCAGCTCATGACCAGAATCTGTGAAGGAACAAAAGCCAGCGTCTGACTGGCTCTTCCTCTGAGCAGAGTGCCCGGCTGCGCGCTTTCTGTGCGCACACTCCCTGGGTTGTGACGCGAAGTGTCCCCCACCCTGTAGACAGGACACAGCCAGTGAGGGCGTCCAGCTCTCCAACAGAGGGGCCCCAGGGCACGGGGCCCCGGGCTGAGACGCGAGGCTGGGGCTGCGCTGGGCGGGGCGGGCCCCTCTGCACTGGATGTCTGGGAGGAACACTGGCGGGGAAGCTCTGCCCACCCAGGCCCGCCCTGGCTGCCGCCCTCGCCAGGCTGACGGAGCGGGTGTATCCTTGATGCCCTCTGAAGTGTAGCAGGTGTGATGGCTCAGGGGGGATGCCTGCAGGGGGAGCAAAGCCCCACAGACCCTGGCCCCACCCCGCCAGCCTGTGCAGAGTGGGATGGGGCCATGCACTCCCACGCGGTGAGCGGGAGAGAGGGCAGCTAATCATCAGGGCACACTCTGGAAAAAGAGCAACTGCGACCGCTCAGGGCACACACAGCCGTCACACGGCCTTTCTGCGTCCCGTCTGTGCTGCGGGCCCCGAGGTGCCTGAACTCAGCCCGGAAGCTGAGGCCCAGACAGAGGGGCCTGCCGCACACAGGGTGGGAACGTGGGCATCCCAGGGCTGGTGAGGCGGCGGCGGGCAGGGAGCCGCCCCTGCTGGGCCCACTCGTCCGGGGCACAGCAGCGCGGGGCTCCCGTGGGCCTCCCCGGCCCCCGAGCCTCTTCTGTGGTTGATGAGTAAGCTGCTGCTGGCAGAGCCGCCTCCGCGGAGCTCTCCGGGGCCCAGGGCGGCCGCCAGAGCTTGCGCCCACATGGGCTCGCACCGCTGGGGCTCGGGCGCAGGCAGTCTGACTGGGTCCCCTCCCGGGTGAGGTGGCAGGGTGGGGGGAGTCCGCAGACCGCAGAGCCCAGCAGCTCCTGTCTCCCCACCGCCTCTGGGTAGGCCCCCTCTTCTTTCAGGCGCTGGGGCCATGGGGGGCTGTGTCCTGCAGTTCTGGGGAACAGGACCCCAAACTAGGGCCTGAGTAGGTCACACCCCCCGAGGGACTGGGGTGTGGATCACTCCAGTCCCATTCTGTTCTCTTGGGGGCACGGACCACTCCACCTCATCCAAGACTTCCAGCTTTCTCAGGGGTGGGGACCAGTCCCGCCCCGCCTAGGTTTCCCCGGGGTGCGGGCCGCTCTGGCCCCGTCCAGGTTTCCCCGGGGAGGGGACCGCTCCGGCCCCACCCGGCTTTCTCGGGGGTGTGGGCCGCTCCGGCCCCGCCTAGGTTTCCCCGGGGAGGGGACCGCTCCGGCCCCGCCTGGCTCTCTCAGGGGTGCGGGCCGCTCCGGCCCCGCCTAGGTTTCCCCGGGGTGCGGGCCCCTCCGCCCCGCCTCGGTTTCCCCGGGGTGCCGGCCGCTCCGGCCCCGCCTAGGTTTCCCCGGGGTGCGGGCCGCTCCGGCCCCGCCTAGGTTTCCCCGGGGTGCGGGCCCCTCCGCCCCGCCTCGGTTTCCCCGGGGTGCCGGCCGCTCCGGCCCCGCCTAGGTTTCCCCGGGGTGCGGGCCGCTCTGGGCTGAGCAGCTTCTTGGGTTCCAGGTCTGCCTCCATCACGTCCCTCCTCTGGTTTCTCGTGTCCAGACCAAGGACACACGACTGCACGGCAAGTCTGCTCAGGAGCCCAGGTGACCGCCTTGTCCTCAGGCCCTAACCCTCCACTTCCGTGAAGACCCTGCTGCTGACCAGGTGGTGCCCTGGGGCAGAGGCCGCCTGGGGAAGAGGCTCCGGCTCCCGACGGGGGCCAAGCCCATGGGGAGACCTTGCTTCTTGCCAGACGCACCAGGCGGGCGAGGGAGCAGAAACCAGCCTTCCTGTCCCGAGCCTCCCTGCCACTCACACAGCAGAAGGCAGCCACCTTGTCATTAAGGAGATATATTAAGCTGTTTAATATCAGGTTTTCAGCGGCAGATGTTCGGGGCGGGCGAGCAGGCCGCTCCCTCAGTAGCTCCTGCTAATTCTGGCCCTGAGAAGGAAATGGCAACCCACTCCGGCATTCTTGCCTGGAGAATCCCAGGGACAGGGAAGCCTGGTGGGCTGCCGTCTACGGGGTCGCACAGGGTCGGACACAACTGAAGCCACCCAGCAGACTTGGCAGCAGCAGTGGGGGTGGGCATCTGTTTGGGAGAAGACACTTGTCTTAGAACCTCGGGCACCTGCCGTCCACTCCTACCACCCCATTTCTCTGTCGGGGAGGATTTTCCTGGAGGCGCGGGCCTCAGGATGACCGACCCGAGGACGGGACTCAGGCACAGAGCAGCCGGCCCCTGGCAGGCCACGTGGCCAGAGCGTCAGGGGCCAGCGCTGACTGGCCGCTGTCAGGGGTCCCAAGGGGTTTTCACTCCCGCCAATCCCACCCCCGCCTCAGGGTCTCCAAGAGACAGCTCTTCAAAGTGGGACACGGGACAAGACGCTCACTTATGGTTGGGTAAAATAATTAACTCAAAAGACACTCAAGTGTCTTAAGGTGGATTTCATGCAAACCAATCTGAAAACAATTCAAAGGTCTGTGACTGTAAAGCAAGCCTGACGTTAAAAGGGACGGTAGTGACACTCGCTTTCCAGAGCAAAGGCGTGGGGGTGAGGGGGTAGATTTGCTTGAAAGAGGAAGCTCTACTCTGCTCTGAATACTGTTCTGCCAGCTTGTCTGGGGTTTGAGGACGTGACTAAGGAATGGAATTAAGAGTGGAAATGAGTGCTATCCCCGGCGACCGCGCACACCGGCCCCCAGCTCCTTTCTTTCTGTATTTAAGCCCCTGTTCCTCATCTAAGAGAAGACGCCCCTAGCCTACTACACTGTGGAGCGAATATTTAGCACCGAGGCGGCTGCTGTGATGCTGCTGTTCTTCCCTGGCACAGGGGGTAGAGTCTGGGTCACTCCTAAGGCCTCTTAAGAGCTCAGGCCTGCAACATTTCCCTCTGGGGCATAAGAAACAGCCAGCTGATCAAACTACTCTTGAGACCCCCAATGTGGCCTCTTTCCCAGCACGGGGGAACTATGACCAGAGTCTCTTCCCTTCTTCCCATCTTCTGCCCCTTTCACGACAGCACAGTGACGACCCCCAGGGAGCAGAGCCCAGAGACCCGAACACCAGACAGAAGTACAGAGACTCCCGCGCTGCTGCGCAGGAGGGCGTTTCTGGCAAGAATGACTTGCTCGCTTTGATTTGAACAAAGGGGACAGTCTTTTCCAGAAGCTCCCAAGGAAACGTGTCATGGCCCACTAGGGCGGGCGTCCTAAAGGAGCTGGGGGGCCTGGGAGACAGCACGGCCCCCACCTGCTCGACGGGGGCGGCGCAGGGCTGGGCCAGGACTACACTCTCGGCAGGTTGTGCTGAGCTTTCACTGTGTACCTGCCTCCCTGCCAACCTCCCTGCAACAGTTACAGAATTAGTAATCACTCCAAATTCCCAGTGGGAGCAGGAGAAGACAGTGGACTCCTGTGGTCACCTGACTTACGCAGTCTGGGCCCACGGCAAGCCAGCAGGCGTCTGTGGAGCTGGAGTGATGGCGCCCCGGCCCCTCAAGCCCGTGGACCGCAGTGGCCCAGCACAAGGGCTGCACCAGCCACCAGGACCCACGGGGTGGCCCCTCCGCTTGGCCTCTGCTTCCCGGGGACACTGGACGGGTCACATAGCAGCCCCTCAGCACCGCACCCAGGGCTCAGTGGGGGTCACGTGAGGCTGCAGGCAAACTGCAGGGCTCCGGGCAGCCTGGCACCCAGGGCAGGGGTGGGCCTCCCGGGGGTAAATGCAGGAAGGGGACCCGGGTGCCAGCGGCCCGCTGGGGCTGGGCGGCCGGGCTGGCCTGGGGGCGGGGAGGCTGGGCCCCAGCGAGAGGCGGCCTCCCGCCGGCACTGCGTCTGCTGGTGCCTGTGCGCGCCCCTCGGCTCCGAGGAACCCGGGGCCTCCGGACAGCTGCTCAGGGCTGCACTCTCTGGGAGGGGCTCGCATGCGCATGCTCGCGTGCACACGCACCCTCTCCTTCATAAAAGGAGCCTGCGCACCTAGAGTCCCCCCGTGTGCGGCGCCTGGGCCCCAGCGGAGACCCCGGGCCCAGGGCTCCCCGGCCGGCTGTGCCCGACAGGCTGGGACCTGACATCCCGGACCCTTGGGCCCCAGCAAGGCCTGGCCAGCCGCCTGCTCCCGATTCACATTTAAACCTCGGAGCCTCCATTTCCTCCTCCTTGAAGGAGAGCTGGTGATAAAAATAAAACCACCTGGCATATCAGTGACAGGGTCCCTGCCTCTGCGACCTCAAGATGGGGAGGGCGTGGCCCCCGGAGCGGGAAGCCCTGGCCCAGCGCAGCAGCCTCACAGACACCAGGCTTCAGCACGAACAAGGAGCGGGCGGCGGGCAGCGGCGGGCGTGTGTCCCTGCAGGGCCGGCAGCAACGTGCCTCCCCCCGCAGGCTCCACAGGGCTGCCTCCAGACCAAGGCACCCAGGGTAGGACAGAGGGGGAGCTGCTGCCTGCAAATGCAGGGAGTGAGCTCCACGGGCCAGACACAGGGGTTAGGCCTGGCCTGGTCCAGGCGGGCAGGGCGTTCGCAGCCTGTGAGCAGTCCAGGCTCTGCGTGTACTGCCATCACGGGCAATGGCATCCAGCCTGGGCACTGGGGGAGGCACTTCACAGACACATCGGCAGCAGGGGAGGGGGGCAAGGCAGCGAGGATTCCCACGTCAGGAACGGGAGGGCAGGGGTCACCGGAGCCTGGGGGCTGCCTGTTGTTCCTGACCTAGGCACCTGGGCACCTGGGCACCTGGCCACTGGCCTGTGCTGCAAATATCTGCTTACCATCTGTCTGCATTTCTGTATGAACACCCCAGTCAATGCAAATCTGTATTTTAAGAAGTTGGGACAGTGGGGAACTCAAAGCGTTGGTAAAGCTAGCGCTGTGCTGTGTTTTACGAGCACTGATGACGTTTGCCCTTGATCTAATCACCCCCCCTTGTCCAACATACAGAGGAAACCAAGGCGGGCGGTGGTGAACCCATCCACAGTGAGGACGCAAGTGCTTTCCTGCCTTCATCACCAGGTACCGGGAAGTGGCGTGGGCATGCAGAGCTCAGGCTCAGCTGCGCATGGGAGAGGGCTGTGCTGTCTTCTCAAGCCCTAACCCAGCCTGTGGCTGTGGCCTTGTTTGGAAATAGGGACGTGGCAGACGGGATTCACTAGGAAAAGATCCCGTGGATCAGGCTGGTCCTGAGTCCAGTGCCCGACGTCCTCATAAGAAGAGGGTGGTTTGGACTGAGACCCATGGGACAGGCCGCGTGACAACGGAGGTGAAGATGGGAGTGACGTGGCCACAGGCACAGAGCCAAGACTTGACGCCACGCTCAGGAGGGAAGCCAGGGAAGACCCTCCGGAGCCTTCGGGGAGGCGGCACCATAGTCTCTGACTCTGGAGAGAGAAGAGCTTCCTGGTGCCCTAAGCGGCTCGTGCGGTAACACCTCCCCACGGCTGCCCCGACGCCCACATGGTGTGGATACGTGGGGTTACAGCTGAACTGTACTACAAATTAAGGAGCCAGGAAGGAGCCTACATGGTGGTGACGTCAGAGATCACGGTGGCCACTGCTCTGAGATCTGAACAGGGACCGTACGGCGGCCACCCTGCCACACGGTGGCTCTCCTGGTGGCTCAGCTGGTAAAGAATCCGCCTGCAATGCTGGAGACCTGGGTTCCATCCCTGGGCTGGGAAGATCCCCTGGGGAAGGGAATGGCCGTTCATTCCAGTCTTCTGGCCTGGAGAATCCCATGGACTGTATCGTCCACGGGGCCCCAAAGAGTTGGACACGACTGAGTGGCGCTCACTCCCAGTGGTCTCTCCAGCTCCACCTGCTGCTGGCCGGTGCCCTCGGGCACGTCCCCGGTCACTCTGAGCTTCAGCCTCCCTGTCTACAACCACATCTACAGGCAACAGTGGCCTCTCTGTCTGGCTCTCGAGGCCTGGCGTGGTGCCCTTTCCTGCACCTACGACCTCAGCCCCACCTGCCTCCAGGCCAGGTTGGGGCCTTCCTTGGGGGCACCTCTCACTGTCCCCCCATCTCCTGAGCCTTGGACAGGTGCTTGTTAAGCCAGACTTGAAATGACCCATTTCAGATTCACTGAGCCTGGCCCACGGGGCTTTTCTCTTTCTCTTCCGGTTTGCAAGCAAGGCTGGGTCTGCGGAGTTCCAGCGGCAGGCCCGTCTGTCCCGGGGGTGTTGCCTTGCTGCTGGAGTTATTCTTGCCTCAAAGCGACCTGGGGAAGGTGTGCTTTTCTTCCCTCCCTGTGTCTGAACACGCTTTGGATCCCAAACCACACGCGGCACAGAGGCCGTTGTAGCTCTGGGTTCCAAACTCTCAGGTGGTCACCTGGCTGTTTTGGTGGAGATGGGGACTTCAGAGCAGCCTCACCAGGCTGCACGAAGTGATGAGTCTCTGCTGGCCGGCGACCTGAGGAGAAGCACAGCTGCGGCTCGGTGTGCAGCCTGCAATCAGCTGTGCACCCTAAACGCTCACTCAGTAGTTGTCACCCCTCTAATGCCTACAACTCAGAGCTGCAAACCTCAGGACACCCAGACAATCAGCAAGGACAGACCTGGGGAGGGGCTGCAGCAGCTCCCAGACCCCCACCAGTATGAACCCACGGCCTCACTGGTTGAAGACAGAGACCTGGTCCCAGAAGGGCCAGGACCCAAAGCTTCCTGTTGTCCAGCCTCAAGCAGCAGAAGGCAGCTGCAGCCCAGAGACGGTGTGGGGGCTGCAAGGTCTCACAGCAAGGATGCCCTCCACGACGCGGCCCCGCCCCGTGCTCCTGGCCTGCCTGGACACCCCCCACAGGGCCCCCTGGCCACTGTGCCCCAAGCTGGAAGCCTTCACTTTCTCGGCCCCAGCAAGTCCGTCCCCGGGCCCAGGGCATTTGCCTGCCCCTGGCCCCAACGAGTCTCTAGGACCCAGGCTTGTCCCCGTCCTCACCCCACACCTCACCTCTGGTTCCCGGGGAGCCTTCCCGCCCTCCCAGCTCTGTCCCTGCACAGCGGGGAAAGAGATCACATCAGGCCGGATGCCCATCAGGGCCTGGCCCCTGCCACTGTCCAGCCGCCTGCCTCACCTCCCCACAAGCTCTGTCCCAGGGAACTTTCTGTGACTCTGGCCATGTCCACCATGGCGCCACCAGCCACGCGCAACCCCGATGGCCCAGGTGCGGCAGAAGACTAGGGTGCAACTTCATCTCAGTTACGTTAATCTCAGCCTAGAAAGCCACCTGGTAGTCCTCCACACAGTGGCCCTGGTCCTCCAGCCTGCAGAGGCCACCCAGTCCTAGAATGCGTCACCGCCTCCAGGCCGGACTCCTGGCCTGGGGTGACGCCCACTTCACGTTCACACTCGTGCTCAGCCCTCCTTCCCCTGTCCGTCCTGCAGACCAGGCCTGAGTACCAGGCCCCGTGCCCCAGGGTCAAGGCCCTCAGAGGCAGGAGCGCCAGGCTTGCGTCAAGCCTGCCCCTGTGCCTGGCAGGAGGCCAGGCTGGGCTCGGTGTGAGTGCGGTGGCTGAATGTACATTTCTGCCAGGAGGTGGCCACAGCCAGCGTCACGAGCAGGCCCGGAAGCTTTCTTTCTAAGAAGCATGGTGAAGTCGGATGTACACTCTGGCTTGCCTGTGTAGTGTCGCCCTGCCTCGCCAAGCCACCAGCCCCTCCCGGCTTCCTTCCATAAACACGGTGCCCTGCCTCCTAAAGCCAGTCCAGTAGGGTCTAGACCTCAGTCCTTCGCCTACAACGCCCTCGTTGACAGGTGGGTAAACTGAGTCCCGGGGAGGGAAGGAGGTTACTGGAGGCCACACACGCAGGGCCTCGCCAGGCCTCCTGTCTCTGCAGACACACCCGGGCTTCCATCTAGGTACACACATCACCGGCACCACTGTGAGCCAGCATGGACTTCTCAGACGTTAAAATTTAAAGACTGCAGCAAAGGACGCGCGACAACGCGACAGTCGGTTCCAACATCCTCCAAATGAGAGCCTTGTGCCTCAAAAAGACAGGCCGTGTGTGACAAGGGTCTTGAACCCAAATACATGAAGAATTCTCACAACGTACTAATGGAAAGACGGCCAGCTGAACAGCAAGCGGCAAAAGATCTGAACAGATGTTTCTCCAAAGAAGATCCAAATGGCCAACAGGACGTGAGAAGATGCTCCCAGTCATTAGTCAGGAGAGAACTGTGATTCAGAACCGCAGACAGACACGGTCCACCCCCACCAGGATGGTGAGGGTCAACAGGGATGATGAAGACAAGGCTGCGCAGCCTGCAGAGATCGCTGGGGAGGGCGGCTGCTGGGAGGGCGGCTGCTGGGAGGGCGGCTGCAGCTTCTTAGCAGCTGCACCGAGTTATTCTGGACCCAGCAATGCCACTCCCAGGCTTACACCAAGAGAGATGGAAACCTGTACACAGATGCTCACACAACGCCCTCCGTGCACTCAAGAAGTGGAAATGAGGTGAATATCCGTTGACAGATGAGAGTAAAGTAAAGCAAGTAAGGCAAGTGAAGCGTGGCCCACTCACACCAGGGAGCACCACTCAGTGTTCAGCCACAGAAGGGAAGGAGGCTCAGACACGCACCACGACGCGGGGGAGCCCTGAACACCCAGCGCTCTGCAACAGAAGCGGACACAAAGGCCAGCAGCGACGGACGCTGCTCACGTGAAATCCCAGGACGGGCAAGTCCACGGCGACGGGAAGCAGACTAGTGGTGTCCAGGCAGGAAGGGCAGCGCTTCACCAGGCTTCTTTCCGGAGTAACGGAGCAGTTCAACACCATGGGGATGGCCGCACAGCTCTGTGAAATGTACTGAAAGCTACTGGGTGACAGACTCCAAGTGGCTGAATCACGATCTGTGCGAACCGTATCTGGGTAAAGGCGTCAAAACACCTTCCTCTAACAGTAAAACCAAGACTACCCAGCAACTGGCAGGCTAAGGTGCTGCCGCCGCCGAGTCGCTTCAGTCGTGTCCGACTCTGTGCCCCACAGACGGCAGCCCCCCAGGCTCCCCGTCCCTGGGATTCTCCAGGCAAGAGCACTGGAGTGGGCTGCCATTTCCTCCTCCAGTGCATGAGAGTGAAAAGTGAAAGTGAAGTCGCTCAGTCGTGTCCGACTCCTCGCGACCCCACGGACTGCAGCCCACCAGGCTCCTCTGTCCATGAGATTTTCCAGGCAAGAGCACTGGAGTGGGGAGCCATTGCCTTCTCCTAGTTATACATTTTTCAACGTCTATTAACATATACCATTAGACTATGAGTGGCCCCTCATACCACGGGGACTGCACCCTGCAGCCCTGCCAGGCTCCCCTCCTGCCCCAGGACTGCTCCTGCCTGGGTCCTCTGAGCACACGTCCTTCAGGATCTCAGAGAAAAACTACCACCTGATTAATTCAGAACATTCAGCTTACAGAGCTATTACGAACTCACCGAAGAAAGTTTCTTTTTTAAGGGAATTATTAATCATATATTTATTTTCTTAATGCTATGGTCAGAAACCACAGCTGCTTTCCTGCTCAGAACACGGCCGCAGGGGCAGGAACGGTGTGCCCCAGGGTCATCGGGAGGGTGGTGGCTGCCAGCAACCAGACTCTAGCGGATGCCGGAGTTGGGGTGGGTCAGAGCCTGGAGCCAGGGTCGGCGTGGGCCAGGCCCGCCAGAGCGGCAGGAAGGCTGGCCAGGGCATGAGGTCAGCAGCGTGAGCCTAGCAGAGCCTGCCCTGTGGCCAGGGCCCTCTGCCCGGGAGCGCAGTGTGCAGGGAGGCTGGCCGTGCACACGCCCATCCTCCTGGCCTCAGCGTCCCCGGCCCCTGGGGGATTCCCCACCCTGCTTCCACACTTCACCCCGGCCTCAGCCTCAGCCCACGGGACAGGAGCCGTGCCCTAGGCTGTCCCTCCACGTGCAGCCTTCTGAGAGGAACTCTGACGTCCGTCCCCGGACACACAGGCTGAGGGCAGAGGGTTCAGGGCCGGAGAGGGCAGGTGTGGACTCTGTGGCCTTTCCAGGCGCCCTCCGGAGCCCGGCTGCCCCGGCCGCCAGGCCACAGCGGCTGCCACTCACGCCTCCTGTGGCCACAGAGGGGACGGCCACCCCGCGGTGAGGGAGGCTGGGGAGGCCGAGAGGGGCTCGAGGCTGGGTGCCCTGGCCTTGGGAGGCTCCAGAGTCTGGGTCCGCCTTGGGTGGTCTGCACCGCCTCGCCAAGCCCTGATTCCCGCATCTTTACGTGGCAGAATAATAACAACAGTGACGTTTCCTCTAACCCACAGAGGGGCTGGAACACTAAACCACACGGTGGGCAAGCCCTCAACACGGGCGTGGCGCTGGGCACCTGCACACAGCTGGATGCCCGAGGTGAGGACTGGCCCGGGAGAGCCCCCACCCCGAGCCAAGGTGCGGAGTTGAGCCACCGCCCCGGCAGGCCGCCAGGTCCCAGCAACACCAAGCCCCAAGCCCCAAGGCCCCTGCAGAGGCTGCCCTGCCCGCGCCACTGGGCTCCTGCCCCCCAGGGCCGGGCGTGGCCCCTCCCCCTCCACGCAGCTCTGCGCACACCCGGGTCTGCTGCACTGTGTTAGACGCACCCTGGAGACAAGAGGCCTGTGCCCCGAAGTGCAGCTGAGGGGCTGCCAAGGGCGTGGTGGGTTTTGGTTCTTTTCCTGGGTTCCTGTGACGGCCAGGGACGGTCAGGCCCACCGGTCACCAGGCCAGCAGTGAGTGTCGGAGCCCGCCCCCACCCGGAGCATCCTCCTCCCCAGCACGTCGCTGAGGTATGAAGGGGCTGAAGGGGCCCCTCTCCTCAAGCTCCAGCCTGAGAGGGCACGCAGGTGCCCGAGGTGCCAGGGGGATCCGTCTCCTCCAGGGCCCGAGGAGCCTGCGTGCAGCCCATGTCGCCCTTCCCGAGCACGGGGCGCGTGAGCCCGGGCGGTCGTCACAGCCACGGAGCAGCGGTCGGCCAGCGGTCCCCGAGCCCCCAGGGCGTGCGGGCTTCCTTCCACACACTGGCAGAGTGGCGCCACGGGCCCTTGGGGGTGCAACCCGCGCTTTAAACACAATGAACCCTCCGGTCAGGACAGAAGTGGCCCATGCGAAACTAACCAGACGGACCACGGGAGACACCCAAGCCCCGGGACCGCCGGGTGGACATCACAGGGCGCAGACGCACGTGCTGAGTCTCCGGGGCTGTCTGCCTTCCAAACGTCCCTTCTCCACCGCCCCCACAATTTTCAGATGCCACTGAGTGCTTCCTTTTGATTTTGGGAGCACAGTTTCTATTTCATCTGGAATAGCGGTCAGGAGTCAAATCAGCTGACCTGCTAGCTTCAGAAATAAAGCTTCTTGGGCACAGCTGTGCCCATGGTCGTAGAGCCTGGCTGCCTTCTGGTGAGGAGACCAGGGCTGAGCGGCTGAGACGCAACTTCACGGCCCTCGCCCCCGCCCCGGCACTTACTTCATGGGTTTGAACAGCGCCTGCCCGTAGTTCTGGAAGGTCATGATGAGCTTGAGCTGCGTGCCACCGGACTTCATGGCTGCGGTGGGAGGAAAGGAGCTCGGTCACCTGCTGCCCGCGGAGGCCTGTGAGCGCAGACGCGCTGGTGGAGAGGGGGGGCCTGAGACCTGGGTGAGGCGGCGAGCGGGGTCAGGGATGGAGGTCTGAGACAGGCAGCGTGTTCAGGGTCAGGAAGGGCCGCCCGGGCTGGAAGAGCCGTAGCAGGAGGGTGGCTGGGACTGGGAAACAGGCGACAGCAGAGGGATCAGAAGGATGGGAGGGCCGCACATGGGAGAGGGGCGCTTGGCTTCCCACCCTGCTGGCTCCCTAGACCGCGCCTCGGCTCACCCGACCACAGCTGCCTCTCTCGAAGGGGGGTCCGCACCCTCGCCCAGTGCCCCCATGGGGCTGGGGCAGGGCTGAGACCCACTCCCAGGAAAGGGAACCCACAGCACCCACAGTGGAAAGCAGTTCCCGCCCGGGGCTCGGGAACCCACTCAGAGTGCCGTCCGCTGGAGTCCAGGGCTGTGGCCGCCGTCGGCTCAGCGTGGACAGAGCGGGGGCTGGGTCAGCACCTTGGGGCTCTGTCCCGCTTCGCCTGACAGCAGAGAGAACAGGGACGGGGACGCAGCTGTTCACCGCCTCCCCCTGGAGCCCTGAGGCGCCTGGATCCTTCCTCTGGGATGACAGAGGCCTTCTGGCCCTGGGCTGGGCATTTGGCTTACGGGGCACTTTTGGTTCCCCGCCGCTGAGTCGGAAGAGCTCCAGGCACTAGGCCCCGAAGCGGCAGTGTCCTCGCGTGGGCGTGGGACTGTGGCCTTCCTGGGACCGGAGCTGCCCTCCTGAGGGGCCTGCTCACTAGGCAGGGTGGCCTCACGGCCCCCAGGCCCCCGGGGCAGCTGCCCGAGCAGGCCAGTGAGTGTCCAGGGAGTCCGTCCAGTGGAGCCATCTCCTCTGCTCACCTCCACCCACAGCTCCGTCCTGACCTGGACAAACAACTGCAGGGCCTGCGCTTCAGGTCAGAGGCTGCTCGAGTCCTCGCCTGCACCGTGGCTTCTTTCTAAATGACTCAGAGCACAGAGTCGTCAACTGCATCACTCACTCTGTATGCGTAATCGTCCACGACATCGACTTAATCGTCACCAGCGAGGCCCAGGCCTCCACAGGCCTGGCTTCAAGCTGAACGGAGGCAGATAGTTTCTGAACTCGTTAAAGGCAGCCAAGGGCCGTCACCACGCAGCGAGGAGCCCAGCGGTAAAGAAATGTCTCTGGGGGCCTGAAGGAGCTGCTCTCTTTGCCACACTTTCTCTCACGTTCCAAGACTGAAGAGACTGCTCGGGGCGGGACCGAGTCGGGAGCTGAGGGCGGGAATGAGCTGACCACAGGCAAGCCTGCCCTCTCGGAGGCCTGTTCCTTTATCTGCAGGATGGGACTTGGGAGACAGGCGAGATTTCTAGCTCTTCTTCCATTTTAAGCTCAGAAGGACGGCTCTGCTGAACCCTGACCCCATGGTCGGTTCCAGGCTCCCCAAAATGCTGTACTCCAGGCTCCCTCAGGGCCTCTGAGGGCTGCACCCACCCCCAGGTCACAGTAGTGACAGGGGCAGAGCCCCCAGCAGCACACAGCTCTTGTCCAGGGACCCCTGTCTCTAAATCCGCCCCGTGGCTTTGTGAGGCCAAGGGCCCAGTCAGAAGCCACCGTCTCAGCAGCGGGGTTTTTAATCAAAACATCCAGCCGGATGGGAGGGCCAACCCTGCCGCCCCCGCCCCAGGAAAAGCGTCCATTCTCCAGGGGAGCCCGGCGCCTGGTCGGACCAGCCACACTCCCACTGCGGCGCTCTGCTTCTCAAGGAAGAGGGTCTCGTCCCGAGTGTGAGTCTCTGGGAGCACCTCTGGGCCCAAGGCCGCGCAGAGTGGGGCTGAGCGTCCAGGCGAGGCCTTCACCAGGCTCCGGCTGGCCCAGTGCCGCCGCCCTGTGCAGAGGTGCCCCAGCCTCTGCTCCCACGTCTCAGCAGCCCCCAAGACAGGCCTCAGACACACACCCGCCTTCAAGGTCTCTGGGAGCAGAAGCGTTTGGGTGACAAGAGGCATAGGGGCATCCAGCCCAGAGGGCCTGCAGCCAGGGCGGGGAGGGGGCAGAGCCCGGGACTGAAACACACGGCCGTGTCTGAAGAGGTATGTGAGAACGTTCACTCCAAGCGAGAAAAGCGAAGATTCAGAAACAGCCTCTCATTTTAGGGTTAGCCTCCGTGTCTGTTCATGTTGGGCTGGGTTTTGCAGTCAAACGGGTTATGATTTTGGATTTGCAAGCTGGAGATTACAGGGTCGAGGTTATGACCACCTCTGTGATCCACAGAGGCCCCAGGAGGCCCACAGAGCTGCCCAGAGCTGCTCTGGCCCATGACGGGGGAGTCAGGGCACACCGAGCCCGCTGTTCACCGCGGGGGAAGCCGCCCGGGGCCATCACCAGTCTTCCCATGCTCACTAGGTGCCTGTGCGTGCCAGCCTGGGTTCTGACCGGCCCACGGATTAGGGCCAGCTGGTCAGGGTCGTCCAGCGGCGAGAGCAGGACACAGCTGGGCAGGCCCTCAGTCCAGGACCCACTGCTGGGCACAGAGCAGGCTAGGACTCGGGGGTGGGCCACTGGGATGTCAGGCAGCCTGGGCACCAAGCCCGGGACAGTCAGACCCGACGAGGGTGGCCCAAGGTCAGTCCCCAGGGCACGGACGAGGCCCATCCTCTTCCTTCAGGGCTCCCAGGCCCCTGGGCATAGAGCAACGTCTGGTGAGAGCGGGGTCACCGGCCGTGCCCTGAGGGCTATGGGGAGCCTGGCCAGTCCTCTCAGCCCTGCCTCTGCCCTGCTCAGAGCCCGAGTCGACACAGCATATGCCTGGGGCACAGGCCAGCTTCCCGGACTGAGACACAGCGTGCCTGAGCCTGCCGGACGGGAGACCTCGGTGGGCTGACCTGCAAGCGTGAATGCCGCACTTCCCTAAACCCTAGTTTCCAAACGCTGGTATAGCTTCCCCCCGAAGTCCTGTGTTCTCTGCTGGCTTCTACCACGAAAGCCTCTGCCCCATCCAGGACCCAGTCCTGCGGGGTGGAGGTCCCCTCCTCACCTATCGCCCTGGACTTTCTCTGCCCATCCTGTGTGCACTTCCGGTCCTCCGGGAACAAGCAAGTCAGGACGTAGCAGAACTCTGCCAAGGTCGGGCTTACCCCAAGTGCCTGCCCAGACAGGGCCCTGAGATGCGGAAGGTGCTCAAGAGAGCCTGTGGGATGGACGATGAGCGTCACCGCACTGGGTGTTTCTCTAACAGCCTCGTCTGCTCAGGCGGGCAGGGGACGCACCAGCTGCGGCCTCTCCCCAGCAGTCCCCGCTGGCTGCACAGACCGCCTTCCAGCACTGGGGGAGGCTGGAGGCGCTTAGATTCCTCCTGGGTGGCATCGAGGAGGGGAGACCACCACCTTGCCCCGGCCAGGAGGGTGTTCATCATGTTCTCAGGGTGAACAGCTAGGAAGAGGGCGGGTGCCAGAAATAGCTCAGCGCCGGGCTGAGACACCCAGCACAGCCTCTAAGGAGCTCTGGAAACCCCCAGCCGCCAGCCTCGCAGGCAACACCCAGCTCCCTGGCCCTGGCGGCAGACAGAACCTGGGTTAGCAGAACCCTTTAAGCCACAGGACAGTCCAGACATCAGGAAGACGTTGCCTGGAGCCCCTGCTCCCAGCACCATGCTCCCGAGTCCTCCTCCACCCTCTGGGCCTCCCAGGACCGCTCCTCCCACCCAGGGCCTCTGCCTGCCCCCTCTGCTCTGGGAGCCCCTGGTGACTACCCGGGGACCTTCACAAACAATCGCCTACAGGCCTGAGAGCAATGGCACCGAACCTCCACGCTTAGAGGCCACTGCCAACAGTTTCTTGAAATCAGTAACTGGATGCCCTGAATCCTCTGCTTCAGCAGATCCCAAAGTCCTCGGAGATGTAACCTCCAAACTACTCGGCGCATGGCGCTCTGCCCCTGGCAGAGTGGAGCCCCAGTCACCCTCCGTCCACCCTGAATCTAGGAGCAGATGTGAGCTCCAGGAGCCTCTGGCCTTGGCCCCCACCCCCCGGCCCAGCAGAACAACAGGGTGGGCTGGGCGGCATCTTGTCCTGCCTCGGTTGTTTTGCAGCAGAAGGCAACCCTTCCCTCTCCACCACACCCCCTCAATTACAGACAGCACCGAAGGCCTGTGTGCCTCCTCCAGGAAGGCTGCTGGTGTAACTCGCCCAGGAGGTGACGCTTCAGCAAGGAGCCGGCCGGGCACAAGGGCACCTACCCACACTGGTGATCTTCTGGGTGCCCAGGTCACGGAGCAGGGCCTCCACTGCAGGGTTGCGTCGAGAGTACAGCTCATATCGGTTGATGCCGATGTGGAACTTGAGCCAGTTGGGATAGGAGTCCACGGCCGTCTCCCCCGTGGGCAGGAATTCATCCTCAAGACCTTCGTGTGGCCTGCACAAATGAAGGTGACCCAGGTCAGCAGGGAAAGGACAAACAGCAAGGTCTCAGCATGGACTGGGGAGTTGGCCCCAGCGCCAAGGTTTTCACTGTGGCTCCAAACAAACGTGGGTTTATTTAGAGGAGCCTCTGCTCAAACAGGACCCTGCGACGTCCGCACTTTTTCTGTGGCTGTTGTTCAACTGACTAATAACATATCTGAAGGCCCGTAATTCTCACTTACCCGCGAGAGACGCCACAGACAGCTGTAACTAAAGGAGACCAAGCCCAGACTGTCAGGGCTAGGCCCGCCGGGTCTGTCCTGGGGTCTCTGCAACAGCCTGGCAAGCACGTTGCCAGCCTGGGGTCTGAGGGACTGCTGCCTTCCCGGGGGCAGACGAGCCCAGTCTGGCGGAAGCCTTCGCTGAGTATTCTGCTTTTGGGTGGGGAGAGAGGACCGTGGTGCTCACTCCAGCTCAGGCGCAAATCGAGGACCTGCTGCCCACGTGGCCCGTCCTTGCCTCCGGAGTCAAAGGGCCAGTTGGAGGGAGGACAGAGCCTGTTTGCTGCCGGAGGGAACAGCGGAACTTGTCTAAGTGCAAGTGAGGCCTTTTCAGCCAAATGCTGCCCCACGATGGACATGACGGGTTACAAGAAGCTGCCCAGGAGCCCCATCACTGACCGCTGGCTCCAGAGGCTCAGGCCTGGCTCACGGCTCCGCCTCTCAAACTGCTGAGCATTTCGGTGAACCTGGCCAGCAGACAGAGCTCAGAGGCTACTGAACGCCTTGGTGTGTTTAGACTGAAAACCCTGGGCCTGGTCCAAACGCGAAGGAGAGCGGCTTCCATGGGGTGTTTTGGAAAGCTGGCCTCCCTTCGGCTGCTTGGGTGACCTTTCGCAGGTATTTATGTTGGCCTTGCTGCTGGCTAGCATTTCATCACCTGGGCTGCAGCATCTGGTTACTTTGGTCTGTGTGGCTGAGGGCCTTGGGGGCAGGGGTTTAAAGCAGTTAAAGGGATGCCCCTGGGGGATGCCACTTGCCTTTTAGGGAGCCGTTGCTGTCTGCAGCTGGCACGGTTGGCACCCTGGCTGGGAGAACCCCTCAGTAATGCCTCAGGGGGGTCAGCACGCCCCTCACTAATTTTGTTCTCAGGGACTGGTTTACAAAGCCCCTTAGGCCACTCCAGACCTCCCTGACATGTCCACCAGAGCAGCGTTGCTGAGTCCCTGGAAGCCAGCAGCCAGTCGCTTCCCAAGGAAGCGCTTTCGCTCCCTGCCCGAGTTCCTTTGTGAGCCAGAGGCCAGGCCCAGCAGGCCAGCACTGCTTTCCGGCAGGCGCAGCACCGACTCTCCCCTGCCCCGCCTGCCTTTCAGGCCAGTGGCCACAGGGAAGAGCTCCCAGCCGCCCAGCAGTCCTCCTCAGGGCGGCGGTCATTCTGGAGACAAAGGCAGTGCCTGGAGCCTGCCTGCTGCGTGCCCCCAGCCTCCCCTTCCTGGGGCTCCCACCGCAAGGCCCACGCCCCAGGGTGTCCCTCACCCTGACGCTCTTTACACTGCACCTTGGATGAGCAAGGGCCCCTCCCAGGAAGCAGCCCTGGGTGGGCCTTTTTTCTCAAATGGTTCCTGGCTGCCTCGGGAGTCCGGCCTTCCAGCGCCCACCTCAATGACCCTAACCCCACTCACCAGTCTGGGTTCTCCGCCGTTGCCGCCTTGGGGTTGAACCTGATGTCACTGTTCACGTTGAAGAGGACATCGCCCTCCGTTAGAGGTGGAATGGGGACCTGGTACAGTGGGTGCTGGAACAGCCTGGTTAGGAGGGAGCCGTCCCCGCTCAAGCCAGGGGGCAGCACAGGTCCACGCGGGCCGGGGTCCCGGGGGAGCGGCCGGCGAGCCCGGTCTGGGGGGCGCGGGGCGCTGGGGTCCTGCCCCGGCGGGGCGCCCTCGGCCGGTTCGGCTGCGGGGGGTAGTTTCTCAAGCGAGTGGGACGTGAGGTTGGAGGAAGGGTCGGAGCTGAAGTCCTGCAGGGCACGCAGCGTCTGCTTGTTGGGCCAGCCCGCGTCGCCGGCGGCGGAGGCTGCGGGCGCCAGCTCCCCTCCGGGGTGTCCGCGCGCCCGGGCCCAGCCGGGGGCCGCCGCCTCCGCCGCGGGCTGCGCGCACGAGCAGCCGGGCTCCCCCGAGGGCCGCGCGGCGCTCCGCTCCAGCTTGGGCAGCAGGTCCAGCACGAGGTGCAGCGCGCAAGCCGCCAGGAAGGCCATCAGGATGAGCACGCGGAATCTGCGCACCAGAATCATTTTCATGGTCCCGGGCGAGCGCGGCCTGGACCTCCGGGCGCCCCCGGAGCGCCGCCCGCCCGTGCCCCTCTAGCCTTGACTCGGCACGAAGGAGGTGCCGCGGCGCGGGTCAAGGTCCATCTGGCGTCGGCCAGCTACCAGCCCTGGGGCTGTCCCATGCGGAGGGCGCCCGACGCCAAAGCGCCCGCTTGCCCGGCCATGTCCGAGCAGGTCCCTCTCGCCTCTTCGGAGCGGCGGCGCCCTCGGCCGGCCGGGCCCAGCGGTCCGCGGAGCGAGGGGCGCAGCCCGGTGAGGCCCCGCGCACGTAGCGGCCCGCTTGGGTCTCCGGGGCCGCGGCTGCGCTCATCAGGCGCTCAGGGGCCGGACACTTAGGCCCATCCCGGCCCAGGCGCGGCGGTCCGGAGGTGGCGGCGGCAACCGCGCGGCGCAATCCGATCCGAGGCTCGGAGCAGTCTCCACGGCTTCGTGGGCCGCGCTGGGTGCCCGGCCGGCCAGGAGAAGGGGTGGCTCCCCGGGCAGGGCTCGGCGCTCTCTCCCTCGGGCGCGCCGCGGCCCGCAGGTGGGGACCTGGCGGGGAACCAGGGCGCGGGGCCGCTGGGACCGAGGAGAGGGCGGGAGCAGCGCCGGCGGGGGCAGGGCGCGCGGAGAGGCCGGCGAGGTCCCGGGCAGGTGCAGCGGCCGCCCCCAAGCGCGGCGCCCTCGCGGCCCAACCTCTCGGCGCCCGGCGCCCCGGCGGGCGGGCAGATATCCGAGCGCCGCGGAGCCGCCCCCCGCGTCAGCGCCCGCAGATTGGCGGAGCTGGCGTCCCGGGAGCCCGGGCCTACTCCGCTGTCTCCTCTCTCCTCCCCTCGGCCGCGCCCCGCGATGCTCTGCACCGCCGGGCCCGCTACGGAGAGGGCGCCTCCGCCCCGCGGTGTGCCGAGGGAGCGCGGAGAGCCCGGCGGAGGGCGCGGGGGCCGCGCTGAGCAGGCTCCGCCGAGAGGGGCCCCGCGCCCCGACCTCGGCCCGCTTCAGCCTCCCGGCTCTCCCGGAAGAGCCGAGGGCCGAAACCCGGGCCAAGTCCCTCCCTGAGGCCGCTGGGCGTCTGCGCCGCCGAACGAGCTCCCCCCCAGGCGGCGACCTTGTGCCCCACGCGCCCCCGCCTCGGGCGGGTCCCGCGCCCCTGGCCGCACGGATGGGGAGGCGGGGGTGTTGTGGCTTCCGCCCCTGGAGAAGATGAGGGGGGCGGGGTGTTTGGCCCAAACCGGGAGGGGAGGCCTGCGCAGCTTGGGGGCTACAGCGCGCGAGGCCACTCCACCTCCAGGGGACCAGCCTGCTCTTTAACTCTGGCCCCGCCGGCGCCCCGTTAGAATTCCGCCTGGCACGGAGAGAGGGGCCTGGGTGTGCCGAACCTCCCTCGCTTTGGGCGGGACAGTGTGTGTGTGCGTGTGTGTGTGTGTGTGTGTGTGTGTGTGTGGCCCACGCAGCTTCTGGACCCCCAGCAGGAAATATCAATGTGCATTTCCGCCTGAAATCATAGTTGGGATGGTAGGTGAACTTTGCCAAAGGACACATCACAAACACACCCACCATCAGTCTCCCTGACCCCTGCCCTTCAGCCCTGCACATTTCCAGAACAGATAGATGGCGCCTCTCTGGCAGGACTGAGAGGAGGCCGGTCTCTGGTGGGGGCCCTGGGTGGGACCCCTACTCTCCCACAGACTCACTGTATTGCTCTCTCAGGACCAATGTTTCCTTGAGTGTGAATTCAGGGTCCGCTTTCCCTGAGACTCAGCACTGAATCTCAGTGCCTGGCGAAGTGCCTGACAGTCAGAAGGTGCCCATTAGACACTTGAGGTGAAGGAAGGGAGTCCCAGCCCAGCAAGTCAGGCAAAGAGATGTTTCTGAGGCCCTGTGAAGCCTGTGAAGGCTGGGCCCTCCTGGAGCTGGTGTGGGTGATGTGTTGGGGCCAGGGCTGAGGGTGGATGGGGAAAAAAGGGTGAGGTGAGCTTGACTGGAGATGGGGATTTGGGGGCATTCATCCCCAGATGTGGAATCCCTCCCTCCCTCCCTCTCACACGGACAGTGCCATCTGTGCGCAGATAAGGTAACTCTGCACAGGGTTACCCAGAGACCAAGCAGGTGACGCAAACTGAGTCGGAGGTTGAGAAGCAGCCCCCTCTCTGGGGAAGGGAACCAGGCAGGAAGGCGCTTAGGTCTGAGATCAGCAGAGTGTCTCGCTTGGCCCCGGGGTTCTGTCGGCTCCAGCTCCACAGCCCAGGCCTCACACGCTCAGTGTCCTTAAGTGGCCGTGGGGTGGGCAGACCCCAGGAAGCGTGGGCATCAGGGCTAGGGGCCTCTCTGGGGCTCTCCGGGGCTCCGATGACCTCTCTGCACAGTCGCCATGCTCTTGGGAGACAAGACGGCTCCCGCACACAGCTCTCGCCCTATTTCAACTATCACTGGGCAGAAGCCTTGTCTCACTAGCCCCACCCACCTTCTTCCTGACCTGCCGCTCAAATTATTTTCCCACTGACGCCATCATGATACCAAACCATCTTCTGTTCTCTTTCATGGTTTCTGTCCCTCATAGCGCACAGGCTCCACTAAGATCAGAGCCTTCTCCACACCCTTGCCCTGGGCAGGTGCAGGGCATGCGCCAGGGAAGGAACCACGAGCCACTGTCCAGCTTGGAGTCCGGTGTCAACAGGCGAAGATAACAGAAGTCTCTGGAAACAGCGTTCGCCGTGGGAGGTCGGGGACTTCCTCTGTCGCTCAGCCGGTAAAGAGTCCGCCTGCAGCGCAGGAGACCCGGCTCCGATCCCTGGCCATCCACTCCAGTGCTCTTGCCTGGAGAGTCCCAGGGACGGGAGCCTGGTGGGCTACAGCCCATGGGGTCGCAAGAGTCGGACACGGCTGGAGCAACTAAACCACCGCCGCCGCCGCCGGAGGTCGGAGAATGGGGCTCCTGGCCGAGTCTGTCCGCCTGCTCCCTTCATACTTTGCTCTGAGAAGCAATTTGGTTTTGGTTTAATGGACTCACCCTCAGAAGCCAATGGCACCCACTCCAGTGTTCTTGCCTGGAGAGTCCCAGGGACGGGGGAGCCTGGTGGGCTGCCATCTATGGGGTCGCACAGAGTCGGACACGACTGAAGCGACTTAGCAGCAGCAGCAGACGTACACAGACATGCACACAGACACACACACACGCAGACACAGAGAGGCACAGACACACACACACAGACACACACACAGACACGCACACAGACACGCACACCCAGACACACACACACAGAGGCACAGACAGACACACACACACGCAGACACACAGAGAGGCACACACACACACAGAGACACGCACACACAGATACACACACACACACGCAGACACAGAGAGGCACAGACACACACACACAGACACACACACAGACACGCACACAGACACGCACACCCAGACACACACACACAGAGGCACAGACAGACACACACACACGCAGACACACAGAGAGGCACACACACACACAGAGACACGCACACACAGATACACACACGCAGACACAGAGAGGCACAGACACACACACAGACACACACAGACACAGAGGCACACACACATACACACAGACACGCACACCCAGACACACACACAGAGAGGCACAGACAGTCAGACACACACACACGCAGACACAGAGAGAGGCACACACACACACAGAGACACGCACACACCGATACACACACACGCAGACACAGAGAGAGGCACACACACACAGAGACACACACACACACGCAGACACACACACGCAGACACAGAGAGGCACAGACACACACACACACACACACACGCAGACACGCAGGCGGGTTTACACTTTGCCGTTGTTCAGTCACTCAGTCTCGCCTGACTCTTGCAACCCCGTGGACTGCGGCACACCAGGCCTCCCTGTCCATCACTGTCTCCCTGAATTTGTTCAGACTCATGTCCATTGAGTTAGTGATGTCATCAAACCATCTCACCCTCTGTCACCCGCTTCTCCTGCCCTCAACTTTGCTGAGCATCAGGGTCTTTCAACGAGTCAACTCTTCTCATCAGGTGGCCAAAGGATTGGAGCTTCAGCTTCAGCTTCAGCATCAGTCCTTCCAATGAATATTTAGGGCTGATCTCCTTTAGGGTGGACTGGTTGGATCTCCTTGCTCTCCAAGGGGCTCTCAAGGGTCTTCTCCAGCCACAGTTCGAAAGCATCAGCTCTTCAGTGCTCAGCCTTCTTTACGGTCCAGCTCTCACATCTGCACATGATTATTGGAAACCTGTGACTTTGACTATAGAGACTTTGACTGGCAAAATGATGTCTCTCATTTTTAAGATGCTGTCTGGATTGCTCATAGCTTTCCTTCCAAGGAGCAAGTGTCTTTTAATTTCATGGCTGCAGTCACCATCCACAATGATTTTGGAGCCAAAATAAAGTCTGTCACCGTTTCCATTGTTTCCCCATCTATTTGCCTTGAAGTGATGGGACCAGATGCCAATGGTCTTAGTTTTTTTAATGTTGAGTTTTAAGCCAACTTTTTCACTCTCCTTTTCACCTTCCTCAAGAGACACTTCAGTTCCTCTTTGCTTTCTACTATTAAGGTGGTGTCATCTGCATATCTGAGGTTATTGATATTTCTCCCAGCAATCTTGATTCCAGCTTGTGCTTCATCCAGCCTGGCATTTCCCATGATGCACTCTGCATAGAAGTTAAATAAGCAGGGTGACAGTATACAGCCTTGACGTACTCCTTTCCCAATTTGGAACCAGTCTGTTGTTCCATGTCCAGTTCTAACTGTTGCTTCTTTACCTGCAGACAGATTTCTCAGGAGACAGGTCAGGTGCTCTGGTACTCCCTTCTCTTTAAGAATTTTCCACAGCTTGTTGTGATCCACACGGTCAAAGGCTGTAGCGTAGTCGGGAAGTACCCATGCTCACAAACATGCAGGGTTGAAGCTCCCTTAGGCCTCTGCTGTGCTGTCCCTGGGCAGAGACTGGGCCAGGCAAGCTGCTTCACGAAGGGCACAGGAAGGTTAAATGTCTTAATTGAGACCAGAGGGCAGTTCTGGGGACTGCTTTCTTCCAAAGACTGGCGCTCCAATACATCAGTTCAGCTAAGACAAGTGGTGCCAGGAATTACATGGAAAGATCAAGCTGGTGCCACAGAGAGAGAATAACGCACGTTCCGGGTGAGGAGCTGGCTGTTCAGCAGGGATAGCCCCTGAGAAAATGACATTTGCATAGAGACCTGGCCTGGAGGGAACAGCAGCGTGGAGGCCTGGGGGGAACAGCCGCGTGGAGGCCTGGGGGGAACAGCCGCGTGGAGGCCTGGGGGGAACAGCCGCGTGGAGGCCTGGGGGGCTGGCATTCCGGGCAGGGCCAGCCCGGTCCTGTGTCTGTTGAGGACCCTGGTTGGGAGCCCCTTTCTCCATTGGACCACCTCTCTGTGGGCTTCTTGAAGGCAATCTGCCCCGGGCCCCGTGGCTGCCCTGCAAGGCCTGGAGAAGGTGCTGGCTGCAGGGCTGGGTGCACCCCTGGAAGCCAGGGCTGGGCAGAGGACAAGGGGGCTCCCAGCGAGGGGGGGTGCTTCAGGCGGAGAGAGGCGAGGTCCCGGGGATTGATCCAGGGCCGAGGCCCCTGCCTCTTACCCGTTTAGGACCCCCTGGTTCCCCACCTGCCAAGTGTTCCTTGAATTCTGCCTCAGTGAGACCGTCACCCTCAGGGAGGCGAGTGTTTTGTTGTGCCAACCTCCTGGGGGTGCAAGGAGAGGCCAGCGGGCCTGGCAGGGGGCATGGTTAGTCTTTTCAAGCAAAAAAGCTGGTGCCTGGACAGGCAAGGGCAGGGAAGTGGCGGCCTTTGTGCCGAAGAGGAGTTGTGAGCACTTCGTGGGTGTCGTGTGAGGCAGTGGGACCAGCCCTGGAGCCCAATCCAGTGTCGCCTGGGAAGGGGTGCCCGGCGGCCGGGCCAGGCTGGGAGGAGCCCTGTGCCCTGAAGTGGGTGTGTGCGTGCCGGGTGGGCAGGGCCGCCGGTCGCAGGGTGACCACGGTCCTGCCTCAGTGCCTGGGGGATGTTCCGGGGGGCCAGGACCCTCCTTCCCGAGGCAGAAAGGAGAGCAGTGTAGCCTGCCCGTTGGCTTGCCCCACCCTGTGGGTCGCTCAGCCGGCCCACCCCCGGCCCAACCTGTGTCCAGCCTGCCGAGCAGGAAGGAGGCCCGCAGGGCCCTGCCCGCTGCCTTGGGCCAGCACCCACAGCCCGGTGTTTTCAGAGGATGACTCATCTGAGACCCACGGGGGAGGCTCCTGGGCTGTTTACCACAGGCCTGCCCTGGCCACAGGCTATTCCGGGAGCTGGGGGCGGGGGCAGCTGGCCTGGTAGGAACGCTGGCCTCCGGGTGGCGGGCGGGGTCCTGGTCTGCACAGGGCATCCATTTGTGCCTGTCCAGGCGTCCCAGGCTTTGGGGCTTTAACCCTCGTTTGGGGGATGAAAGAGCATGGGGAGGCCCCTGCCCTCCCGCATGCCTGGACCTGGGGCTGGCAGGGGTGATGGGCCTCCGCAGGGGGTTCACTCTGACCACTAACAGGAGGGGGACAAGAAGACCAGAGCCGTCTGTGCCGAGGGAAGTGTCCTGTGGGTGAACCTGGCCTCCTGACCCCGCTGGCGGCCCATCAGGCACCTCCTGCGGGGACTCTGGCCCATTCACTCTCCCGCCTGCAGCCACAGCCTGAGGGGCCCCTGGGAAACAGAGCCCCTTTTGTGCTAACTAAAAACGACAGATCAAAAGCCAAAAAAAAAAAAGAGCGAATCAAACAATAAAAAAGCTTGACTTCATTTTGTACGTTTGATATCACTCAAATACATAATATATATTATTTTCTATCACATATGGTATAGCCACCAAAAACTGACCATCTATCAGGAAAATTGTCAAGAAATTTCAAAGGAAGAAAATTTATAGTCTGTTTACTGAGTGCGTGTGTGCGCACGTACACATCCACAAGCGCATACAATCTCCGGTTGGCTCATGGAGTCTGTATGTATGTATGTCCGCATCCCTGTACACAGATACGCTTGCGTGCATCATCTACAGTCTGTTCACTGAACACAACGCAGTTTCATTTTAAAACAAGGTAAGCTTTAAAAATATTTCTGTGGAAATTAATACCACAAGTGAAAACACTGCTGTAAATAATTTGGGGTTTATGAAGGAAACCAAAAGGCAAATCAGGCTATTTGAAAGTGAACGCAAATGAGAATAGTACCTAAGAAGACCTGTGCAGGGCTGCCCTGTGCAGGGCTGCCCAAGGCTCTCAGAGGGGAGCTGGAGGGGTAACTGCGTTTGCTGGGAAACGGTGATGACTGAGTGAACTGAACTTCAGCTCAAGAAACTGGGAAAAGAACAATAAAACAAGCCCGAATCAAGAAGGAACGGTTCCGATGGAGCAGACCAAGACCGAATGCTGTAGCAAACAAGCCACAGCGAGATGGCGAGCGCTGGGAGACGAAAAGAGCTTCTCTGAAGGGACCAGAGGAAGCGGGAAATGCTGTGAAATCTGGCGGGAAAGAGGAGCAAGCCCGGGCTCGGGTGTGGCTAGAGGCATGGGCTCTGGTCGCAGGGGAGGGCGGGGTGGTCTGCACGCCGGGCCGCGGGGCGGGGTCCCCCAGGGCCGAGGGTGGAGAGCTGCAGGTAGCGGAGGACTCAGGCCTGGCGAAGCCTCCGGGCGGAGAGACGGCCCGAGGCTTCCGCAGCCCCGCTCTCCCAGGAGCTCCAGTGCTGGTTTGCGGGCCTGGGGCTGGACGCTGCTTGCTGGGTCGGCCGGCTGTGGCACCGGCAGCAGCAAAGTGCTCCGTCCTGTGAACAACCAGGCGCCACAGCGGAGGCACCTTCAATCCGAACAGAAAGGCACGTCGAGTGCTGGGGCGCTGCTTTGGGGCCACCTGGGTCATCCAGGCGGTGGCCCCCAGTTTGGGAGGTCTGGGGAGGAGGAGGGCCCGGTAATTAAAGACATTCTTCATCAGTCGTCTCTCTCCCTGTGATGACCGAGGGGCATTACCAGTTGCCCTCTGCTGCTGCTGCTGCTGAGTCGCTTCAGTCGTGTCCAACTCTGTGCGACCCCATAGACGGCAGCCCACCAGGCTCCCCCGTCCCTGGGATTTTCCAGGCAAGAACTCTGGAGTGGGGTGCCATTGCCTTCTCCTGTCCTCTGCTAACCTGACATTATTCATCAGTCATCCCTTTCCCTGTGATGACGGAGGGACTTTACTGGTTGTCCGCTGCTAACCCGAATGTCAAAAGCCAAAGCTGAGAAGACTGACTAAATAATTTTGTCTCCAAGTGACACCGTTCTGTGTTTTCCTGGGTGCAGGGGAGTAATTTTAGAAGCAGGCATTTTGTAAAAAGGCGTTCACCAAACATCATTATTTTATGCTTAAATGTAATTTACAGGCTTACTGATTAGAAAGAAAATGCAAATATCAGACAAATAAGATTTGATATTTAAAGGCAAATGCAAGATTCAAGAGAGAGAATAAATTTCAGCAAAACTTCTTAATCAGAGCTGCCAACTGTCTGGCTCTGGAGCAGACGCCTCCTTCTGACATGGTGGGGTGCCAGTCCTCCTGGGGGAGCAGCCTGCTGTGGGGCCCCCTGATGCCCCTCCAGCTTCAGGTCCACCCTAATGGCGCCGTCCAACACCCTGCCGGCTGCCGCAGCCATGCTTCCAGCGACAAGCCATGTTTGAGGACCCCATCCCGCTCTTGAAGGTCCCATGACTCCTCTAGAGTCGGGGGGACCTGGCCAGAGGGGCCTCCCACAGCCCTCTCCAGGGGAAACCCCTGAATCAGGGCCTCATGTCCAGACAAAACCTGTGTTCTCTTTGTTACCCTGGAAACAGATACAGGCCAGAGCCCGGTGCCTCCTTCCTGGCACGCCGAAGACCGTGGAGGCCACAGGTGCTTCTGGCCCAGCCTGCCGGGGTGTCTGCGAGCAAACGGCTCAGGAGCACAGCCCTGCCACGTGGCACCCAGAGGGATGGGGCCTGCGTCCCGAGACGGCTCACGGGGCAGCGTTTGTTAGGGTCGGATGGCGAACACGGTAAAAGCCAGGGTGTAAAGTGGCTTAACTTAAAGAATCTGGAAACAGCTGCCCAGAATGGTCTTTACATTGGAAAGTATGCTGTGAGGTCATCATTCGGGATTTTATAGGCCGTTTCTTGGCTGAGTCCTAGGCTTGGCTTTGCAGAAAAGCGATGCTGTGCTTTACGACGGCAGATGGCTTTCAGCACGGCTCTGTGCCATCGCTGTGGTGACAGGCGGTGCACTGCCTGGGACACGCGGGCAGAGCCTGCGGACCAAGCCTCGAGCGGGGGCCCAGGTGACACCTGGCCAGGCGTGCTCCCCGCTCCAGCTTCCCTGCCAGTCGAGCGGTTACAGCAAGGACAGCGCCCACGCCCTCCAGCCCCGTCTCTGGGCACGGCCTGGCCCAGACCAGTCTCGCAGGGACGGCATTCACTCTGGGCCCCACGGAGGCCTCTGGCCTCCCTCCTCCCACTTTGTTCTGCAGACACCTGCAGGAACCTCCTTGGCCAAACCCCATTCTCTTTATGAGAAAACAAGGAAAGCAGCTCCTCCTCTTTGTCTGAGCCTCTCCAGCCGAGGCCCTCACCGAGGGGTGAAGACCAAAGGCCCTCCTCCTCCGCTCACTGTGCTGGACGCAAGGTCGACAGACCCCTTCCTGCCCGGGGCTCCTGTGACTGAGGCCAGACCTGCCCCAGCCTCGCCGGTGCTGCAGCAGAATCAGGACAGGGCTGAGTGAGCTCCAGGGAAATCACTGCGTTTGGCCCAAAGAACCCGCGGCTTCAACCTCCCCCCAAAGCTTCGGCTCCTCTTCTGCACTCTCTCCAAAGATGAACGGAAAACGTGGGACTGCCAGAGCTAGGCTGGGCCCTGGGAACCAGCTGCGTCACAGGAGGAGTGGTTGGAGGGTGTGGCACCCAGGGCAGGAGCAGCAGGACGGGGCCCTCGGTGGGGACCGATCCCAGGTCAGGGCAGAGGGACTGAGGCCGGCCAAGACGGGAGGATCCAGACCCTTCTCTAGGGGGTCCCAACGGCCCAAGCCCACATCACCAGCTCCAGGCGGGAGGAGAGCTGGGTGCCAAGTGGACTCACTTCTCTCAAGCTCTTCTGTGACCTGAGTCAACACAGCAGGCGCCCTGAGCCTCCCGGACCACCGTCCCCACCCGTCCCTCTGAACAGACCCGCAGACAGGGTCTGACCGTGGTCCACACTGGGGCTGCCCAGAGCTGTCTTGATTTTCTCTCAGGAGCCAGGGGAGGCCTCTGAGAGGCTGCGGGGGCAGCACGTTCTCTTTGGAAAGCGCCCTGCTCCAGGCCTCGGGGGCCTGCAGGGGAGAGGACCTTTCCTGGGACGCAGCCTTGGTGAAGGTCTGTTCTCCCCCGTCACACCTGACGTTCAGCCTGCCCTCTCACAGAAGGCAGGTGTGAAGATCTGAATGATGTTTTCAGAGGCCTCAGCACTTCGGAGTAAAAATAGGGTTAATGAGAAGTGAAGAGCAGAAGTGGAAGGCTGGACAAACACTACTGCCCACAATGACACAGAGAAGTGGGAACTTTCCAGAAACTCCGCCCTGTAGTTACGAGGCATCCTGCCCCAGGGCTGGGGTCCCCTGCTGGACCCATACCCTTTGTGCTGCAGGATGGGCGAGGGGAGCCCCCAGGGTTTGGTTTCCCTCGGAGGCTCCCAAGGCCCTGAGTTGCCCACAGAGGTGTGGCCTCTGTAATTCACAGGGACCTGGAGTCGCTCCCTCGGATTCTAGGCACACGGCCAGCAGCAGCGGGCAGCAGGGGCCCAGGCGCAACTGGGGGGAATTGCTCCATCCTGAATACCCGGGAAGGGCCCCTCGGACAGTCACCAGGCTCCCAAAACCCTGAGGAGACCCCCAGGGTCTGGAGCCTCAGCTGTGACCCCAATTCAGCGTCTTTGGACCAAGAACAAAGTTAAGTATTTGGGGTGTGGCTGATGTTGTTTTAACTACCTATGAGGCAAGCTGATCTGAAAACAAAACCATTTTCTGAAACCACTGAGCTTGAAAGCAGTAGAATATTTGGGCCCCTCCCCCCCCCCCCCCCCCGCCGGTTCCAGTCCCGCCTCCGTCCTGTGTCTGCAGCGGCGGGGTGCAGGGCGCCCGCGTCCACGTCCCTTCAGCAGCGGCGGGGTGCAGGGCGCCCGCCTCCGTCCTGTGTCTGCAGGGGCGGGGTGCAGGGCACCCGCGTCCATGTCCCTTCAGGTCCCATGGTCCCCGCGGGTCTCTCAGGGCAGTCAGGGGACTTTAACAGAAACGCTGGTTTCTCCACTGGAGGCTGGATATCTAGGTCTAGGCGTCGGCAAGTTTTGTGTCTGGTGAGTTCTCCCTTCCTGGTCACCAGCCGGCTGCCTGCTCACCTTCCTGGGGTCTCCTCTCACGAGGGCACTGACCCCGTTCATGAGGCCTGCACTGCCTGGACCTCATCCGCACCCCCAAAGCCACCTCCTGATACAGTCACGTCGGGTGTTAGGTCTCAAAACACAAACGTGTCGGGGACCCAGAGGCTCAGACTGCAGGAGAAATGGTGCAGAGACGCCTGGGCCTCGTCTCACCCCGAGCCCCAGTACAACGGTGAGACCGAGCCCTGCTTGGACCAGCCACCACCCCGCCCGCCCACCTTGTCAGCAGCAGGGTGAGTGAGGGAGACCACCAGGCTCCTCTGTCCATGGAGCTATCCAGGCAAGAATACTGGGGTGGGTTGCCATGCCCTCCTGCAGGGGACCTTCCTGACCCAGGCGTCTCCTGCATTGGCAGATGGGTTCTTTACCCCTGAGCCACCTGGGAAGCGTGAGCAGCGGAACGGTGTGGGAAGCACCCAGAACTCAGACCAGCACCCGGTGGATATAACGCGGCCTGGGAAGAGAGCTGGAAGGGGAGGGGGAGGCCAGAGAGCTCCTCTCTGAGCAGAGAGGCCCTGAGGGGCTTCCTTGGGGCCCCTGCTGGCCCAGCTGCCAACCCAGCCGCCGCTCCCCTGGGGCCTGATCACCCTCTGCCCCACACCACCTGCAGACCTGCTGTTTCTGTGTCCATGCGGGTGCAGGCAGGTGGGCCTGGCTGGCCTCCAGGTGTTGGCGCTCAAAGCAGTGGCTGCTTCAGCCATAATCCATCAGCCTCTGGGCAAGTTATTCCCAGTTCCTGAGATGCATCTTTTCCCCTCTGCCAAGAAGAGCTGGGCAGCCGGGAGGCCTGGATCCCCGGCCTCCTTGGCTCTGCCCCCGCCCTTCATCAAGCCCAATGCAGGAGGTCAGGGGCTCTGGGGTGACTTAGCCTCTGCCGGTGTCACTGGTGGAAGGCTGGGGCCCAACAAAACTTTACCATGGACACCTAAACTTCAATTTCATATGATTTGTACATCAAGAAAGAGTCTTCTTTGTATTCGTTCCCTGCCACTTACCTGTACAAAAAGCAGCTTGCTGCTGAGTGAAGACGGGAGCAGGACAGGGTTCCAGAGCTGCAGTACTCTGCCCTGGCCTCACATGGCTCTTCTTAAAGAGACACTTTGGTTTGCATAACTTTATATACCAGAATATTGTCTAAAGTCTCTGTTTATGCACTTTTTTTAAAAAGATGGCTGTGCTACTCTAGGACCACACTTGCTGCAGAATTTGAAGATTCCCTCCTAGACTTCTGGGCCTCAGGCCACCCATCCCAGAGTCTTGGTGGGGGCAGCTCTTGAGACCACGCAGCCCCCAGCTCACACGTATCAGACCACATGGGCTGGCCACCCCATCCACCCTCTGCAGCTCCTTCTGCCCAAAGGGCCCCGCATGCTAAGGGCTGGCCACCAGCTGAGGGAGGCGAGCAGTGGCCCAGGCTCCACGTGAGGGTCAGAAGCATCAGTTCTCTGAGTCAGACTCTGCTTGCTCTGGAGCTTGTACAGAGCTGTGCGTACACTTCAGAGACTCGGGTCCTGGGCTGGGGGCCGGCACACAGCCGTACGCAGATTTGGGAACCGGAAAAGAGTCCCAGGCCTCTACCCGGGTCCTCCCACAGGTCCTCCTGACTCAGGAGACCACTCAGGAGACCGCTGGGGTCCCCGGAGAGCTCGGAAGGGTCAGTGCGCCCCACATATCAGATCTCCAACCCGCTCCAAACAAGCCCAGGAGGACAGCGGGCATGACACCCTGGTCCGGCTGATGTGGGTGCAGGAGGGTCCCCATCTTCTTGATCCCTTTGCAGGGTTTACATGCAGCTTGTCGGCAGGAGGTAGAGGGTGATTTCCTGCATATCCTCCGATGTCTGGCAGGGACACACTGGTTTTCAGCCAGTATAGGGGGTGTGAGGCTCCTGAGGGCCCCGGAATGGGGTCCCCACAGCAGGTCGAGGCAGAGGATCCCTCAGAAGACCGGATTAGGCGGTGAGGCCTGAGCACCGTTCCAGCTCCTGCCCCCCAAAGAAAAAAAGGCAGAAACTTTCTCTTTAAGCCAAGGATAAATTAGCTAAGGGCAAACACAGCACAATGATCATTTATCATCTCAAGCCAGAGAGGGGACTGGAAACCCTGTCCTGGCCTCAGGACTCAAGGTCAGAGCTTCTGCTTTCCCTCATTATTTCTATTTTTAACAATTGTGCTCAGGCCTCTTGCAAAAATAGCAAGAGGTGAGAACACTTCAAACGCTAACATGCTCCCCTTTGTGAGGAAACCGCAGGGATGCAGGGAAAACTGGCCAGGATCTGGGCAAGTGGACGAAGCATGTCGTCCCCTACCAGGGTGGGTGGCCCCTCGGCTCACTGCACAAGTGGGTAAACTGAGGCGGGCACACCAGGGTTGGCCCGAGAGTGAGGCCCTGTAGCCATGGGTACTGGTCCCTTTGAAACACAGGCCCCGGTGGCCAGAAGGCCCAGGTCCTGGTCCTGATGGCAGGGGAGCCGCACAGCAGGGCTGCCACCCACAGGGCTCTGACAGTGGGGAGGGCCTTCCCAAGCAGTGCCCGATGGCTCAGACGCTGGGCACTCAGGCCCATCACAGAGAAATTAGGACGCGCCCCTTTGGGAGGAGCTGAGGGACAAGGGACATACGTGTGCACACATTCCTGTGTGCAGTGTGTGTGCACATGTGCTGGTGCGTGTACATGTGTGCTGGTGCACTGATGTGCGTGTGCACACATGTGCGTGTTACTGTGTGTACACATGTGCTGTGCTCAGTCAGTCGTGTCTGACTCTGCAACTCCGTGGACTGTAGCCCGACAGACACCTCTGTCCATGGGGTTCTCCAGGTAAGAAAATGAGTGGGCAGCCTATCCCTTCACCAGGGGATTGAACACTGTACGCAGATTCTCTTTTTTTTTTTTCAGTTGATTAATTTATTTTAATTGGAGGCTAATTACTTTACAATGTTGTAGTGGTTTTTGGGCAGGCGGATTCTTTACCAGCTGAGCTACCAAGTGTGTGCAGGGCCCTGTCCCAGGCCCAGAGGTCAGGAAGCCCCTGCTCCTCCCCATCCAGGAGGCTGGGTGGCGACCGCATCCTGGAGCAGCAGCCTGGAGGCGAGTGACCCCCGGGGCCGCGGGCCCTGCTGTACCTAGGGCTAGAATAACACGAGCGGGTCCAAGTCCCTCGGACCCTGCTGGTCTGGAAGGGTCACCCTCCACTGATGCCCCAGGGCCACACCCCCATCTCCACTCCTGTCTCCACCTGGGAGGCGGCACCTGCTCCAGCCTGAAGCCGTTTGGGAGCCCTGGGCAGCGAGCAGAGACAGCAGGATGGCCGTCTGCCCCATCCTCCCGTGGGTCCTCGGCAGCCCTGGCCTGTCCACCTCCACCCGCACTGGCTGGCCGTGGCTCCCTGGAAAGGACCCCCTGGGGTTGAGGGGGCCTGCACTTTCACACATCTTGATTAACCCTCTGGACTACTCACCCCTTTGTTGGCTAAGCATACGTGGCACCATGCCCACAGGGAGCCGGGCACACTAAGCCCTTGAGCGTGGCTGCATGCAGGACTGAGAGGCCTGGGACCGAAGGACGGCTCTCTGGGGCGCTGCTCACGCCAGGCGAGTGGCGCCTCGCTCCTTCTCTGGGGTGGGCGGGGGCCTCAGAATCACTTTCTCGGAGGCCTCACAACAGCCTCTCAGGATGGAGGCCGCTTCCTACAGCAGGGCCCCGTCCCGCAGACAGCCCTGGGCTAGCGCGGCCTTGCCCCGCGGAGGGCAGCTGCAAAGCTGGCTGGCCAGGGCCGCTGGTGTGGATCGCTGACAGGGGGAAAGGCACGGAACTGTGAGCTGGTCCAAAGTGGGCGCCGCTTCCCACATCGCCCAAGACTCAGCATCGTAATACGACAGCATGTGGCCTCTCGTGTTTCCCGTGGTGAGGGGGCCTGGTGGCCGGGTGAGTCTCCAGCCTTGAGGGCCGCCGTGGGGTGGGGTAGGGATGCCCCTGGTCCAGGTCACACGGGCCTCTCTGCCTCCTTCTGCTCACAGCAGAATCGAGAGAGAGAGAGGGAGGGAGGTGGGGGTGTCAGAGCCGGATTACTGAGCTCCGAGGAGGCCTCCGCCCTGCACCATCCCGCAGAACCTGGCCGGGGTGCCGGCCATGCACTCGGTGAGGGGGCTGCAGGAGATGCCTCCTGTCGGGGATGATGACGCCGAGACGTGGCACTTGTAGGGGCCCCCAGAGCCGGGCCTGTCCTCTGTCCCACGTGCCCGCCTCGGCTCCATCCTGAGGACCCGCCCGGGTCCCCGCCAAAGCCAGTGTCGCAGCCCTACAGTGTGCCATTCAGTCTTTCTGAAAGTCGAGACTCCTAAAACGATTCATCTCATCGACCCCAGAAGGAAACTACTCAGCTGAGAAACAAAAACATAATCGTGGCAACAGAACGGCCTCCATCCCTGAAGACGCTTGTGGCGCGCCCTGTAAGGCGGCGTCCCCAGTCGCTCGGGGGTGAGAGCTCGCCTGAAATGCAGGAGACGGGCGAGCGGCCACTGGTCTGGGAAGGTCCCCCGGAGGAGGCAAGGGCTCCCACCCCAGGACTCCTGCCTAGAGAAGTCCAGGGACAGAGGGGCCTGGTGGGACACAGTCCGCGGGGTCGGAAAGCGTCGGACACAGCTTCGCAGCCAAACAAGCGAGCGGGTGCGTGGAATGCGTGCGGAGGAGGAGGGCGCGGCACGGCGGGTGGCGCTGCGGAATGCGACGCGGTGACTTAGCTCCTGAGAAACAGAGTCAAGCGCGTTTTAGAACCACGGCCTGTGCGCTGAGATGGGAGTCACGTGCGGTGTCCACATTAGTGCTGAAAATGCGGAAAGGGTTTGTTACAGTCACAGGATTACAGGTGGCGTTTCCTCGGGTTTCTCTCCAACAGAGAGACAGGCTTTGCTAACAGAGGAGACGAGAGCTCAGGGCTGGGGGTCCTCGCTGAGCCAGAAGGGCCTGGGGGCTCGGGGCGCAGGGCCTTGTGGAGTGGAGCAGGGGGGTCTGTGGAGGGAGGTCGGGAGAGCGTCTGAGTGAGGGAGCCCCAACTCTGGGGGCCTCCCATCCAGGCTCCTCATAACAAAAAAAACACGAAGATCAGTGATGCTAACCTTCTCCCAAAATGATAATGGAGGAACTGATTCCTGGAAAAATTCAAGAGAATGGGAATTGGGGTGTGTGCATATATGGTCATCCTTCATGCAGTGGCGGTCACACAGGCAGTGCCTGGGGCTGCTGTGACAAGAAGCTTCCCTCCCTCAATGTCCAGGCCCCCATTCAAGCTGGGGCGTGAGAAGCAACTGCCCACCCGGCCCATTTCATGGCTCGTTAAGCAAGCACAGTGGACACCCAGCCCTGCTGTGACCTTGAGGAGAGCTTGAACTTATGCACTGCTAAGGAGGCTGGACTTAGCAAAGGTCAGAGGGAACTTTCAGGGAACCCTTATCCGCACAGAGTCGGGGGCCCATTTCCTCCTCCTGTGATCCTGTGGGTGTGACCAGGGCCAGGCTGGAGCCCACACAGCAAGGAAACTGCAGGGTGGCCTCACGCGTGGGGGCGGGAGCGAGGGTGGCTGGAGCCTCCGAGGGACAGACACACCCCCGTCCTGGGGATCAGGACAGGAGCAGCCCTGACTTCATGAGCCTTTTTCAACCCACGTCACATTCAAAGATTCAATAGGAACCAGAGCAAGACAAATATCATATGATATTATTTATGTGTAGAATAAAAAAAAAAGATACAAATGAACTTATTTGCAAAACAGAAGCTCACAGACTTAGGGAATGAACTGACGGTCACCTGTGGGGAGAGGGGAGGTGAGGGGGTCCGTTAGGGAGTTTGGGACTGCCATGCACACACTGCTATCTCCGGCACAGATAACAAAGAAGGCTCTGCACGGAACGCTGCTGAACGGCTTCTAATACCCTAACTGGGAACACAGCTCGAAAGCAGTAGATGCACGTGTGTGCCGGTGTGGGTCACTCTGCTGCACGCCCGGAACCAGCTCGGCGCCGGGAGCCAGCTGCGCGCGGCTCCAAGTCGCTTCAGCCGCGTCCGACTCTTCCTGAGCCTATGGACTGCAGTTCGCCAGGACCCTCTGTCCACGGGGATTGCCGTGCCCTCCTCCAGGGACCTTCCCAGCCCAGGGACTGAGCCGGCGGCTCTTGCGTCTCCTGCTTTGGCGGGCGGGTTCTGTTACCACTCTGCAGTATAAAGTAAAAATGAAAAAAGGTAAAGTCCAACCCTGACAGATTGATTGGATGAATAGATAACCAAAAATATATGTAAGTAAAAATGGATGAAACTTCAAAATGGAGTTGCTGAAGGAGCTGCAAGGGCTGGGGACCCTGGGATCTCTCGACCCTGGTTTTGGAGGGCCCAGGGACACCCCTGCACCACTGAGGGGTGTTCTGAGGGGCCCTGGGGAGACCCTGGGCCCTTTAGATTGGGAGCAGCCAGCCAGACCACACAGGGGTCCCCAAAGCGGGGGCTCCCCGCAAGCAGACTCCAGTTTGGGAGGCTGGGTGGTCTGGACAGAAGCATGGTCTCCGTGACCAAGAGGACTGTGCTTCCTGAGAGAGCACTGAACCACGGACACCACGTGACTGCCAGACAGCTGGGGTGGTAGACGGGCGACCCTCGCATGGAGCGGTGGGCGACTGCCACGGCCGCGGAGAGGCCCTCCAGGACCTGTTTGTCCTGCCGGTGCTGCTCTGCGCCCCCATCGGAGGCCGAGCCGCCTCTGCCTGCCCTGCAGGCCAGGGGAGAGGCGCACAGGGGTCCTGGCTCTGACCTCCCTGGCTCTGACCACTGGGGCGGGAGTGGTCAGCCCGCGGACGTCAGCAGCACAGTGGGGCCAGACGGCCGCCTCCACAGAGACGCTGTGCACTGTGCCGCACGCCCATGTCCTCCGGGGCACACGAGCACCTCTGCTTTTGAGAAGAGTGCTGGGCACGCAGGTGCCGTCACCGCGGCTGCACGCTCCCGGGCTGCCTGACCTCGCCGCACACGTTTCTGAGGCAGAGCAGGCCAGTGTGCCAGCTGGGTGCGAGGGCGGGCCTGCAGGCCTGACTCAGCCGGGGTGGGAATGCCAAGGACCAAGCCCCGAGACGGGAGTCTGCTCTGAGCGCGGTCTGAGCAGCACTGGCTGGTCCTCTGGAGTCGCCGTGGCCCCGGATGTTCACCTAAGCCCCGAGACCCGCCCACACTCCTGCGTGGCCGTGAGGGGCTCCGCAGCCTGAGTTTTACTTTAACCCTGCTAATCTGTAGTGTCCGCGACTAGGTGTGCCCTTTGTGCAGCTGGCCTGTCCCCCCTAACACTGTGCAAGCTGCACCCTGCACCTGGTGTTTGCTCCACCTGCGCTATCTCACAGCAAACACCCCCAGAGCTGCCTGCATTTGCAGCAGGAAGGTCTGGGCCGATAACCCAGAGACAAGTGGACCCAGCTCCTGGCTGCCTGACATGAGTGGTGGCTTTTAGATTAATGCAAGGAAAAGAAACCACTTCGCCTCTTTGACCCTAATCACTTACCCTGGACTATGAGTTCCACCTGGAAGGCTCCTTATGATCCCCTGGGAGGGGGCACAGCTCTTGAGGTGCTAGCCTGTCATGTTGTTCTTCCGGCAAAAGGAATAAGGCCACTCTATTTCTTCCAAACTCTGTCTCCCTATTTCTGTTCAGCATCGGTGGGCTGGGAGCCGAGATTCTGGAAACAATTTCTTTGTCTTCTGGCAAAGAGTGACCAGGAGCTGTTGTTTCTACTTTACAGAACAGAAGGCTTCTTGGGGAGGTCTGCCCAGCACACCCAGCATGGCCTCCTGGTGCGTGTGGGGCGATGCCCACCCCCTGGTCCAGCAGGGCCTGGATGTCCACCTGTGGAGCCGGGAGAACCGATATGAGACGTGGGTGTGAGGCTAAGAGGACTGTCCGACCTTTGCTCTGGCACCATCTGCTCAGGTTCTGGGTCCTAGACGTAGCCAGGGCCACGCAGAACTGTGAGTGTGGCACACAACATGCTCTGAGCTGGACTGAGGGAGCCCTCGCTCTGAGACATGCAGGCTGCGTCCTTCACAGGCACAAGCTCGCCAGCTCCTCCCTGTGTAAGGCCAGTGGTGGGCTTTGTCGGAAGCCTCGGATGAGCTCTGCTGTGGGGAGCAGCCTGGTCTCTTCCTGGATCTGGTGGCATCTGGCAGGACCTGGAGGGGCCTGGAGGGGCCTGGTGGGGCCTGGTGGGGCCTGGATGGGCCTGGTGGGGCCTAGAGGGGCCTGGTGGGGCCTGGTGGAGCCTGGAGGGGCCTAGAGGGGCCTGGTGGGGCCTGGTGGGGCCTAGAGGGGCCTGGTGGAGCCTGGAGGGGCCTGGAGGGGCCTGGTGGGGCCTGGTGGGGCCTGGAGGGGCCTGGAGGGGCTTGATGGGGCCTCGAGGATCTGGTGGGACCTTGTGGGCAGGTACCTGGCTGAGGCTGGCCAATCTGAGCCCCTGGTCCTTCCAGTGTGTGATGGGCCCAGGCTGAGCATAGCCCCAAGGCCTCAGAGACTGCCTCGCAGGCTGATGTGAACTCAAGTTTGGAACAGAGAGGAAAGGTCTGTTTCTCAAGATCACCAGCTCAAGAGAGGTAAGTCCAGAACATGTCTTGCTGACATTTGTGGAGGAGCTTCTGGAGGGCGAGGCTGCACTCAGGGAGCCGTCCTGGAGACGAGGGGTGGAGGGCCCAGAGGCTCTGTGGAGTCTCTGCCCACCTGTTTGCAGAGCCCAGCTCCTGGAAGCTTCCAGTGATGTGAGCTAATAAGACTGTGTTCACTTTGCCTTTTGTCTGATTTAGTTCGGCTTTGACTTCTCGTATTTCAAACCAAAAGAGTCTTAGAGAGATGGTACTTCCTTCTGTAAGAGAGAAGTGAGACTCAGGTGACACAGTGAGCTGGATGTTTAAGCCCCCCCCCCACCGCCCCCCAGCATTTATATGGTGAAATCCTAACCCCCGTGGCATGGTGTCTGGACTGGCCTTTGGGAGGCGACCAAGTCATGGGGGCAGAGCCCTCACAACTGGGCCGAGGGCCCTTGTAAGAAGAGGCTGGGTCCCCAGGCGCTTCCGCCGAGTGAGGACAAGGCAAGGAGAGGGCTGTCTCTGAACCAGGGAGGGGGTCCTGCCTTGACCCTGCTGGCGCCCTGGTCTTGGACCCAGAACTGTGACCAGTAAAGGCCAGTCTGTGGCATCTTTGGTCTGGTAGCCAGGAGGCCTGGACGGATGGGCAGGGCGGCGCCCAGGGTCTGGATGGGAACAGGGGGAGCCTCTCTCAGCTCCTGTGGCTCCTGCCACCAACAAATGCCTTTACTTCTCAAGCTCCCATGAACATGGGACTCACTGAGAAAGCTTGTTAAATGCAGACGGCAGGGTCTCTACCAGAGACCTGATTCCGCAGGCCCCAGGAATCTGCACTTTCATGAAGTCCCAGGTGATTCTGGAGCAGACCACATCTTTGCCGTTCAGTCGCTCAGGTGTGTCCGACTCTTTGCGACCCCGTGGACTGCAGCACGCCAGGCTTCCCTGCCTTTCACCATATCCTGGAGCTTGCTGAAACTCACGTCCGTTGAGTCAGTGATGCCATCCAACCGTCTCATCCTCTGTCGTCCTCTTCTCCTCCTGCCTTCAATCTTTCCCAGCGTCAGGGTCTTTTCTAGTGAGTCAGTTCTTTGCAACAGGTGGTGAAAGTAGTGGAGCTTCAGCATCAGTCCTTCCAATGAATATTCAGGGTTGATTTCCTTTAAGAATGATAGATTTGATCTTGCAGTCGGGACTCTCAAGAGTCTTCTCCAACACCATAGTTCAAAATAATCAATACTTTGGTGCTCAGCTTTATGGTCCAAATCTCACATCCATACATGACTACCGGAAAAGCCATAGCTTTGACTAGATGGAGCTTTGTCAGCAAAGTAATGTCTCTACTTTTTAATACACTGTCTAGGTTTGTCATAGAGGTGTCCAGTGATCTGTTACAGTGACAAGCACTCTACGTTCACTGCTTCAGTACAGTAAGTGGTGTGGCCTAGATATGACTGCCTGACTCAGAGGGCACATGGCCTCCTGACTTATTCCTTTTTTAAAGTTTTTGAAAATTTATTTATTTGGCTATACCAGGTCTTGGTTGTGGCATGCAGGATCTGTAGTCTCAGCATGTGGGATTTAGTTCCTTGACCAGGGATCAAACCTGGGCTCCCTGCTTTGGGAGTACCGTCTTAGCCACTGGACTGCTGGACAAGTCCTGGTCATCAGATGCATTTTCCAGACTCTGCTGCAGGTCAGCAGGGAAGCTGGAGATGAAGATGTGTAAGCAGGAGTAGTGTCTGAGAGCTTTTGCAAATCTCCCTGAAGTTGGGGTGTGGCCAGATGTGAAGGCTGGAGCTCCAGCAGCCACTTTGGGAGAGAGATGGGAAGTCATGAGAGCAAGAGGGAGGCATTCTTGGTCATTAGTGATCCTGGTATGAATTCACGTGACCTGGGAGTGCCAACCTCCATGCTTCCTGTACATGAAATAAAATATATTTCTGACTTATTTTAGCCACTGTTACTTTGGGTTTCTGTTTACACAGCTGACCCTAATCACGGGAACAACAGACAACACTGGCCACATCTGTGGCTACTCCGAGGCAGCTGCTGCGACCGGAACACACAGGGCCCTCACCAGCATCGCTGCTGTGGCTGTACCCGGGATGCTCAGAAGTGCTGACCACGGCGACCCTCCTCAGGAGGCAGCTTTTGCATGTTCCAGGAAAACCACCGCACCATCTCCAATTCTGCCTCAGTGTCCACCTCGCACCACAGACCCTCCCCCACCAGTTAACGTAAAGTCTCACCTTTCTGATCTTGTCACCAGGTAAGACCTCCTGGACCCAGATCTTCTGCCCTGCAGACCACACCCTCTGTCACAGCTTCTGGGCTGAGACATGAGCAGAGACACAACAGGGAGGCGGAGGTCTCAAGAGGGGCCTGGGAGGGACGCTTGTAGTGACCACCTGCCCTTGGGCTGGCTCGAGGAGGCTGGTCGCCTCCGTATGTTGTGTCTTTTGAGGCTCTCTGCAGCACAAGGTGACACCCAGCTCTGGGGATGGAAGGGAGGTGACCACCCAAGTTCATGCGACAGCTGTGCTGAAGGTCTGTCCAAAACCAACCTGTTGTCTTGACATCTGCTCTGTGTGAACAGGCTGTGGTGTACAGCCTGTGTCCGGGTGTCAATTCCCCTGCACCTGAAACGTCTGCACTGCTGAGGGAGTGTGTCACCTGCCCAGGAGGCCTGAGTCCCATGTAGGAGCAGCTGAGCCAGCCTGGTCATCTGCAATCTGTTCCCAAAATGCAGCCATGTCGCTGTATAGAATGCAGATTCCGGAGGCACCAGAACTCCAGGGCTGGGACAGGAAGAAACAAAGGCTCCTGAGAAAATTCATGTTCTCAGGCCAAGGTTGCTGGGAAAGGCCAGACCATCCTTCTAGACCCTTCATGTCAGCAATCGAGCTGTTGTTCTGTGAACCATTAAGCTGGCTGAGATCACTGATGATCTTTCAGATTCCATTGCAATTCATGAGCTGATCCACCTTTTGTAATAATCCAACAGTGGGTCATCCATCGTGGGTCCAGCTTCAGGAAGAGGGCAGCAAGGGTATGCCCTGTAATGTTCCCGTCAATGTCTATTTTTACTTAATTATGTCTGGAGAGCAGCACTCTGTTTGGATGGTGGACAGTGAGGGAGGGCTTGTGGAGGGAGCTGATGGGAGGCCACACTGGTGGCCTCTTTATTCCAAGGAAGGGCCAAACCCGACCTGAAAGCTGTGCTCCTCTTCCGTGTGGGCCGCGTGCACGCAGCGGGGTGACGCCGAGGGCGCTGGCCATGGGGCTGTGCTGCGTGGCTGCAGTGTCCCCCCACGCTGCCACCCCAGCTTGATGTCTCTGGGATGTCACTCAGACCCACTGTCACAGACACACCTGTCGTGTCCTCTGTGAGGGGGTTCCATTCAGAAGCAGCTTGGGCAAACAATCTGGGGCAAAATCCTCCAGGTCCTCCAGCCCTGCTCCGGGGAGGCGGCCCACCCAGCCCAGGCTAGCCACCCACCCACACTGTGTCCGGGCAGACATGAATCACTTGTCCCCAGGGTCAGCCTTCCGTGCCCTCAGGAGTGCCCACGAGCCCATGGTCCCCCAGCCCAGACAGCCCCAAATGTCTGTGGAAGCGCCAGACTCCTGAGGGCAGCTGCAGGGTCTGCTCCGCTCCCGAGTGAGGCCAGGTGTGGAGCAGAGCAGGTCCAAGGCCGGAGCAGAGGGCTCAGCCACAGCGGCCGCCACAGGGCCCTGGAGAGCTCGGCCGCTGAGCAAGGAGAGATGGGTCACTGGCCGCCAGTCTCTTAGAGGCTGCTGAGGAGAAGGAGGCCGTCTAGTGGCTCTTGGTTTTCCACGAGTACCTGGGAATCTGCGGGGACCCTCACAGGGTCCCACCCGGGTCTGACACCCCAAGGACCAGGAATCAGCATCCCTGGCCATGATGTGCCCAGCACGGACCTCGGGGCATTTGCGGAGAAAATGCACAGCTTGCCACAATTACAATGAGTCAAATAGAATCGCTGAAAATCACCAAGAATCTATGCAAGAATGGGTGCACCATGCAGTAAGCTGATCTCCTTGCATCTGGACTTTGCTCTAACGGCCAGACCTCGGAAGCTGAACGCACACACGCACACATGTGCACAAGCCTGTCGCACGCTCTGGTGAAGAGTCCGGAAAACATACTTTAAAAATAGTTTAACAAACACACAATACTCTTCGTTGTAAGTTCCGGACAACCAGTTGACTCTCACAGAATACTTTTGTTGATTTTTGGAGAACTCATATCTGTCGGTAACCTATACTTGTAGGTGACCAGCAAGAGTCCTTTCCACACGTTGGTGGATTTCCTCCTTATTTATTTATTTATTTATTGCCTTAATGGATAAGACAAAAGTGAAGCCACAAAACGCAGGCTGAGCTTTTCTTGCTTGTCAGTGACTTCTTTCCTGAATTGGATCTCAGTTTTCTAATACTAAAAGAGTATTTCCTCCATTTTCTTGTGCTGTTGGGTGTATTGGCTTCAACACAGTATTGAGCATAATCAGCACATCTTCTCTACCCTTTTACTGAGTCGAGACACTCTGGAAAGCAATACAGCTGGGGTGTAAACACCCCTGCTCAGACCCCGTTCAAGCCACACCTCATGGGACTGACAGAGTGGGAGGGATGGTCGGCGGCCATTGTGGGTGGAACTAGGAGAAAGGAGACACAGGGGGTCTGAGGCCCGCACACTGCCACCTGACACCACGATCGGGGGTTAACTGCGGCTCTAGAGCAACAGGCACACGCATCAGCTTCACAAAGGGGGCGTGAGCGTCTGAGAGGAGCTGGGAGGTGAAAGCGGAAGGAAGAGGCCGAGGCGGGGGCCGTGCTCGCCTTGCAGGACTGTAAGCAGGCCGGCGCATACTTGCAGGACTGTAAGCAGGCCGGCGCATACTTGCAGGACTGTAAGCAGGCCGGCGCATACTTGAGGCTGCTGCTGCGCTGCTGAGTCCTCAGCTCCCGGGAGGCCCGGGCGCGGGCTCCGTTGTCTGCTGCCCTGGGCTCACTCTGGCCTGGCTCCTGGCTGCCGCCTCTGGGCCCTGCGGGGTCTCCTCCTCTGTTAGTCTCCTCTCCACTCCTCCCACTTGCTGAGCCTCTCTTACCAAAGAGAACTCTGAAATAGCTCTTTATTAAAATCCGTTCATTCCAAATTTCTTAGGCAGCATTATAAATACTGGTTTTAAACATCAGCCAGAGGATTATAGATAAAATAGAAACTACTTCCCAATGAAATTTCATCTAAAAATATACCAGCTCTGCTCTCACCTTATTTTAGTGAAGTGCATCAGAGGGAATGCTGGACCTGTGTCCAGGTGAAGGTCACTTATGTCTCTTTATGTTATTCCCAGGAATTACTCAAGTAGATGAAAAAAAAAAAAGGGAGCTATTAAAAAAAAATGTGCAGGTGAACAGGCCTTCTCAGTCAGGGAAAACACTTTTCTGCATAAATTCAGATAAACCGGGGCAAAAGATGTACCGGCCCGGAGGGGGCTTGGGACCCGGCCGCCTGGGGTGGACATTATTGCTCATGCCATTGGGAAACCGGTACTGCAGAGTCCTGGGAGCCGCTCCATTTGTCTTTCATTCTTCCCTTGACCTCTGAAGCCCTTCTCTCCCAGAATTCAGGTAGTGGTTCTGGAAGAAGATGCAGAGGCGGCCCGACCGGCTGCCTAACTCCATTCAAGTCAGTGGCGACGAGCAGACTGCTTAGTCGTGGGTACTTGACTCATTCTACATTTGCAACAGTGAAATTTGCCTGATAGCATGGTTAAATATCCCCAAATTATAATTGTCTAATCAGCCAATAAAATCTTAGTGCTCTAAAATCTTGACTAACCAGAACTGAAAGAGCCAGAATTGCCATGCTGCAGTCTGTTTTTAAGAGAGCGACAGACTGAGCAGAAACACAATCTGAAACCAGACTGTGATACAAATGTCAGGCATCCTGGGATTGGTTTAGCACTGCTCTCACCTGGAATGCAAGCCACATTCAAATTTGCCCATGGGAACCATGATTCGGCTGGCCAGTCCCTTCCTCACCCCTTTGAAGCCGTTTGGTGTTGTTTCAGGGGGGTGACAAAGAGCTCTGTTACCATAGTTCTTTTTGTCTCAGTGTAGAAAAGAATTTAGTGAAACAAAGTGATAGATAAGAAGTGATTTATTAGAACAGGATGTTTGTGAGGTTTACAAATAGGTGGGTGAGAAATGCTGGGCCCCAGAACTTACTGGGCTGCAGTTTTTAATTAACTAATTAATTAACTAAGCTATTCCATTCTCGTCTGTGCTGGGCCTTCCTTGCTGCACGGGCTTTCCTCGAGTTGTGGCAAGCAGGGGCTGCTCTCCGCTGTGGTGTGCGGGCTTCTCGCTGAAGCGGCTTCTCTTGTGCAGAGCGCCGGCTCCGGGGCGTGCAGGCTCCAGGAGCTGTGGCACATGGCTCAGAGGAGCCCAGGCTCAACAGCTGTGGCGCACGGGCTTAGTGGCTCCACGCATGTGAGGTCTTCCGGACCAGGGATGGAACCTGTGTCTCCTCCCCTGGCAGGTGGTTCTTCACCCACGGAGCCACCAGAGATGGGCTACAGTTTTATAATCAAAGGAAAAGTGGGGAGAGGGAGAGCCTGTCTTTCTTGAGAAGACGTCATGCTTCCATCATCAGCTCCTCCTCTAGGTTGAGCAAGGACTTTGCTCGCTCCCACGTGTTACTGCTTTCTAGGCAGAGGCCGTGTCTGAGGGAGCACTAACTTACTGAGCTCACTGGGCAGTATGTGGGTCCCACGCTGTCCTGCTCCCTTGTTTGAGGGCATGTCTGATGTTGCGGCAGCATGGTTTTGTTGCTGAGCAAGCTTGCTTAGTTTTGTGGTTAAGCAAACCTGCTTTCTTGAGTAATCATTAACTTACAAGGGTCTCTCCTATTTTTTTCTACTTATAATCCTCCAGCGGGATTAACTATTTAATCATCCACTTTGTCACTTCTGTCTCTATCATCTCCACACCCTGGGAGCGGCATGTCTTCCCCTCTCCTTCCTGGTGGGCCTCCTCCCAGCCTCTATTTCTGCCTCAGTCAATTCAGTTCAGTTGCTCAGTCATCTCCGACTCTCTGCGACCCAGATATCCCATATTCCTGCCTGGACCCAGCCAATCCTGTTCATTTCAAACAACGGACTGAAGGCCCAGCTGGTATTCTTCCTTGAGCTTTGTTATCATTGTCTTTGATGAATACACCAGTCTTGCCTATGAGAGTTTAGGGCAAGACACACCTACTCTTGCACCTCACAGGCCACAGCCCCCAATTCTCAAGAAACATAACTCAGAGGGAGTGGGGAGAGCTGAGTGGGTGTGCTGTCTGGGCGCTAAGTGGCACCTTCCAGGTGGGCAAAGCCTGGATAGGTAAGGCCTGTGTAACTGCACCTAGCCCGCCTCCCACACCAAGGGGAAATGGGGCATCACTGTGACCCTTCGCCCAGACTGCATGCAGCACGTCTGGAATGGCAGGCCTTCTCTCCCCGTTACTGGGTAGGTTAACTTCACGTGGAAAGGAGGGCACCACCCACCTGAAAGTGGAAATGACCCTGGAATCCCTTCTGGGGCGGATAACTGTCCCAGTCTGGGCCACCCATTCCTGGCCATAAGGTGGGGGGCATGTGTGTGTGTGTGTGTCTCCATTTCCCAAGATTTCCTTTCCCCAAACTCTTCCCTGGTATCCTGACTGCACACTCCCCTTGACCCCATCCCCACCCCCGCACTCCCTGCATTGTCCCCCCGCGGGACAAACTTCGGAGTCCTGGCAACCGAGATCCCTACAGAGAAACGAGCGGGCCCACCTCGTTTCTCCACTCTGCCACCTCCATACTATTTATCTTAGCTCCATTTCGCTGCAAGAGGCCTGCAGCCAACTAAAGTCTTCACGTCCTTGTTAGACCTTTTTTGTTTGCCCGGGGGGCGGGCAGGAGGGGTTGCGGCGGACACTGGGGAGAAGGGCCAAGACGAGGGCTGAGGGGCGGGCGCTGTGCCGGCTGGAGACCCAGGCAGAGCGCCTGCCTCCGCACCAGGCAGTCGGGGAAGGCCTCCTCCGAAGCGGCCGGGAGCGCGCGCGGGCTCCGGGCCGGGTGGGCGGCCTCCGCGCCTGCTGTCGCAGGGGCGTGCCGCCCGCTGTCGCCTGCCCCGCCCTCCGCAGGGGCGTCTGTGGTCTGCAGCCGCTGCCAGCCAGGAGCCTCCGCTGGGAGCCGGCCCTGCCGTGCACGCGGCGCAGCTCCGGCCCCGCCTGCCATCGGCGCGCCCCGTCCTCCCAGGCCGCGAGCGCCGCTGACGCCATCGGAAGGCGACCGGAAGCGCCGCCGCTGACGCCATCGGAAGGCGACCGGAAGCGCCGCCGCTGACGCCATCGGAAGGCGACCGGAAGCGCCGGCGCCGCGTGGCCCTGTGCTTGGTCTCCGAGCTCCGTCTGCGCCGTCTCTCCGTGTCCAGGCCTTGGTTCCCTTTTCTGACTGCAGAGTGGGCCTCTCTGACCTGTTTCTGAGCCTCCTGGGGAAGGATAAGAAGCGGCGCACGAGGTGAGGGAGCAAGGAGTGAAGGAAGGGCCTCCCTGCAGACTGTCTGCTATCAGGCCGCGCTCCGGTTGGAACAGAGGCGCGGGTGAATTTGTCTCTTTCAAATAGACACATGTTTTACGCTTTCACATTTACATTTGGAGTATCTTCCCCACTGTTGAGTGACCTCCCTGGCCAGCAAGGAGACCACCCGGGATGACCCACCTCCCGGGGGCTCGGCCCTAGGTGTCCTGTTGGAGAGCTAGGTTCCTGGAAAGGGTTGGGGAGGGTGTGTGCCTGGCGTCTGCCCTCCTCTCTTTTTCTCGCAGCCCCTCCTAGCTAAGGTCTTCCGTCTCAGTCAGTACTGTGTAGATTTAGCCTCTCTGACTTCTTCCAGTTCTTTAGGCACCCGTGACCTCGTGCCCCCAGAGGAAGGTGCATGGGCCATGGGACAGTGAGTGGGAGGAGTGGGGAAGACTGGGCATTTGTGCAAAATAAACGTTGAAATCTTAAGCCTTGTGTGTTCGCTTTATGTCTTTCTTTTAACCGTCGTTTCAAGCCTATCGTTTTTGTAAGTCCTTTCAAGGACGTTCTAAATCAGAAGCACTCTGAAGTTAATAAATCAGCAGAGTCTCAAACTGGATGGGGAGGGAACGCAAGTAGAGTGCTTCTGAGAAGTTCTGATCTAAAACTATGCCCCAAACCACCATTTCTTGCCACCTCCCCAGGGTTGTGTCCGAAACCCGGTGGACTGCAGCATGCCAGGCTTCCCTGTCCTCGACGATCTCCTAGAGTTTGCTCATACTCATATCCATTGAGTTGGTGGTGTCACCCAACCGTCTCATCCTGTCATCCTCGGGGTGACTGATGGATGTTGTGGGACAGTTGCTTTGAGGCTATGCAGCATCCTGTTTCTGTTCAACTTTCTGCCTAGTTGCTGGAAAGAGTTATTACGAGACTTTCCCTAATGGTGATACTCTGTTTCCCCCATTCCTTATTTATTTTTGGCAGCACCTGGTGGTATGTGGGATATGCAGGATCTCAGTTCCCCAACCAGGGATCAAGCTCATGCCCCCGTTCCTTGGGAACACAGTCTTAACTGCTGGACTGCCAGGGAAGTCCCTCTTTCCTCATTTATTAATAAGACTTTTCTGTCGGAGAACACTGCTCCTTCCATATTTCTTTTTTTGAATGTTTTTATCAGTGTGGACCCGGACATAATGATCTATGGGAGATTAGTCAGTACTGGCACACTCATTACATTAAAAGTAAAGATTATTTTTTCTTCAGATCATTCCGGCTTTGGCCATTAGGAGCTCTTTCAAACTCCTTGATGTTTACTCTGTGAAATCCTCAAGGCTGACCTTTCCAGCAACCTGTTTGCAGGTGAAGAAGCTGTGGAAGCCGTGCAGACTGCCGGTCGTAGGAGAGGGGATTTACTACATAAATGGCCAAGTCAAAGGATGAGGTGGCGGGTAACGGTAATAGTGGCCATTTGCTGGGTGTATTAGGTAGTGGGTGAAGCACCTGGGGCACAGTTTTTATTAAACTTGCATCGTAAACCTTCATTTTCCTGGTCTCACCCATGAGGAGACTGAGCCTGGGGGGTCTGGGGCCTAAGCTGGGTTCTCTCTGCATAAGAGGAGGAGGAGGGGCTCCAGGCAGTCTGCCTCCCCTGTTTGCCAGGCATCCCCACTGGGAGGGCATCCCCATTGGGAGGGCATCCCCATTGGGAGGGCAGTGCTGTGCTCACCTGTGTCCTTGGCAACGGTGCCATCCTTGTGGGGCGTCTGATGAAAAGGGCCCTTTCGGTGTGCAGGTCAGCACATGCTACACCCATTCCCAGTGGAGATGGGAAACATGTGTTTTCTGTTTTATCCAGAAAAGAGGAAATAGGCAGTGTTATTTCGTAACATTTTCTGTTTTGGAAAACCTGAATTTTTTCCACATGTATTTTTAAAATGTCTTAGGAACAACCCTTGGAGGAAAAGACACGACACAGATTTCACCAAGGGTTCCTCTGCTTTTCATCCACATATTCAAGAAACAGCTCCAGGAAGAAGGGAAACCTTCCCCCAACACTCATGGCTGAGGGATGGACTTGGAAGCGCCCTCCCAGATCAGCTCTCGCGGGGCCCTGGGACCTGCAGCCCCGGCCAGGGTCTTGGTGTGGCCTTTCCTGTGTGTAAGGGGAGGTGTGCTCTCTCGTGGTCACTGGCTGCCTGCGAGAGAGCCAGGCCTCCAGGCTCAGCATTGGACCACCCTCTGACCCCCTCTTCCAAAGGAAGGGGGGTCGGGCTTCGTGCTGGACCTTTGTTTCTTGAGTCTCGTTTGCCCCGTGTGTGAGTCAGTGCCACTGACCTGCTGTCCTGGTGGTTTCTCAGGCTCCCCAGAAACGGTAGGAGCTGACCAGGCTGAGGTGGCCTCAGCCGGTGGTACCAGTGCGGCCCCATGCCCTTCCTTCTCACTGGGGCTCGGTGGAAAGTTAAGAAATACAGAAAGGGCAAACAAACAAAGTAAATGAGGCAAGCTGCCCACAGTGCAGGAAGCTGGGAATGTGGTGTGCAATCATCGAGACCACAGGGGTATTTCCGCTGAGCCCAGGGCAGAAGGACTGTGGGCGAGTGTGGGCGCGGTTGGACATGCAAGAGCGTCCTTCCCACCCAGACCCCTGCATGTGCAGGCGTGAGGGGAAACAGCGAGGGGGCTGGGCGGTGAGGCTGGAGTGCGTGGAGGACAAAGAGCAAATGTGGAATGAACGTGTTTCCTGTAGAAAGTCAGTGGTGACTTGAAAATGGGACAGGGACAGGCAGACAGACCCAGATGGGACAGACAGACCGGGATGGGACAGGCAGACAGACCCGGATGGGACAGACAGACCGGGATGGGACAGGCAGACAGACCCAGATGGGACAGACAGACCCGGATGGGACAGACAGACCCGGATGGGACAGGCAGACAGACCCGGATGGGACAGACAGACAGACCTGGATAGGACAGACCTGGATAGGACAGGCTCAGAACAAACTCATCCAGGAAGGCAGAGGCTTGCTGAGAGACAGCTCAGTGTCACTGAGGTTACAAAAACGGTGTGAGAGGGAGAGACAGCTGCCAACTCTGGGCTCTCTGGTCTGGATGCTGGGCAAGGGCAGGAGAGCAGACTGATTCTCTTGGGTTCTAAGGACTCAGGATGAGTCCAAGCAAAACTGTATCTGGATATTTCTAAACCCACTATGTGGTCAGACTCCCCCACACCGGCGTGTTTGCTCCCTCTTGTCGTCCAGGCTGCCTGACCCACACCTGCTCGCATTGCTGACCTTCCCTCTTCATCCCAGAGCCTAATCAGTGAAAACCTCCCTGCTTGCCCTCTGCTGCCCACCTAACAAGTGTTCTAATCTTAGATCCGAAATTAACGCAGTTGGTGGTTGCAGCCATGAAATTGAAAGATGCTCCTTGGAAGAAAAGCTATGACAAACGCAGACAGTGTATTAGAAAGCGGAGACATTACTTTGCCGACAAAGGTCCATCTAGTCAAGCTATGGTTTTTCCAGTTGGATGTGAGAGATGGACTATAAAGAAAGCTGATGGCTAAAGAATTGTGCTTTTGAACTGGTGTTGGAGAAGATTCTTGAGAGTCCCTTGGACTGCAAGGAGATCCAATCAGTCCATCCTAAAGGAGATCAGTCCTGGGTGTTCACTGGAAGGACTGATGTTGAAGCTGAAGCTCCAATACTTTGGCCACCTGATTCGAAGAACTGACTCATTGGAAAAGACCCTGATGCTGGGAAAGATTGAAGGTGGGAGGAGAAGGGGACGACAGAGGATGAGATGGTTGGATGGCATCACTGACTTGATGGACGTGAGTTTGAGCAAGCTCCAGGAATTGGTGATGGACAGGGAGGCCTGGCGTGCAGCAGTCCATGGGGTCGCAGAGAGGTGGACACGACTGAGCGACTGAACCTAACTGAATCTTTGGATCTGCTCGTCTCCGCCTTGGCAGCTCATCACAGGGGTGGTTAGGGCTGCGCCCCCCCACTGATTCCCGACGGGTGAGCTAACCTGATGTCAGCTCCCCCACAGCGCCCCCTCCCTCCAGGGGGAGAACAGTCCTCACGCCCCGCCCTGCGGCAGTGGGGTGTCGCTCCAGGACCTTGCTCCAGACCCTCCAGGTCTGCCTCCGTGAAGTCCCCGATGTCCCTGCTGCTTGCTCTGGGCTCTTTCTGGTCTTGAAACCGGGCAAGGACCGGTCTTGCAGGCCTGCAGGGGGCAGCCCGCCACCTACTAATATGATTCAGAAGCTCATCTGGAAAGATAGGCGCAGAGGAAGAACTATGGCACTTTAAAAAATGTTTATTCATGAGCTTTATTTGGCTGCGCCTGGCCATAGTTGTGGCATGCAGGATCCGCTTCTAGTTCTGGAACCAGGGCTTGAACTCAGGCTCCCTGGGTTGGGATTGTGGACCCACAGGGAAGTCCCAGAACCACAGCGTTTTACCAGAAGAATGTCAAGGACAGAGACCTTTTATCAAGTATTACACCATCAAACGTGCCCAGCTGTGGGCGTCCAAACAGGGATGAGCTGACTCTGGGGATCATGGCTCATGGTCCAGTGGGGGCTCTGGCATGGACCACAGGGTGCTGAGAGTCAGCGGAACAGCCCTGCTGCCTCCTGACCTGCTGACCTGGTGGTGTCCAGGTTTGCAGAGAAAGTGTGGGCTGTGGAGCCTTCCAGCTAGCCACTTGCCTTCACGGCAGCTAGGACACCTCACTGTGCCCCATGGGTTTGAGATCGTCACTCAACAGCCTTTGAAGTAAGATGGGCTTTTTGGCCCAGCAGTTCTACTTTGGGAGTCTGTCCTGAGAAATAATGAGTGACGTCAGTGGAAAGATGGGTAACTGTATAAAACAGTAGAAACAACATAAGTGCCTACTGCTGGGAGCCAGCGAGAGGAACTCCGCCCATCGCAAAGGTCATGAGGAAGGAGGCTTCGGCATAAGCAAAGGTGGGATCGAGCCTCAGGAGACCCCCTGTTCCCCAGCATCTGAGTGTCTACTTTACTGTTTCATGCTCTCACCTACACCTCTGACTTTACAGGGGGCTGTTCCCCACCGGTTCTCTCGGAGAAGAAGTTAACCTACAGCTCCAGTTAATAAACATTCCTGGGTGTGACAAGAGTGTTTCAACTTACGGACTCCTCTGAAGGTTCTCTAGCCTGCCTGAGCAGGTTCGTCCGGCCACATGTGATTGTTTACAGCCTCCCAACCGTGAGAGGCACGAGATGCTTTAGAACTTTCTAAACACAGACTCTTTTGAGAAGTTAGAAAATTATTAGTATAGTATAGTGGGTTGATTAGGAATTATATTGGTGAAGGGTTTTTTCATTCATTGGGCCAGTGTTTGCTGCTAAATCCCCTGCCCTTATACATGTTAATGAATATAACTAGCATATAGGAGAAATAAGTATTAACCTTTAAGTTTAATCATGTTAACCTTAGGTTGAATAAATTCCTTTCTTAGTTTTGACCTCCTGCACCCTCACCCTATAGGAATGCAACTTTTTCTGCTACCTTCAGAGGGTGGCGTCTGGTTTAAGGAAAAACATCCTTGGAAAAAATAAGTTTTCTGGTTGGATCATAAAATATTAGCAGGCCCTCTGGCCAGAAGATGATGTAAAACCCCTAAGACCTTTTTTTATACTTTTATATGAAACACCTGATTTTGATAAAGGTCAGGACTGCTGACCCCCGCGTGACTTTAAAGTTTCCATTTGTCTCTATGTGTAACAAAAGGTATATAAGCAAACCTAAAAAATAAAGAAATGGGATCAGTTTCTGGAAAGACTGATTCCCCTGTGTCGTTCTTTCTTTCCCCTTCTGGCTGAATTCCCATCTGGAGCGTGGGTGCTCACCAAGCCTGCTGACTTTGCCTGGGCTTCTAAGATCGGACCGGGGAGGCCTCAGTGCCTCCTCCCCTTCGGGAGAACGGAAAGACGCCCGTGGCCTACGTAGGTGGTGCACATACCTTGTCTTGGAGTTTTATTGGTCTCCCACGTAAACCAAGTTATTCAGCCTCTTTTTCTCCACTAATATCTCCTACTACACTATCCGTTTCTAATCTCTCGCTATATCTGTAATTAAATAACTTTTTTCCTAGGATGCCAATTCCGTCTCCCCTTCGAATTACCCCGGATCCACTGGGGCTGGACCCCGGCATCCTACCAGTCAGGACACACATCGCGATGAAATCATTCCATGTTGGGTCCTGTTTTGAGTGTGTCTGAGGTAGGATAATCACTGGGGTAAGTTTAAAGAATAGCAGGTACACAAAAATCATAGCTCAAGAAGACGCAGAGAAAGCCGTGGAAGTCAGGGAGGGCTAGGAAAGCGGGCTGACTGTGTGGGAAAGCCGGCTGACTGTGCGTGGAAGGAGGTTGGGGGAGGGAGGAGGGGTCTCAGCAAACTGGGGAGAAGCTGGTGGAAGATGCGACCCTCCCCGCCCTTTAGCCGCTTCCTGACATTTCTGCCTGTGGCTTCGCCTTCCCTTCGGACACCAGCCCCAGGAGTAGGTCAAGGTCAGGAGCCCAGTGGCCTTGGGACCCTGAGGTGGCCCACGCCTGGCAGGTTCCAGGGTGTGAAAGGAGGTAGGCCTTCCTGGCTGTGGTCCCTACGTCCCCAGGGTAGCTGGGCGCTCAGGGCAGTTTGCCGGGCTGGACTGTGGCTCCTTGCCCACGTGGCCCCGAGGAAAGGACAGTCACTCTCCCCAGGCCTCTCCATTGCCCTCGTATCCTCAGAGGGAGCCCTGTACCCTGTGGAAGTGAGGTCATGGCAGCCTCGGAGCAGGGCTGGCCCATGGCCGCCGCGGGCTCTGTCTGGGAAGGAAGTCCATCCACAGGGAGGCCCGCTGTCAGCCCGGGCAGTGCTGAGGTGGCGGCACGGGCGCGGGCCCACGTGGCTGGTGGTGCCCACCCTGCTGGGGCCGTGCCGCTAGCCCTGCTTGTCTGCGGCCCTGCCTCCGCCTGCCTCGTTGGCTGGGAGCCAGAGACGCAGAGGTTCTGTGATGAGACAGCAGCTGTCACCCCTGTCGTGTCCCGGCCCCAGGGACTCTTGGCAAAGGTTGTAGCCGAAGCCTGCTCCATGGGCAGAGGAGCCTGGCGGGCTTCAGTCTACGGGGTTGCAAAGAGCTGGACACGACTGAGCAAGTGACCCTGCTTACCTGAAAGCCAGCCTGTTCTGGGGGTGTGCTGCTTCTGCTTGGGGTCTCTGGACCCCATCAGGGGGTGTCTCTACTGTGTGTGTGTGTTGTCTCTGAACCCTGTATGTGTGTGGGGGTGTGCCTGGACTGTGTGTGTGTGTGTGGGGTCTCTGGACTCTGTGTGTGTGGTCTCTGGACCCTGTGGTGGGGGGCGTGTCTCTGGACTGTGTGTGTGTGGAGGAGACCTGATGGAGGACCCAGGGGTGTGTGTGTGTGTGGTCTCTGAATCCTGTGTGTGTGTGTGTGTGTGTGTGTGTGTGGTCTCTGGATCCTGTGTGTGTGTGAGGGGGGGTGTGTATGTGTGTGAGGGATGTCTCTGGACCCTGTGTGTGTGGTGTGTGTGTGTGTGTGTGGGGGGGTGTGTGGTCTCTGGACCCTGTGTGTGTGTGGAGGTGGGGTGTCTGGATTCTGTGTGTGTGTGTGGTCTCTGATCGTGAGTGTGTGTGCGTGTGTGTAGGGGACTTGATGGTGACACAGGTGTGTGTGTGTGTGTGTGTGTGTGTGTGTGTGTGTGTGTGTGGTCTCTGGACCCTGTGTGTGTCTGGGGGGGGTGTCTGGACTCTGTGTGTGTGTGGGTGTGTATGTGTGTGTGGGGGTCTCTGGACCCTGTGTGTGTGGGGTGTCTGGACTGTGTGTGTGTGTGTGTGTGGTCTCTGGACCCTGTGGGGGGGCGTGTCTCTGGACTGTGTGTGGGTGTGTGTAGTCTCTGGACTATGTGTCTGTGGGGGGGACCTGATGGAGGACCCAGGTGTGTGTGTGTGTGTGTGTGTGGTCTCTGGACCCTATGTGTGTGTTGTGGGGGGTGTATATGTGTATGAGGGATGTCTCTGGACCCTGTGTGTGTGTGTATGGGGGGTGGTGTCTGGACTCTGTGTGTGTGTGTGTGTGGGTATCTGGACCCTGTGTGTGTGTGTGTTGTGTGTGTGCATGTGTGTGTGCATGTGTGGAGAGGACCTGATGGTGTGGGACCCAAGTATGTGTGTATGTGTGTGTGTGGTCTCTGGACCCTGTGTGTGTGTGGGGGGGGGTGTGTGGACCCTGTGTGTGTGGGGTGTCTGGACCCTGTGTGTGTCTGGGGGGTGTGTGGACCCTGTGTGTGTGTCTGGGGGGTGTCTGGACCCTGTGTGTGTCTGGGGGGTGTCTGGACTGTGTGTGTGGGTGTGCATGTGTGTGAAGGATGTCTCTGGACCCTGTGTGTGTGTGTGGAGGGGACATGATGGTAACCCAGGTGTAGGAGAACGAGCCCACACGCGGGTCTGGCCGCAGCTGGCGGCACCCACGGGCGGGTGTCAGACCCCGCTGGTCACTCAGACTCTCGGGGCCTCGGTCCCTCCGTCTCTGCAGTGGCTGTGGCAGCAGCGCTGACTCTGAGGGCCTGTCGGGACATCAGCCACTAGCACGTGCAGGAATGCCTGGAGCAGAGTGTCAGCTTGCTGTGAGGACCAGCCTTCGTCCTGACGGCAGCAGCAGGCCGCGGGCTGCCCCTGGGGGCCTGGGGTCCCCTGCAGGGCTGGTGGAGGACTTGGGGCCAGAGCCGTGCCGTTGCTCCCGAGTGACAGCCACTCCCACTGGTCACCTTAAGGGACAGGCAGTGAGCAGGGTCCCAGCTCAGCCCTGTGGGTTCGGTGGGCAGGACCCACCCTGTGCACCCCGTGCCCCTGTTGCTGAGTCTGTCACCCCATGCCCAGGAGAGGGGGTCTGGGCTCTCCCCTGTGTGTCTGTAGCTGAGGGTGGGCTGGCCCATCCAGAGGTGGGGCCTAGCCCTTGACTGCTCAGCTTGATGCTGTTCCCCGAGCCCCATCTGGGAACAAGGATGGGGGAACTCGTGTCCCCAAAACAAAATGTTTCCCCTCCCTTGGACCCCTGAGGCCAGCAGTGGGGTCAGCATGTGTCTGACAGCGGATCTGAGCGGTCTCTGGGCTCTCACCAGAGGGCAGGCCCAGGAGCCTCCAGATAGGAATCTCACAGGGGGCCACCTCATCTCCTCTAGCTGGACAGGGTGTGGGGCACCTGGAGCCCTCTCATCCTGTGGGTGAGAGCGGGACACTTGGAAAAGCTGGAGCTGTTCTGGGCAAGTGCTCAGCCATCTCCTAAGGCGAGTGCACACCCACCTCAGGACCAGTGACTTCAGGAGTCAGGTGCCCCTTGAGAGCAGAGTGAACACGCACACACGGTGAGTGCGCCTCCCAAAGGTCCCGTGGCGGAAGAGGGTGCCCACAGCACGTGACAGGCAAGCAGGCCACGATGGTGGGAGGCAGGGAGGTGGCTCCTCCTGGGAACGGCGACTGAAAGGTGTTTAGACTTCTCAGGTGCTGGAACTTCGTATGTCTTGGTCTGGGTGTGGACGGCACACGTTCTGTTTATAAAGCCGTGCGCTCGGCATATCTGTGCTTTGCTCTGTAGGTGTGACATCTACAAAGTGCCCTGAGTGAGGGGCTGCAGCCCTGGCCCGCATGAGAGGCATTCAGGCCCGGGCTGGCCCATCCAGCCTGGGCCTCAGTTTTCCCAGCTGGAGCAGGGGGCTGCACACAGCTGGGGAGGCCTGAGCCCCGCCCACAGGCACGTGCACCCTGACCTTGACCACGTGGCTCCTGTGGCCCCTGCGGCGGGGCTCAGGGTTGGGAAATCGCCTGCTGACTCGCTTCCCTGGGCTCATCCAGGGCCAGCTGGGGCCTGGCCACACTTCTTCCATTTGGAGGGGGCAGTGGGGGAAGGGCCTCCACGTGGTGGGCGGGGGTTGGGGGGAGGCCCTGTGGCTGCTCTGGCCAGTACTCAGGGGGGCCCTGGGGACGCCGGCTCAGCACCATTTGAGTCCCTCTCAGACCCCTCCCTGCCGCAGGAAGGGCCCTGTGAGCACCGCTGAAACTTGTTATCACAGTGGTTCAGAAAATCCCAGTCATTTATTAACACTTGGCTTGAGAAAACAGCGATGGTTGAATGCCCTCTGTGTCAGACTGTGCTGAAGACAGCAGCCTTCAAACCCCTCTAGGGTGGGCAGCTGGTGCACCCCTTCCACGGGAGAGTAAACGGAGGCCGCCCGATCCTGGCGCCATGGCAACTTCCGGCGTCACGTGCTCACAGATTCTTTCCTTTCCTCACTTTTATCGTATTTGATGTTTTTTCACCCCTTTATTTGTTCATTCATTTTAAACAGCTTCACTGAGTTTTAATTCACAGACTACACCATGCACTCACTTAAGGGGTCACCTCGATGGTCTTGGTTGATCCGTGGACAAGAGCAGCCATCCACCCGGTCCATTGTGGGGTGTTTTCATCACCCCGGAGAGAAGCCCGTGCCGTTTACTGACGCTCTCCCCCGCCTGCCCACGGGCAGGAGTGCCTGTTAAGCTCAGCGTGGTCTCTACCCGGGGCTCCCTCTGGCTCAGTGTGCTGACCTGCGGCCCAGGCCGTGCCTGCTGGTGGCTCCCGCCCGGCTCCGCTTTGCTGCGCGTCTGCCCAGCTCTGTCACTGAATGCCACTCAGGGGCAGGTGTGTGGGCCTGGGCCTCCATGTGCCCACACCTGCCCATGCCTTAGAGTCTCCCTGGAGCCACTGAGAACATGAAAATACACTAGGAGAAAAGGGCGCACCTCATCTTCACCACTGGAGACTCACCAGGCCCCAGGCCACAGCACAGTTTGCCCTGGGCTCTCCCACGGAGAGTGCGATGCCCCACCCAGCCTGGGGCTCCAGGGGCCACACCCCAGGGTAAGATAGTTTCTGTGGCCCAGCGTGGGTCCAGAAGAGGTCCTCAAACTGGCAGCACGTTAAGCTAGTGAAGGAGCAGTTATCCCCGAGCTTCTCCATTTGTGGGTCTCTCGTCCATCGTGAAACCCAGGTCACTGCTTCTGTGGGCCCATTGCAGCCACAGGGGCCTCGGCCTTGGGGTGCCAGGCAGGTGTTCGCCCCAGCTGCTCCCCCCGCGCACCCCTCCCAGCTCAGATGGGCCTCAACCCTGCTCTCATTGCAGCGGTGTTATTTTATTAGACATTTCTTTTTCAAACTGGTAGAAATCACTGCCTTTGGCAAAAACAGACACGATTTATGTTTTTTAAATCAAGTGTGCTCTACTCAAAACATATTTTAAAGACGGGCAAAGTCAGTCTGGACTGTTTAGGTAACACCACGTCGACTCCAGGAGGAAGCTCAGGGACCAAGAGCTGACCCGGGGCCTGGAGGGTCCTTTCCGAGCGGGTTACAGGCAGTGAGTGAGAGGGCCCAGCCGAGAAGCCTCTCCGCCGCGGCCGCGGCAGGCCTGGCCTCCTGGGAGATGCACGCAGGGTGGGGTGGGCCGCAGGACCGCGCCTTCTGGGGAGTCGGGGCGGCCTCCTCAGACCAGTCTGCCTCCCCCTGGATCCCCACCCCCCTCAGTCCCGGACCCTCCCTCACCGCCCCTCCTGTGGCTCTGTTGGCTGGGCCCACCCTCATGCTTCCTGCTGACCTGGCGAGAATGGGCCAGACTTTTTGTTCATGAGAGTTCCCTTGGATCCCGGTCATTCTAAGCAGCAGTTTGGGGTGAGCCTTGGAATATTTCTCTCCAGCCACACTGAATTGCAGATGGCCCCCCGTCTGCAGAGACAGCTGGTTGCGACAGCAGCTGTTCACAGCAGCACCTTCAGCTGCAAAGGTCTGGGTCTCTGCTCCTGATGCCAGAGCACAGCTCTGCATCCGTGAAGGTCGGAACTGTGCTCCCAGCCCTGGCCGTCCAGGGCCAGACCTTCTCTTCTTGATGACCACGTTCTGTGGGTCCCTGGGGTCTGGCGCGTATGTATGTGTGTGTGCCCACTTGGGGGTGTGGAAAGGAACACACCCAGGTGTGAGCAGCCAACACACGTGACATCACACAGGTGGATAAACGGACTCAGGCACCTCGGCCGAGGTCACGGTGAGGACGGGCGGGAGGCAGGGCCCCGCTCCAGCTCCGTGTGGCACCCAAGCCCGGGCGTGCGCCCACGGCTGTCCTTCCTCCCCACGGGCACAGGCCCCCAGCCCAGCGTCCAGAGGGTGAATGCCTGGGCGCCTGCCTTGAGGAACTGAGTGTTTTGGGAAGAGGTTTTTTTGTCAAAGAAACCACCGATTCCTAACTAAAGTGGAAGGAGCAGCGGTCGGTGCACGTCAAAGGCTGCCGTCTCTGCGCATCTGTGTCCCAGGGCCACGTGCTAAGTCCCAACACCCAACGTGGCGCTGCCGGGGGTGGGGCTGAGCCTGGCACTGCCGGGGGTGGGGCTGAGCCTGGCACTGCTGGGGGTGGGGCTCAGTGTGGCGCTGCTGGGGGTGGGGCTCAGTGTGGCACTGCTGGGGGTGGGGCTGAGCCTGGCACTGCTCGGGGTGGGGCTCAGCGTGGCACTGCTTGGGGTGGGGCTTTCAGGGAGGATCTCGGCCCCTGATGCGCCCCCTCAGCGCTCCCTCCCTGCCTGCACCTAGTGGGTGCACAGTGGGAAGCAGCTGGTGTGACCCAGGCAGGCTGGTCTGTGTTCCCAGCCTGCAGACTGTAAGCAGTCCATGTGTGCTGTTTGGCAGCCACGAGGTACCGCGTTTGGTTGTGGTGGCCAGAGCTAAGACAGGGAAGACAGGAGCAGGAGGAGGGCCCCCAACTCATCATGGGGCCAGAGAGCCTTTCTGGGGAGCGGACGTGGAGATGGACCTTGAGCTGAAGGAGGCCCTGATGGGTGAGGTGGCTGTAGGCAGAGGCTAAGGTGTGGGTAAGGCCTGGGGCAGCCTGTGAGTTACAGGAATGCAGAGACCTTGGTGTGACTCCATGAGGTGTATGGGGCTGGAGGAAACAGGAAGACCCCCGAAGGTGGGCAGGGTGGAAGTGGGCGGGGCAGGTGGGTGCAGAGTGGAAGTGGTTGGGTGTCCAGCAGAGAATTCTCTGATTTAATGGGCGACTGCCCCTGGAGATTCCATTAGGAGCTGGCCACAGGGGCTCTCTGAGGGCAGGGGGAGGGCCAGGGAGTGGCCATGGAGAAGGAGGGCTGGGCAAGCCAAGGAACTCCTGGGAGAGCCTCTTCACATGATGAAGGCCTGTGGGGAGAAACGATTGGCTTCATTTTCCCTAAAGACCTGGAAGAAAGGAGAGGAGACGTCTGGTGGGAAAGAGCAGACTGCTGTACGGAAAGCGGGAGTCTGGAAACGGAGGTCTGAAGTGTTTGCGGGGAGTCCCCTCTCTCCCTCCCTCCCTTCTCTCTTCTATGCAGCCCCGTTCTCTGCTGGCGAACATCAGGGCTCTGCAGCTTCCCCGCTGCACTGCAGCTGTGCCCGCTGTTAAGACAGTGGTCTGTTTTTTCCACTACCTTGCAGTGAAACCATCGTGACCTTTGACATAGATGAAATGTATGCTTTTTCTGAGTGTGACTCAAAGCATGTGACGTTTGTGACCAGGCAGTTCTAAAAGTGGACGGGTAATTGCTGGTTCTCCTTCCTGTGATGACTTTGTAAGATCACGTACATTCACCCCCTCACAGAAAACAGCTAGAAAATCTGCACAAAATGCAAAAAGGAGCTGCTTGAAGGCATCGGGGGTGAGCAGCCGCTGCAGACAGGTTCTGGACGAAGGGCTGTTTGAAGAGCGTCTGCAGCTTCCAGTCTGGGGCGTGTGGGCAGTGCTCCTGGGAAAACTGGGTCGTCCCCCAGAGAACGAGGAGATGGAATTAGGGGAGCAGTGGCCTCTGGGGAGCAAGGGGATCCCAGACAAGGAGAGCTGTTGACGGGAACTCTCAGACGGCCCACCACCTTTCCTGCTGGCTGGACCACACGCACACAGCATTCTAGAGTAGCCCAACCACACACAGACAGAGGTCTGATCTGGGGCTGGAGCTGAAGCCAGACCCCAGCTGTTTTCACTGCCTGTTAACCGGAGGTGCCGGGGTCCAGCCCCGGTGGATCCAGGGTGATTCGAAGGTGGGGACGGAGTCGGCGTCCCTGGAAATAATTTATTTAATTACAGATAGAGAGGGATTAGAAAATTAGCAGAGAAAAAGAGGCTGAATAACTTGATTTACATGGAATACCAATCACCACCTACGTAGGCTGCAGGCGTCTTCCCGTTCTCCCGAAGGAGAGGAGGCACTGAGGCCCCCCTGGTCCGATCTTAGAAGCCCAGGCAAAATTAGCAGGCTTGGTGGGTACCCATGCACCAGATGGGAATTAGGCCAGAAAATAGTAGGAGAGAAAAAGAGGCTGAATAACTTGGTTTACGTGGGATGCCAATAAAATTCCAAGACACGGAATTTGCACCATCTACGCTGGGCCACCGGCACCACTTGAATATCGGAAGGTGCCCCTCCTTGGGCTCCTTCTCTCGTGGGCTTGAAAGCCAGGGCAAGTAAGTAGACATGGTGAGCACCCACGCTCCAGATGGGAATTCAGCCAGAAAAATGGGGAGCAAGAAAGAACGACATGGGGGAATCAGTCTTTCCGGAAACTGATCCCATTTCTTTATTTTTGGGTTTGCTTATATACCTTTTGTTACACATAGGGATGAATACAGAGTCACGCAGGGGTCAGCAGTCCTGACCTTTATCAAAATCAGGTGCTTTACATAAAAAAATCTTAGGGGTTTTACATCATCTTCTGGTCATGAGGCCTGCTGACATTTTACGACCCTTTCTTTCTGATAACCAAAAAACTTATTTCTTCCAAGGGTGTTTTTTCTTAAACCAGGCACCACCCTCCAAATAAAGTTGCATTCCTATAGGGTGAGGGTGTAGTGAGTTACAATCAAGAAAGGAATTTATTTAACCCAAGGTTAACATGATTAATCTTAAAGGTTAATACTTATTTCTCCTATATGTTAGGTATATTCATTATAAGGGCAGGGAATATGGAGATTCAGCAGCAAACATCAGCCCAACAAATGAAAATCCTTTCACCAATGTTCCCCTTAAGATCTATTTAGTCTTAAGATAGTGATTAAGTTACATTTTTACATAGCAAGGACACAGTGATTTATAACAAAGTACAGTGATCTATTACAAAAGAGAAAATTCATTAACTCAAAAAGTCTAGTATTGCTAACCTTAAAAACTATTATATTTCCTTTTTTATATTCCAAATACATTGATTAATATATTCCCAGGTGCCTAAGGATATGGAGGCCTGGTGGCAATCACTGACTCAACAATGAGAAAAGCCCTATGCTAATTAAGACTCTCAAAATACTCCGAAACTCTCTGTGCTGTTTATGGTTGAGAGGTAGTAAACAATCATGTGGGTAGTGGCAGGAGTATGGATAATCCTGTCACACAAGCTAGTCTGTCAGCAGAGAGGTTTGACCTGAGACACCCTTGTCACACCCAGGGCAGGGAATTAGCAGCAATTATTGGCACAACAAATGAAAAACCCTTCACCAATATAATTCCTAACCAACCCACTATATTAATAATTTCTAACTTCCCAAAAGAATTTGCCTTTAGTAAGTCTAAAACATCTCGTGCCTCTCAGGTTGGGAGGCTGTAAACAATCACATGTGGCCGGACGAACCTATACAGGTGGGCTAGATAACCTTCAGAGGAGTCCGTAAGCTGAAACACTCTTGTCACACCCAGGAATTTTTATTGACTTGGAGCTGCAAGTTAACTCCTTCTCCGAGAGAAATGGTGATGGGGGAGAGCCCCCCGTAAAGTCAGAGGTGTAGGTGAGAGCGTGAAACAGACTCTGGTTTTGGGGGTAGATGCTCGGGAACAGGGGCTTTCCTGAGGCTTGATCACGCCTTTGCGTATGCCAAGCCTCCTTCCTCATGACCCTTGCCATGGGCGGAGCTCCTCACGCTGGCTCCCGGCACGGAGGGATGCCAGTTACTGAAGACCTGTTTTATGTGCAATGATTGGTTCCTCCAAATGCTCATACCAGGGTGATCTGTTGGTGCCCAGGAGTGGGGTTGCTGGCGCATCTGGCGACTCTTTTCAGTTTTCTGAGGAAACCCCGTACTGCTTTCCATCGTGGCTGCACAGCCTTCTCACCAGCAGGGTAGGAGGCATTCCTTCTCCTCACACGCCCTCTAGTGTGTGTTATTTGTAGACTCTTTAATGACGGCCATTCTGACCACGATCAGGTGGGTTAGGGTTTGCATTGCTCTAATAATTAGCAATGTGGAGCATTTTTTCATGGGCATACTGGCCATCTGTATGTCTTCCTTTGAGAAATGTCTATTTAGACCTTCTGCCCATTTTTTGATTTCTTTAAAAGTGGTATGAACTGTTTGTATATTTTGGATATTAGACCCTTGTTGGTCACATCATTTGCAATTTTTTTCTCCCCCAAATTAGCATAGGTGCCCCATATGCAAAAGAACAAAGTTGGACCCTTGCTTCCGCCTGAATGCAAAGTCAGTTCTAAAGGGATCAGGGCCCTAGATGTAAGAACCACAATTACAAAACTCCTAGAAAAAAACGTGAAAGTGAGCCCTCACGACCTTGGATTTGGCCATGATGTTTTTGATCTGCTATCAAAAGCACAGGCAACAAAAGGCCAGACAGATGAACCGGACTCCTCACAGGCTAAGCTGCTGTGCAAGGAAAAGGGAGCAAGGGAAAAAACAATCCACCAGCCGAAATGGCACAGTATGTTTGTAAGTCACGTACCTGATGAAGTCTGTAGTCTGCCCACCAAGCCCCCCCCGGCCCAGCGGGGTGCCTGTGGGGCCCCTCCCATCGCAGGTGGTAAGGGGGTTTCAGGCCCCACGGCACCCATGGGGTGGACGCTGGTCACCCTCAGCACACTCAAGGAGTGAGTGCTGGATGGTTTTGAGCCCAGGTTCCTTCTCATCACTGCCCTCAAAGACTGGAGGCTTCAGCAGCCTCCAGAAGAACACAGTCTTTGGGAGTCTTTGAGAACCAAGAGAACATCCTTCATTTTCCTGAAAAGTACATCTTACTTCACCTGCAGACAAGTGAACTAAGTGATGTTCTGTGCTGGTGGCTGCTGGGGAGGACACATGCTGTGATTAGGTCTCAGTGCTTAGTGAGTTTATGCTTTTGGACTGTGAACTTCACAAATACTTCTTCATTTTTTCTTAGTGCTGATGGGCTTAGCCAGTTGTTGGCTGCTGTAACTTGGGGTCCAGTGCGCACTTGGCTGCACGCGCCTTTTCACAGTCTGGTGTTCTCCTGAAACGCTCTTTGGAGTGGGTCTGCAGGGTCTCAGGGTGGCTCCTTTTGTCTCTCAAATGCTGCTCCACACCCTTTCTATAGCGACGCTTACCATTTACATGCCACCATCACCATAGAAGTGTTCCCTTTCTCCATGCCTTTTTAACCAACTATTGTTTGTAGATTTTTTTCATGATGACCTTTCACACTGGTGCAGAGTGACACCTTGTTGTGGTTTTGATTTGCATATCTATAATACTTCATTACAGAGTTTTGCCAAGAGAACACACTGGTCATAGCAAACACCCTGTTCCAACAACACAAGAGATGACTACACACGAACATCACCAGACGGTCAGCACCAAAGTCTGACTGACTATATTCTTTGCAGCCAGAGATGGAGAAGCTCTATACAGTCAGCAACAACAACCAGGAGCTGACTGTGGCTCGGATCATGGATTCCTTACTGCCAAATTCAGACTTAAAGTGAAAAAAGTAGAGACAGTCACTAGACCGTTCAGGTATGACCCTAATCAAATCCCTTATGCTTATACAGTGTTAGTGACAAATAGATTCAAGGGCCTAGATCTGGTAGACAGAGCGCCTGAAGAACTTTGGTCAGAGGTTCATGACATTGTACAGGAGGCGGTGACCAAAACCATCCCCAAGAAAAAGAAATGCAAAAAGGCAAAATGATTGTCTGAGGGGGCCTTACAAATAGCTGAGAAAAGAAGAGTAGTGAAAGGCAAATGAGAAAAGCAAAGATATAAGCATCTGAATGCAGAGTTCCAAAGAACAGCAAGGAGAGATAGGAAAGCCTTCCTTAGTGGTCAATGCAAAGAAATAGAGGAAAAGAACAGAATGGGAAAGATTAGAGATCTCTTCAAGAAAATTAGAGATACCAATAGAACATTTCATGCAAAGATGGGCACAATGAAGGGCAGAAACAGTATCAACCTAACAGAAGCAGAAGCTGTTAAGAAGAGGTGGCAAAAATATACAGAAGAACTGTATGGAAAAGACCTAATGACCCAGATAACCACACTGTGTGATCACTCACCTAGAGCCAGACATCCCAGAACGCAAAGCCAAGTGGGTCTTAGGAAGCATCACTACAAACAAAGCTAGTGGAGCGAAGCACCTGGAGCTCAATTCCAGCTGAGCTATTTCAAATCCTAAAAGATGATGCTGTGAAAGTGCTGCACTCAATGTGCCGGCAAATTCGGAAAACTCAGCTGTGGCACAGGACTAGTAAAGGTCAGTTTTCATTTCAATCCCAAAGAAGTCAGTTCAGTTCAGTCGCTCAGTCATGTCTGACTCTTTGCGACCCTATGGACTGCAGCACACCAGGCTTCCCTGTCCATCACCAACTGCTGGAGCCTGTTCAAACTCATGTCCATTGAGTCGGTGATGCCATCCGACCATCTCGTCCTCTGTCGTCCCCTTCTCCACTCGCCTTCAGTCTTTCCCAGCATCAGGGTCTTTTCCAAGGAGTCAGTTCTTAACATCAGGTGGCTACAGTATTGGGGCTTCAGCTTCAGCATCAGTCCTTCCAATGAATGTTCAGGACTGATTTCCTCCGGAATGGACTGGTGGATCTCCTTGCCGTCCAGGGGGCTCTCAAGAGTCTCCCCCAGCACCGCAGTCCGAAAGCATAAGCTCGTCACTGCTCAGGCTTCTTTATGGCCCAACTGTCACATCCATACATGACTCCTGGAAAGACCATAGTTTGGCTAGACTGACCTTTGTCAACAAACTGATGTCTCTGCTTTTTAATATGCTGTTTCAGTTCAGTTCAGTTCAGTTCAGTCGCTCAGTCGTGTCTGACTTTCTGCTTAGGTTTGTCATGATAGTTCTTCCAAGGAGCAAGCATCTTTCAATTTTGTGGTTGCAGTCACTATCTGCAGTGATTTTGGAGTCCAAGAAAATAATGTCTGTCACTGTTTCCCCATCTATTTGCCATGAAGTGATGGGACTGGATGTCATGATGGTTGTTTTATGAATGTTGAGTTTTAAGTCACCTTTTTTCACTCTCCTCTTTCACTTTCATCAAGAGGCTCTTTAGTTCTTCACTTTCTGCCATAAGGGTGGTGTCACCTGCAAGTCTGAGGTTATTGATATGTCTCCCAGAAATCCTGATTCCAGCTTGTGTTTCTTCCAGCCCAGCGTTTCTCATGATGTACTCTGCATATAAGTTAAATAAGCAGGGTGACAATATACAGCCTTGACGTACTCCTTTTCCTATTTGGAACCAGTCTGTTGTTCCATGTCCAGTTCTAACTGTTGCTTCTTGACATGTATACAGGTTTCTCAGGAGGCAGGTAAGGTGGTCTGGTATCCCCATCTCTTTAAAATTTTTCCATAGTTTTTTGTGATCCACACAGTCAAAGACTTTAGTGTAGTCAGTGGAGAAGTAGATGTTTTCCTGGAATTCCCTTTCTTTTTCTTTGATCCGAATGGATGTTGGCAGTCTGATCTCTGGTTCCTCTGCCTTTTCTAAACCCAGGGTGTACATCTGGAAGTTATTGATTCATGTCCTGTTGAAGGCTAACTGGAAGGATTTTGAGCATTACCTTGCTAGCATGTGAAATCTAGAGCCAGACATCCTGGAATGTGAAGTCACGTGGGCCTTAGAAATCATCACTACGAACAAGCTAGTGGCCACAGGACTGGAAAAGGTCAGTTTTCATTCCAATCCCAAAGAAAGGCAATGCCAAAGAATGCTCAAACTACCGCACAATTGCACTCATCTCACATGCTAGTAAAGTAATGCTCAAAATTCTCCAAGCCAGGCTTCAGCAATACGTGAACTGTGAACTTCCAGATGTTCAAGCTGGTTTTAGAAAAGGCAGAGGAACCAGAGATCAAATTGCCAACATCCGCTGGATCATGGAAAAAGTGAGAGAGTTCCAGAAAAACATCTATTTCTGCTTTATTGACTATGCCAAAGCCTTTGACTGTGAATCACAATAAACTGTGGAAAATTCTGAGAGAGATGGGAATACCAGACCATCTGACCTGCCTCTTGAGAAATCTGTATGCAGGCCAGGAAGCAACAGTTAGAACTGGACATGGAACAACAGACTGGCTCCAAATAGGAAAAGGAGTAAGTCAAGGCTGTATATTGTCACCCTGCTTATTTAACTTATATGCAGAGGACATCATGAGAAATGCTGGGTTGGAAGAAACACAAGCTGGAATCAAGATTGCTGGGAGAAATACCAATAACCTCAGATATGCAGATGACACCACCCTTATGGCAGAAAGTGAAGAGGAACTAAAAAGCCTCTTGATGAAAGTGAAAGAGGAGAGTGAAAAAGTTGGCTTAAACCTCAATGTTCAGAAAACAAAGATCATGGCATCTGGTCCCATCACTTCATGGGAAATAGATGGGGAAACAGTGGAAACAGTGTCAGACTTTATTTTTTGGGGCTCCAAAATCACTGCAGATGGTGACTGCAGCCATGAAATTAAAAGACGCTTACTCCTTGGAAGGAAAGTTATGACCAACCTAGATAGTATATTGAAAAGCAGAGACATTACTTTGCCGACTAAGGTCTGTCTAGTCAAGGCTATGGTTTTTCCTGTGGTCATGCACGGATGTGAGAGTTGGACTGTGAAGAAGGCTGAGCGCAGAACAATTGATGCTTTTGAACTGTGGTGTTGGAGAAGACTCTTGAGAGTCCCTTGGACTGCAAGGAGATCCAACCAGTCCATTCTGAAGGAGATGAGCCCTGGGATTTCTTTGGAAGGACTGATGCTGAAGCTGAAACTCCAGTACTTTGGCCACCTCATGAGAAGAGTTGACTCATTGGAAAAGACTCTGATGGTGGGAGGGATTGGGGGCAGGAGGAGAAGGGGACGACCGAGGATGAGATGGCTGGATGGCATCACGGACTCGATGGACGTGAGTCTGAGTGAACTCCGGGAGTTGGTGATGGACAGGGAGGCTTGGCCTGCTGCGATTCATGGGGTCACAAAGAGTCGGACACGACTGAGCGACTGACCTGAACTATACAGCAGTTTGAACATTCTTTGGTGTCGGCTTTCTTTATTATATTTGGAAGAGCATGGATTTGTGACGTAGTTTTTTAGGTGTCCAGGAACTTGATTCAGACATACATAGGTGCATATTCAGTCTTGCTCTGAAAAGTGTGTTCGGTAGGCTCTCTGTGCCCCTCGGCGTGTCGTTTCTGATGGTCTGTTGGACGCGTGTCGGTGTGTATATGATGACGCAAGTCTTAATCTATCCTCCTTCTTCTCCTTTTTTTTGTGATCATAAGTGGTTTTCGAGGTTTCCAAGTCTGCCTCTCTTTTGTGTAGTGATCCAAGGGTATAAATGGACAGATCCCACTGCAGGTGACGCCTGATGGTATTTCTCTCTCTGCCTCTGGCTGGCTTCACTGCCCACGGCCCTGTCTCGGCCTGTCTCTGCTGCTCCGGGGCACTATTCATTCAATTAGCCCTGTTTTGTCTGTGAGGGGCATTCCAGCCTCCAGCTGTCCCACTCTAGTAAATAGTGCTACTCTGAATACAGGGCTGCACGAGGCATTTCAAATCATGGTTTTTTCCCGTGCCTGAACCCAAGACTGGGATTGCTGGGTCACGTGGTACCTGCGTGTTGGACTTTTAGGGACCCTGCATGCTGTCTCCCAGTGGCCGCACCCACTCACACCCCCACCAAGGGTGTGGGAGGACCCCCTTGTCTCCGACCTCGGCAGCACTTGGTCTTTGTGGCTCTTTCTGACGGTGGTCATCAGAAACCAGCTAACTTCTCCCCATCTGACGGTGGCCATCCTGGCCGTGGCGAGGTGAGCCCTCAGTGCTGCTCTGATTTGCGCTGAGTTGATAATCTTCCATGCGGAGGGTGTTTCCATGTGCTTTTCGATCTTACACAGTGTGAGCACAGTTTCCCTGTTGAAATTGGCCTCTTGAACATCGACCCGGCTTTGAATTTTTTTTTTTGGTGCTTTACCCTAAGGACGTTACTTCAGGGCCTTTGTCCTTTCCAGCCCTGCATGCCTTGTGAATATTGAGATCGTTAGCACCACTGAACTGAGCACCGGTTTTAAAGTTGTTATTCTAGGAAATGGCCACTAGGGGGCAGCATTTCTTCCTGCCCAACTCTGGTTACTCAGGCAACCAGAGCCGGGGCGGGGCGAGGCGGGGCTGGGGAAGCCTTGCTTCTGAATTGTCGATTTCAGCAGCATGCGGCAGAAGTAACAAAGAGCCAGGGCGTGTTGTGTCTCTCGATTTCTTCCCCCTTAACATTTATTTCCCGGACACATGCTAATTCCTGCAACTCCACTCTGTGGAGGGTGATGTCGTCTGTAGTGGGGTTAACCTCAAGGAAGGAGGCTGGAGTTGGGATCCCCACCACCAGGAGTCTTGGAGACCAGGGCACTTTTCAAAGTTCTCCCATCCCAGAAGTTACAGCAGCCTTTGGGTGCAGTAGGCTTGGCTTGGCTGCAGGAGGACCCCCCTCCCCGCCCCCCGCCCCCCCACGCACACACTCCCAGAGCTGGAGATTCCCCAGGTCCTTCTGTAGAGGGCTCATTACCAAGCACTTCTTCCTAGACCACTCAGATCCAAGACACTCCAGCCTCGGGACCCACCCAAGTCTGCTCAGCCTCCAGGGAAGGGACACAGCCTAGGCCACCATGTCTGAGGGGCCTGGAGCTAGCATTTCCATTTCTTTCTTTCTTTCTTAAATGGTATCACTTGAATTGGAGTGTATAAGTGATTTACAATGTTGCGGATTTTTTTTTTCCCCCGATAGCAACTTTATTCACTTATTGGAGAAGGAAATGTCAACTCACTCCAGTATTCTTGCCTGGAGAATCCCATGGACAGAGGAGCCTGGCAGGCTGCAGTCTATGGGGTCGCAAAGAGCTGGACACGACTGAGCGACTTTCACTTATTCACTTATGTATAGACATCTATATGTCCCTTCCGTGTGCTTTTCCATATAGTTTATTGCAGAGTGTTGACTAGGGTTCCACATGCTATACAGTGGGTCTTTCTGGATTATTTCATAATTAGGAGTGTGTCTATGAACCACCTAACTTCTCCCCACCCCCTTTCCTTCTTGGTGACCATGTTTTCTATGCCTGTGAGGCTGTTTCTCTTTGGAAAAGACGTCATTTTTATCCACTTTTAGAATCCACCTAGAAGTGCTATCATATGATCCTGGCTTTTCCTGTCTTTCTGCTCCACTTGGCACGATCACCTTTATTTTCTCCTTTGTGACTGAACATGGCGTTATTCATCCTTCCTTGCGGTTGAGTAATATTGCGTCACGCCCGTGTTCCCTGTTTCTTTACCCGTCCATCCGTCCTTCCACACTGGGGCTGCCCCGTGCCTCGGCTACTGTACCAGTGCGGCTGTGACTGCAGGGTGCAGGTGTCCTTAAAGCTCTGGGGTCCTCAGGACCCAGGACCGGGTCTAGGATGGCTGGGTCCAGGAACTTACACGTTTAGTTCTTTAAAGAGCCTTCACACTGTTCTCCCTAGTGGATGTTCTGATTTACATTTTGAAAAACCCCAGACTAGGAGAATAAATAATAGTGACACTTCACACAATAATGCATATGAGAAGTACAATGAGAATAATATTTCATTTTAGAGTATGATACATAAAGTGTTTGAATTCCAGGCATAAACTACTAATGATGAAATAAAAGGACAAATAATTGGAAAGTTACGCTTGATTGTATAGACTATAATAATGATGAAAACACTTCTTAATTTAGTAAAAATATTTTAATGTGAGACATTAATTTTTCTCAGGATATTTTAAATAACATTTTAAAACAGTATTTACAAGCCAAGGAAACATGCCTTTGTTTTTAGTTTATTGACTATTCTTAATAGTGCATTTTCATCAGATTGGATTGGGCCAATCAGGAATTCTATAATTGGTCTTTGATTTGTTAGTGGCTATTCAAAGGCTATGGTTTTTCCAGTGGTCATGTATGGATGTGAGAGTTGGACTCTGAAGAAGGCTGAGCACCGAAGAATTGATGCTTTTGAACTGTGGTGTTGGAGAAGACTCTTGAGAGTCCCTTGGACTGCAAGGAGATCCAACCAGTCCATTCTGAAGGAGATCAACCCTGGGATTTCTTTGGAAGGAATGAAGCTAAAGCTGAAGCTCCAGTACTTTGGCCACCTCATGCGAAGAGTTGACTCACTGGAAAAGACTCTGATGCTGGGAGGGATTGGGGGCAGGAGGAGAAGGGGACGACCCAGGATGAGATGGCTGGATGGCATCACGGACTCGATGGACGTGAATCTGAGTGAACTCTGGGAGATGGTGATGGACAGGGAGGCCTGGCGTGCTGCGATTCACGGGGTCGCAAAGAGTCGGACACGACTGAGTGACTGAACCGACTGACTGACCAATTCAAAGCAACTTTCAAAAAAAGGTTAAGAATACTGGGATAAAAATTAGACCATGAGCAGCTCCAAATACCATCACAAGAAACATAATCTTGAAAAACGTCCTGAAGATGTACGCTTTAGCTGCAGACAGGACACACACCCCTATTATTGTTGAAACCGCACTTTGTAACACAGGGTACCCTAACAGGTACAGCGCCTCAATGGCTTTGTGGTTTGCTGAGGGCTCTGAACTGGAGACAAATGCATAGGAAATGTGAGCAGCAAAGTCAAAAGAAAACCCTATACAGATGACAAGATTAATCATGGATATGGAGTCAAGGTTGACATTCCAGAAGGCCATAAAACCCGTGACGCCCACAATCACAGAAGCAATAGCAAAAGTTACCCACAAAGAGCACAGGGGATGAGGAATTAATAATAAGGAAACGATGAACATAGCTGCTGACGCGACAACCACATTCCGAACAGTGTTTTCTACTATTGCAGAAAACTGGTCAAAATATATGAATGCTGGGTTGTACACCATTAGGGGCACGTCACACTTCTCAGCCATGTCTCGGAACTGGAGTAACATCAGCTTCTTATTGGTTGAAGAAGAAATGCCCATGCTTTGAATGAAGGCCCGGGAACAAACGATCTCCTGTGATGATGTTATATTAATATCATATGCAAAAAGTGGAAATTCCATCAAGAAAGTGGGAATAGTGCTTAGAAACATGGTCTTATCATTTATATCCTGACGGAGGTTTTCCATGTAATTTACATATTCTCGTAACCAAAACTCTGTCAGGTTTTCATCTACATACTCACTGTTTTCAAAATCCGCCAGACATTTCTCCAGTCTTTGCCTCGCATCTTTATCCCAGTAGTCAAGAACCTCAGTAACGATTACCATAACCCTGGGGCCATAAGTAGAAAAATGTTCTTCTTCTACATTAAAATATGGTATGATGTAGGAGTCATCACTTGCCAAGTTTCGGAGGTCTAAACCTTCCTCCACTCGGAAACACCCATATATACTAGTTATGATGTACGAAACGTATAGGAGCACTACAAAAATCTTGGACTTGGTGCTTGTGAGCAAAGGACCAAAATAGTCTCTAAAGAACAGATTCATTGGATGGGTGCCGGCTTTCCATCCATCCTGGAGGGGACTGCCTGGGAGGCAGCAGGGCGTTCTGAGCGAGGGACATTGCTGGCCAGGCGCGCCTGGCTTCTCCAGCCAGCGCAGACAGGCCCCTTCTCTCTTCCCGTCCAGGGCCATGCATGCTCCGAAGCAGGTGACGCTGTACAAGTAGCAGAAGAGCAGGGTGGTCCCCGTGTAGACGCAGAAGTACTGCACGGACCGGAAGGAGGACATGACTCCTGTGTAGAAGGCCAGGACGTTGGTGAGCGTGGTGATCGTAATGGACACTGCCACTTGTGAGTAGGCATCAGACATCCGCTCGCTTACGCTGTCCGCGAGGCTGGTCTTCTGCCAGGCAGAAATCATGATGAACATGTCATCGACCCCAACACCTGTTAGAGAAAGAAACAGAGTCTTCGTACTTTTTAACATCCACTAAAGATTAACCAGACCAGCTCAAACCACTTTCTCTGCCCGTCTCTCAAGGTCTCCTTGATACTGCGGAGTCTGTGTTTGGATCCTGCTTTCTCTGACGCCTTCTCTGGTTGCCTCTGAATCCACAACACGACTCTTCACCCCTTGCTCTGTAATAACTGCGCTCTGCACACACAGCACAGTGCACTCTACTCCTAGCCACCATTCAGGTGCTTTGTGAAGAGTCAGGAAACCCGGCTGCCTGCGTGTTAGGCGAAGCAGTGTTAGCCACGCATCCCTGGTTCCATCAGAACTTTCGAGGGACCATTTTCTCTCATAAACCATTTTACTCTAAGGCACTAATACTGAGTTAGCATCTCGTTGTTTAAAACATGAGCTGGATTTATCTGTTCTCCACTTAGCATCTAGCTGTCAATGTGGTATGATTTTAAAGGCACCCCATAGTTTGTACACACACACACACACACAGAGATACATACACATGTAGTTTCCGTTAGTCTGGTTCTGACACCCAGAACGCTGTCATTCAAACTTCACTTGCCCAGGTTAAGGCATTATGTCAGTAAAATGCAGGCACTCTTGAGATCAGAACTATGCACCAGAGCAAACCGTAAGGATCCTTTACATAGTAAGTGAATGCTAAAGTAACCAGCCTCTCTCACAGTGACGCTTCCGGATTGATCTGGAATAAAGAGGCCAGGAGCGCATCTGAGGACTGTGAAGAGGCCGCAGAAGCTTAGGAGAGGAGGACTGCAGAGGAGAAAGGGGAACCAGGCCACCTAAGCACGCTGCAGATGAGCTTCACTTCCCTCAAGCTCCTACCGCTTCCACTCCTGTACACCTGTTTCTGTGTGTATTGACGCAAAATCAATGCTTGGAACTGAATGCTGATTGATTTTAATATCAACCTTGGAAGATCTTCACAGACTACACGGGAAGGCACTGGGAACTGCACTTTGCCTCTAATTCGGATGTTCTGTGTGTTTGGTCTGGCAGAAGGCCTGCAGTGACGCAGGCTTGTGCAGTCCGTCACAAACTGCATCCTGACATGCCCCCCACAGCCAGCTTTCTGGATTTCGCTTGCATTCAGCTGGATGAAGGGCAAGAATCCGAAGTACTAAGGCCCACAAATAAACTCACTGATACGGAACAGGTATTTAAAAACCAGCTGTATTATTTATGGAACTTGGTTCAGAAACTGTCCTCACACATTTCTTGAGCTACTGAAATCACAGCCCCCCCTCCCCACCACATGCAGCCCTACACTCACATGTCTATGTATATACAGATAATATGAAGGCGTGGATATGAAATCAGTTGTCTACACATCAGCTGCTTATGGCTGTGGGGACACTGAGTGTGTAAGCGTGAGTGTGTGCTAGGAAGGCACACATCCAGTGCACAGTTCCTCCCCTATCTCCCCTAGGAAACCAATTATTAATTCTTCCAAGTTGCTTACCACCCAAAATAGAAAGATATTTGCCTTCTTATACTTACTGTAAAATAAATCCTGAAAGTACAGGCAAATACAAAGAAAACCTTTAAACAACTGTAATTCTACCTGTCAAGGACAATCCTTGCTAATATTTTAAGTATTATCTATCCAAATTTGCTCTATACAAATATATACGCACATTTGTGTATCTCTCTGTTTTAAACATCTTGTCTCATAACCAGCATTTTTCATTTAACACTTTATATCTGCCTCTTTTGAAAGACTGAATGGGGTTCCAGAACTTTAGTGTGGTCTGAGCAGACCGATCCCATGTTGATAAAGGATCAGTTTGTTTCTCTTTTTCCCTGTTCTAAATCACACTAAAATGAACATGCTCATTCATTTTGTGAAAACCCATCCAATGATTAGGACAAACTCCCAGAAGTGGAGTTGGCAGGTCAAAGGGATTCCATCAAAAAATTTTAAGTCTTTCGATTTGTTGCAAAGTTACATCTTAAAAGTGCACCAATTTACAAATCTCCCTCAGCAGAATATGAGAGAGTTCACTTGCATACAACCTTCCCCAAACCTTCAATCTTGCTATAATATTCATTAATCTAATAAGAAGACAAAGTATCTCACTTTTGGTTTAACTTGCATCCCTTGATGTGATTACACAAGGTCAAATATTTCTTTCTTACATTTTCAATGATCAGCATTTTGGATTCTGTGTGTGTGTGTGTGTGTGTGTGTGTGTGTGAAATGCCTGTTCACGTCCCTGGTCTGTGTTTTTCCATTTGGGGTACCAGATTTTTCCAACTCTAAAGGCATATAATTCCATTGCGTTTTCTTTCTCTCCTGATCCCTCATTTTGGGTCTGTAGAGTCACCTGCATATAACTATTCTGCCTGATCTAACACAGCACCCTTCCTTTCCTACCCCGCACCCCCACATGCGCAATGTGCAGCTTCGTGCTTCGTTTTACTCACCGAGGATAAGAAACGGTGAATTCGCGACTATGAGCACAAAGGGCACCCCGACGTACAACATCAGGCCGAAGCTGCTCACCACGGCCAGGCCGGTGGAGACGACTCCGAAGACCGCGACCCACATTTTGTTCCGTACACAGTCACACCTGTAAATTTGGAGGGAAAAGTCATGGAACTTGAGTGGTAGCTTCCATACTGAAATTCCAGCAATTTATAACATTCTTGACTTGGACACCTCTTCAGAGCCCTCTTGGACAATAATCCCCATACCTGTCTGCTAGAGAACTTTAATTTCCAGACACTAGCCCCGACCAACTGAACAAAAGCAAAGGGCGGTGAGGGGTGGGGGGTGGGGTGGGGACAGGAAAGTTGGGAATCTGTACTTTTACCAAACTATACTGGTTGATTCTTATGCAGCGAGCCAAGCATGAATCCACCTACTGGCCTTTCAGAACTGCAAAAAGATACTAAAACATTGCAAATAGGTAATTCCATTCTGATCTCCACAGGTGTGTGAGTAGAAGCAAGCAGTATGAAAGTGCCCACGTCGAGGTATCTTCTCACCCACTTATGACTCCCATTAGCCATAAACACAATCCCAAATACCTCCTGTATGTCAGAGCTGGTTTAATGTATATTGTGGCTAGCAGAAAGAATGAAAGCCTCCTTCTGAAAGTTGTTCATGTTCTCCTCTCCTAAAGAAGTGTGCTCTGGAAAGCCTCCTTCTGAAAGTTTTCACGTTCTCCTCTGCTAAAGAAGTGTGCTCTGGGAAAGCCTCCTTCCTAAAGTTTTCATGTTCTCCTCTCCTAAAGAAGTGTGCTCTGGAAAGCCTCCTTCTGAAAGTTTTTCATGTTCTTCTCTGCTAAAGAAGTGTGCTCTGGGAAAGCCTCCTTCTCAAAGTTTTCATGTTCTCCTCTGCTAAAGAAGTGTGCTCTGGGAAAGCCTCCTTCCTAAAGTTTTCAGGTTCTCCTCTGCTGAAGAACTGTGCTCTGGGAAAGAGGCTGTGTGTGTGTGTGTGTGCTCAGTCAATTCAGTTGTGTCTGACTGCTTGTGGCCCTGTGGACTGTAGCCCACTAGGCTCCTCTGTCCACGGGAGTCTCCAGGCAGGAACAGTGGAGTAGGTCACCATGCCTTCCCTCTAGGGGATCTTCCCCACCCGGGGATCAAACCTATGTTTCCTGAGTCTCTTGCATTGCAGGCAGATTCATTACCACTGAGCCACCAGGGAAGCCCCAGAAAAGTGGCCGCTGCTGCTGCTAAGCCGTGTCAGTCGTGTCCGACTCTGTGCGACCCCATAGACGGCAGCCCACGAGGCTCCTCCGTCCATGGGATTCTCCAGGCAAGAGTATTGGAGTGGGTTGCTATTGCCTTCTCCAAGAAAAGTGGTTACTAATTGCAAAAAAAAAAAAAAGTAATGTATACTCCATTTTGAGTAACACAACTTATGTCTATTTCTTGGTTGGACCAACAAAAATGGGGATATAGATGCAGCATTTTAAAAAGACTGGATTTAACACTTTAACTCCCCAACAACCAGAACTTAACATTTTAAAGTACTGACGACAACCTCTCGGCTTCTGCTCTGCTTCATCGCCAACTGCGTTGAAACAAATGACTGATGGCCGCCTCTGGAAACGTTTAGGAGGAGAGAGAAACAGTTTGGTTTGAAGGCTAGGAAAGTCAGCTATGGAAATGGAGCTGCTGATTCCCCAAAGCAAGACTATAACTGAAGACCTTATTCATGCAAGGCCACATTAAAATAACCAAACTTTCTTATGAAAACAACTATGTGTGCCTGTATTTCACTTTTTCTCAAACTGCTGGTGCTATCTGTTAAACTCAGGGCCCCAAATCAACACAGATACACGCACCAAAACAGAAGTATTTTGTTTTGATTACAAAACAAGATTTGATGACAACCAATACTTTCTTGTGGACTTCTCTAGAGCTCAGATGGCAAAGAATTTGCCTGCAATGCAGGAGATCTGGGTTCAATCCCGGGGTCAGGAAGATCTCCTGGAGAAGGAAATGGCAAGCCACTCCAGTATTCTTGCCTGGAGAATCCCATGGACAGGGAGGCCTGGTGGGTACAGACCCTGGGGTCACAAAGAGTCAGACACGATTAAGTGACTAACACATACACACAATACTTTCTTCAAGCAACAATACTGGTTTACAAGAGTTTAAGATAAAAATAACACAAATGAACCTTGAAATCAGAAAGGCTAACAGGATAAAAGCTACGTATGACACGCTCAGCCCTGTTTCCTCTTTCTGGTTTCCGGATTGTTGGCATACACTTTTCAGAGGGCGGAGGGAGTGAAGCACACTATTGGCTAGAGTGACTTGACTTCGACTAGTCGCTGTGTCGGCTGTCTAAATGATCCTTATTTCAATGTCCAACAGGCAACAGAAGCTGTGAATGCAGAGCACCGGTGAGCACACTTGCAGGTTTTCTGGTCTCCAGGAAGGGCTTTGGTTAAGCAGCATATCAGAGTGACTTAGGAGAGTCTCAGAACTTTAGACTCCTGCAGTCCGGGCACACAGCTCTGCAGACTCTGATCTACAGTTTGTAGGGAAGTTGCAGAATCCATGTGTCTAAACATTTCTTCATGTGATTCCAGTGCTCAGGCTGACTTGGGAATCGCTGGCAGCAAAGTGACCAATCGAAACAGCTCGCTAGCCACACATTAAAGACGGCGTGAGACAGGAGGTCCCTGGAGGCGCAATGGCTAGGACACCTCAGCGCTTCCATTGCCAGGGCCTGGATTTGGCCAAAAAAAAAAAAAAAAAAAAAAAAGGTATAAATGGATGAAAGGAAGTATAATAGCTCTAACATACGCAGAACATTAAATACCCGGACAACAGAAGTAAGTCCTCCTTGTCAGCAATTATTTTAAATCTAAACAGATTAGACTTTCCAATCAAAAAGCAGACATTGTCAGAATGGATAAAACAGCATGATTCAACTATATGCTATTTATAAGGGATTCACTTTCGATCCAAAGACATAAATAGATTGGTAAGAGGCCTGAACTAGATTCTCCATGTGAATAGCAACCAAAGGGGACGGGGTGCCCGCACTGATAACAGACAGAGTAGACTGCTCCAAAAGCTGTTAGAAGTTTTGAGATGGAAGGAATCACATATTCATAAACGGGCCAATTAGTCAAGAAGATGTAACGACTATGAACATGAACGGCCCTCGTAACAGTGACCCAAGACATATGAAGCAAATACTAACAGTGTTACAGAGAGAAACACGTAGCTCCACAATAATAGTTGGAAAGTTCAATACCTCCCTTTCAATAATGGGTAAAACATCTAGGCAGATAATCTATAAGGAAAATGAAAACATACAAAATACCATAAAATTTACGAGGTGTAGTGACACCAGTGCCCAGAGGCAAGTTTATGCTGCATTAAAAACAGAGAAAAGACCTCAAACCACTTTGTGGATTTAGACCCTTGTAGAGCCAGAAAAAGAGGAGAAGACCCAACACGGAGCTGACAGGAGGGGTAAAATAAGAACATGGTAAACGTAATTGAGAATAGAGAAATTCAGACCCTTGTGGAGCCAGAAAAGGAAGAGAAGACCCAACATGGAGCTAACAGGAGGGGTAAAATAAGAACATGGTAAATACATTGGAGAAGGAAATGGCACCCACTCCAGTGTTCTTGCCTGGAGAATCCCAGGGACAGGGGAGCCTGGTGGGCTGCCGTCTATGGGGTCGCACAGAGTTGGACACGACTGAAGTGACTTAGCAGCAGCAGCAGAGAAAACTAGCAAAGCCAAAAGTTGGTTAGCAAAAAAAAAAAATCAACAAAATGGAAAGACATTTATTTAGAGTGATAAAGTGGAAAAAATACAAATAACTGAATGAGACATGAAAATGCAGAGTTCACTACTGAATTTACAGAAACAGAAGGGATTTAAGACATTACTATAAGCAACCTATGCCAAGAAACTGGATAACCTAGATAAAATACACAAATTCCCAGAAATACACAAAGACCTCAGCTGACTCAAGATGAAACTCTCCACAGAACATGTAAAAGGACTGATGCATAGTCAAGAACCGCACCTCACCTGCAAAATAAAGTCCAGGCTTGATGGCTTCACTAGTGCATTTAATCAAATATGTAAAGAAGAATTAACTCCAATCCTTTTCAAACCCTTCCAAAGAAACTGAAAGGAAGGAAACACTTCCTAACTCTTTTGATGAGGCCATGATTACACTGATCTCAGTGTCACACTAAGGTACCACAGTTCAGTTCAGTTCAGTCGCTCAGTCGTGTCCGACTCTTTGCGACCCCATGAGTCGCAGCACTCCAGGCCTCCCTGTTCATCACCATCTCCCGGAGTTCACTCAGACTCACGTCCATCGAGTCCGTGATGCCATCCAGCCATCTCATCCTCTGTCGCCCCCTTCTCCTCCTGCCCCTAATTCCTCCCAGCATCAAACTCTTTTCCAATGAGTCAACTCTTCCCATGAGGTGGCCAAAGTACCGGAGTTTCAGCTTTAGCATCATTCCTTCCAAAGAAATCCCAGGGCTCATCTCCTTCAGAATGGACTGGTTGGATCTCCTTGCAGTCCAAGGGACTCTCAAGAGTCTTCTCCAGCAACACAGTTCAAAAGCATCTATTCTTCGGTGCTCAGCCTTCTTCAGAGCCCAACTCTCACATCCATACATAACCACAGGAAAAACCATAGCCTTGACTAGATGGACCTTAGTCAGCAAAGTAATGTCTCTGCTTTTGAATATGCTATCTAGGTTGGTCATAACTCTTCTTCCAAGGAGTAAGTGTCTTTTAATTTCATGACTGCAATCACCATCTGCAGTGATTTTGGAGCCCCCCAAAATAAAGTCTGACACTGTTTCCACTGTTTCCCCATCTATTTCCCATGAAGTGATGGGACCAGATGCCATGATCTTTGTTTTCTGAATGTTGAGCTTTAAGCCAACTTTTTCACTCTCCTCTTTCACTTTCATCAAGAGGCTTTTTAGCTCCTCTTCACTTTCTGCCATAAGGGTGGTGTCATCTGCATATCCGAGGTTATTGATATTTCTCCTGGCAATCCTGATTCCAGCTTGTGTTTCTTCCAGTCCAGCGTTTCTCATGATGTCCTCTGCATATAAGTTAAATAAGCAGGGTGACAATATACAGCCTTGACGTACTCCTTTTCCTATTTGGAACCAGTCTGTTGTTCCATGTCCAGTTCTAATTGTTGCTTCCTGACCTGCATACAGATTTCTCAAGAGGCAGGTCAGGTGGTCTGATATTCCCATCTCTCTCAGAATTTTCCACAGTTTATTGTGATCCACATAGTCAAAGGCTTTGGCATAGTCAATAAAGCAGAAATAGATGTTTTTCTGGAACTCTCTTGCTTTTTCCATGATCCAGCAGATGTTGGCAATTTGATCTCTGGTTTCTCTGCCTTTTCTAAAACCAGCTTGAACATCAGGGAGTTCATGGTTCACGTATTGCTGAAGCCTGGCTTGGAGAATTTTGAGCATTACATTACTAGCATGTGAGATGAGTGCAATTGTGTGGTAGTTTGAGCATTCTTTGGCATTGCCTTTCTTTGGAATTGGAATGAAAACTGACCTTTTCCAGTCCTGTGGCCACTGCTGAGTTTTCCAAATTTGCTGGCATATTGAGTGCAGCACTTTCACAGCAACATCTTTCAGGATTTGAAATAGCTCCACTGAAATTCCATCACCTCGACTAGCTTTGTTCGTAGGTGATGCTTTCTAAGGCCCACTTGACTTCACTTTCCAAGATGTCTGGCTCTAGATTAGTGATCACATCATCATGATTATCTGGGTCGTGAAGATCTTTTTTTTTACAGTTCTTCCATGTATTCTTGCCACCTCTTCTTAATATCTTCTGCTTCTGTTAGGTCCATACCATTTCTGTCCTTTATCGAGCCCATCTTTGCATGAAATGTTCCCTTGGTATCTCTAATTTAAGGAAGCTACAAATAATACCTCTTATTAATATAGATAAAAAAATCCTCAACAAAATTCTAGCAAACACAATCCAATAAGCATATTAAAAGAAGTATACATCATGACCATATGGGATTTACCCCAGGAATGGAAGCATGGTTCAACACAAGAGCATCAATGTAACCCAGCACAGTAACAGAACAAAGGGTAAAAAGCCATCTGAACCTCTCAAAAGGCACAGAAAAGGCACTTGACAAAACCCAATGTCTTTTCATGACAAAAACTCTCGAAAACAAGGAAGGGAAGGAAAGTGCCTCAAAATTATAAAGGCAATTATGAAAACTGCAAGCTAGCGTCATACTCAACGGTGAAAAAAAGAAAGCTTTCCCTCTAAGATCAGGAACGAGATAAGGATGGCCACTTTCATCAGCGATGTTCAAAGATGCACTAGAGGTGCTCGTCAGAGCAATTAGACAGGACTTTGAAATTAAAGGAATTCAGACTGGAAAGGAAGAGCTGTAACTCTCTTCTCACAGATTATATGACCCTACATATGAAAACTCCAATGAATCCAGAGGAAGCCACTAAAGTCAGTAAACAAATGCAGTAAAGCTGCAAGATGCAACACCACACACAGGGCTCAGCTGCTCCCACCCCTGTGCAATGAGCAACCCCAAAGAAATTAAGAGAGTGATTTCATTTATCGTTTAGAATAATGAAACATTTAGGGATACATTTACCCAAAGAGGTGAAAGTCTGGTACACGGAAAACTATAAAACATCGGTGAAAGAAACTAAAAAAGACCTGAATTAATGGAAAGACTTTCACAGTCCATGGTGGGGAAGACTTAATATTGTCAAAATGACAATCTCGCCTAAGGTGATCTACACATTAAACACAACCTCTATCAAAATCCCAATAGCTTTTATTCAGAAATGTATAGGTCAATACTCAAATTCATACAGAATTACAAGGAGTCCTGGATATTGGAGAATAACCTTAAAAAGAAAAAATAAATGGACAACTGAGATTTCCAGATTTCAAAACTTATATAGCTACAGTATTTAAATCAAAGTGGTACTAGTATATGGACAGACATATAGACCAATGGAGTAGAACTGAGCATCTAAAAATAAATCCATTTATCTATAGCCCATTGATTTTTGACAAGGATGCCAAATCCAATCAACTGGGAAAGAGCAGTCTTTTCAACAAATGGCACCTGGATGACTGGGTTTCCACAGGAACAAGAATGAAGTTGGACCCCTACTTCACATCACATACGACTATAATCACAAACATCGCAGCCAGAACCACGAAACTCTAGAAGGAAACGGAGAGCAGCCACACACGCCCTCGCTTGTCAGTGGGAGCTTAGATGCGACACCGAGAGCACGAGCAGAAGCGACGAGAGCGAACAAGCTGGGCTTCATCTGCATTGAAGCCTTTGTACGTTGAAGGGCATTATCAAGAAAGTGGAGAGATAATCCACAGAGTGAGAGAAGATATCTGCAAATCATAGAACTTGATAAGGATTTAATATCCAAAACATATTCTCAACAACAGAATTCAACAACAAAAGGACAAACAGCTTCACTAAAAATGAACAAAGGTGGGAACTCCCTGGCAGTCCAGTGGTCAGAACTCCAAACTTTCACTGCCAAGGACCTGGGCCCAAGTTCAGCCTCCAGTCAGGGAAATAAGATTCTTCAAGCCTTGGGGCACAGCCAAAAAAAGGGCAAAGGACTTGAATAGACATTTCTCCATAGAGGATATGCCTGCGTGCTCAGTAGCTCAGCTGTCTGACTCCTGGTGACCCCTAGCCACCAAGCTCTTCTGTTCATGAAGTCTTCCAGGCAAGAATACCAGAGTGGGTTGCCATTTCCTTCTCCAGGGCATCTTCCCAACACAGGGGCCGAAACCCAGTCTCTTGCATTTCGTGCACCGGCAGGCAGGCTCTTTACCGCGGCGCCACCTGGGGCGCCCCAAAGAAGACATACCAACAACCAATAACCACATTAAAAAGACAGTCATGGTTAGGGTGTAGAGAAACCGGAAAACTGACACACTGTTGGTGGGATATAAAATGGTGTAGTCTCTGTGAAAAATCGTTCGGTGGTCCTTCAAAAAGCTAACCAGTGAATTATCATACAACCCACTAATGCTGCTCCTAGGGATGTACTGGAAAGAACTGGAAACAGGAGCTTAGACAGAGATTCGGGCCCCATGGTCCACTCCAGCATCATTCACTAGCGTCCGAAGGTTAGAATATTCCAGTGCCATCAACAGGCAGGCAGATAAACAATCGTGGTCTATACATAAAATGGAGTATTATTCAGCCACGTAGAGGAACTCATGCTACAGCACGGATAAGTGTTGAACACATGGTAAGTGAAATAAGTCAGTCACAAAAGGACAAATACCGTATGATTCCACTTATACGAAATCTCTAGAATAGGCAAATCCATGGAAACAAACTAGATTAAAAATTAGCCAAGACTTGGGGAAGACAGTGGGGAGTTATTACTTAATGGCTGCAGTGTTTGTTTGGGGCGAGGGAAAATACTCATAAAGGGATAGCTGTGATGGCTGCACAACACTGATAATGTGATTAATCCCACTGATCTGCACACTCAGAAATGATTTTCGAAATGACACATTTTATGCTATAAATGTAATGCTGCTGCTAAAGTCACTTCAGTCGTGTCCGACTCTGTGCGACCCCATAGACGGCAGCCCATCAGGCTACCCCGTCCCTGGGATTCTCCAGGCAAGAACACTGGAGTGGGTTGCCATTTCCTTCTCCAATGCATGAAAGTGAAAAGTGAAAGTGAAGTCGCTCAGTTGTGTCCGACTCTTAGCGACCCCATGGACTGCAGCCCACCAGGCTCCTCTGTCCATGGGATTTTCCAGGCGAGAGCACTGGAGTGGGTGCCATCGCCTGCTCCACATTATATACATTATTACAATAAAACATTTTTTAGAGTTTAAAAAACTAATAAAATTGTTTTACCTGTAGCATGATACAATTGCAAATAATATGATTAGGAGGTAGGCCAGGTGAAACAAGGGGACCACCGTCCTGGAAGTTGCCTCGAACTCCAGTTTTCTGGAAAGTGATGAGAAGTAGACAACCTGCCACAGAAACACATTCAGGTAAGCGGCGCTCAGCCCTGACACTGCATGCGGGTCACACATGACATCAGAACACGGCACTGCATGCGGGTCACACATGACATCAGAACACGACACTGCATGCGAGTCACACATGACATCAGAACACGACACTGCATGCGGGTCACACATGACATCAGAACACGGCACTGCATGCGAGTCACACATGACATCAGAACACGACACTGCATGCGAGTCACACATGACATCAGAACATGGCACTGCATGCGAGTCACACATGACATCAGAACACGGCAACGTATTAGTTCAAGCATTAAAACCCAGTGAAAAATCAAAATATATGCATTACGATTTTAGAATAAAGAAAGTGATAAAGATTTGCTTCTTGCCACAAAGATTTGCTTCTGGCATGCTTTTCAAAGTGTCTCAAAAAATCTAAAGTTTAAAACTTCTTAATACACAAAATCGGAATCATATAAGACTGTGAAAACATTAATAACTACAGACATTGTAACTTTGTCTAAACTTCTATTCAGTCATTATCTTTTACTATTTTAATTGTACAAACATCATTTCAGACAGGCCTGGGTATTAAAAGGCTTTTCCCAGAAGATATCTTCTCATTTTCACCAGTTTTATTCACAGTATAAGGTTTGCCAGCCCCCAAATTACTGAACAGCTAATATGTGCCTGGCACTATGCTATAATTTACTTTTAAAATGCTCATCTTTCTCAAAAACATCATGGAACTTTTGTTTAAAGTTTTGCTTTTTTATTCCAATGAACTCCAAAGTTTAGGGGGCTCCCAGAAACAGCAAAGGCTTAAACTGAAAGTAAGAATTACAGAGAAATTTGAGCAGATAAACCAAACTAAACCTGAAGATCAACGTCTGTACTGAACAGGCCTACCCCGAGAATGTACCATTTGTGCTTTTAACCAGAATGTTACCAGGGATTTAAGGTTTGTGGCATTCTTCTTTTTTTAAAGTCCTCTTTTTACTTTATTAAAAAAATTACTGTAGTATAGTTGAGTTACAATGTTGTGGTAGCTTCATGTGTACAGCAAAGGGAACCAGTGAGACACACATCCACTCTTTTCCACAATCTGCTGTGGCTTTCTTCAGTGTGCTGTTTTAAGAAAGCTGGGTTATGGATCGAATAAAGCAGAGCACACCTAGCTCCCAGTCAAGGGCTCTATCTGGCAATCTGGGAGTGTCTTTGGGACAGCTCCTCTTATCCCTCCCACCTTCTCCTGGCCTCCCGTAAACCCCAGCCACTAGGCACCTGGATCTTCTTCAGGGCCAGACTCTTTTCAAAGCTGCCAAACTTCGTTAGGAAATGGGCCGTCCACGCCTTGCTTCGTTCATTTTCCTCTCCTGCACCCGTCTCCAGGTAGTACAGCAGCCGCATGGCTTTGGCCTGGAGGAGTGACTGGCTCGGCCCCAAGACAGTTCCTCCCAGGATGCTGGCCAGGGAGACGATCTGACCGGCTGGGCTGTAGATGGGGAAGGTGATGGCTGTCAGGTTGAGGCCCTTGTTCCTCTTCCAGGCGAACAAGAGTGGGTTGGGGGGGACACAGGCGCCCTGGTTCTTGGCGCACACCTCGCTGTAGGGGATCTGGGTTCCGTTGTCCTGGGTCACAGTCAGAGCCTGCACGGCGTCGTCCACCTTGCTGATTTCCTCTAGGATGTCCGGCTCCAGCAGGGTCTCTGTGTCGGAGACCACGAGGAGGGAGGCATAAGGGACGTCGGTGCTCTTCCTGGAGACGGAGAAGACGAGGGAGTCGTTGGCGGTGAAATGTCCCTGCACGAAGCGCCGCTCGGCCTTGGCAGCGCCCCCGATCGGCGTGTACTGCTCCTCCAGGTCTTCATCCCCGTCGCGGGGCAGGTACATCAGGCCGGTGCCCAGGACGGCCGTTAGCGCCACCGGCAGCAGCAGGAAGACCCAGGGGTGCGCGCCCACCTTCCGGCCCAGCCGCTGGAAGGCCCGCGACAGCGGCGCCTCCAGGCAGTCGGTGCGGCAGCGGGGCCGCGGGGCCGGCGGGGGCGGGGGCTCTGCGCTCGGCCCCGCCGCCCGGCCGCGCTCGGGCTCCCGGTCCTGAGCCGCCGCCGAGGGCGGCTCCGGCTCCGGGCCAGGCCCTGCGGGCGGCCCGCTCTGTCCCTCCGGCCCCGGCCCCCGGGCCTCGGGCCCAGGCCCTGGTCCTGCCTCCGGCTGCGGCTCGGGCTGCGGCTCGGGCTGCGGCTCGGGCTGCGGCTCGGGCTCCGGCTGCGGCTCGGGCGCAACCTTCGAGGGATTCAGGCTCATTTCCAGGAAGGAGAGCCCACGGTCTCAGCCCGGCCGATCAGAAAGGAGCTGCGTACCGAGCCCGCCCTCCACCCACCAACGGTTTCCTGAAGTTCCGGCGCGTCTGCTGGACCCCAGGCTGCTCGCGCCCCCAGCGGCGTCGGCGGTCACGTGGCTCCACTGGGGTCAGTTCGCGTCCGACTGTGTGCGACCCCAGGAACCACAGCACACCAGGCCTCCCTGTCCATCACCAACTCCCGGAGCTTACTCAAACTCATGTCCGTTGAATCGGTGATGCCATCCAACCATCTCATCCTGTGTCGTCCCCTTCTCCTGCCTTCAATCTTGCCCAGCGTCAAATGAGTCAGCTCGTCACATCAGGTGGCCAAAGTATTGGAGTTCAGCTTCAGCATCAGTCCTTCCAATGAATATTCAGGACTGATCTCCTTTAGGATGGACTGGTTGAATCTCCTTGCAGTCCAGCGGAGTCTCAAGAGTCTTCTCCAACACCACAGTTCAGAAGCCTCAATTCTTTGGTGCTCAGCTTTCTTTACAGTCCAACTCCCACATCCATACATGACCACTGGAGAAACCATAGCTTTGACTAGAGGGACCTTTGTTGGCAAAGTAATGTCTCTGCTTTTTAATATGCTGTCTGGGTTGGTCATAACGTTTCTTCCAAGGAGTAAGCGTCTTCTAACTTCATGGCTGCAGTCACCATCTGCAGTGATTTTGGAGCCCCCCCAAAATAAAGTCTCTCACTGTTTCCATTGTTTCCCCATCTATTTGCCGTGTAGTGATGGGACCACATGCCATGCTCTAACTAGCCCCAGATTTGTCCCTGGTGCCCATTCTCTCAGGATTTAGTTAATACAAGACACATTTCTTAAAGGCAAATGAAATGAGTGGTTACATGACTCAGAATTGACTGGGAGAATTTGACTTGTTCAGGGACACACGCACAGACACACACACACACTCGCACACTCATACACACACCCACGCATCAGAGGCACAGATTTTCTGTGCTCTAAGTGGCCGATTTCACCTCTGAGGGGATCATCCAGAAGCATGGTCCTCAGGTAAGGCTTTGGCGAACCTGGTGCAGCTCATTCAGTTATTTTTATTCTTTACAGACATAATGTTCTATGGTAAAAAGTTAGAAGTAGATGAATAAAATAAAAAGTGGGACTAGAAGAACCCAAAGTGAAAGTGAAAGTGAAGTCGCTCAGTCGTGTCTGACTCTTTGCAACCCCATGGACTGTAGCCTACCAGGTTCCTCTGTCCATGGGATTTTCCAGGCAATAGTACTGGAGTGGATTGCCATTTTCTTCTCCAGGGGATCTTCCTGACCCAGGGATCAAACCTGGGTCTCTCTCATTGTTGGCAGATGCTTTTGCTGTCTGAGCCACTAGGGAGGTCCATTTTCATAGATATGATGGCACTATCTGTGTCTGCAAGACCTGGGTTCTGTCCCTGGGTTGGGAAGACCCCCTGAAGAAGGGAAAGGCTATCCACTCCAGTATTCTGGCCTGGAGAATTCTATGGACTGTATAGTCCCTGGGGTGGCAAAGAATCAGACAGGACTGAGCAAAAAAGGAAAGAAAGAAAAATAGAATGTGTGTGCAGATTACATTTTTCACCAAATACGTCAAAGGACCTTAACATGCGACTGTACGTAGATTTAGCTTATTCTTTGGAATTGCTTTATAGTTTTCTGTTGTATGGCTGGAACATAAATTAGCCATAGCGCTGCTGATCGATCTGTAGGCTGTGTAGAATGTCTTGCTGAGATGAACAGTGCTAAGTGAACAGACGTCTTTTTCTTAGAGCATAAGAACTGCACTTGTGAGATGAGTTTGTAGAAGGGGATTTATTGGAGCTAAAGGATATCCCATTTTAAATTTCTGAGTTATTCGTAAAATCCATAGAAGCTGAATTTTCCCAGGGGGTAAAGAATCTGCTTGCAGGGCAAGAGACACAGGAGATGCAGATTTGACCCCTGAGTGGGGAAGATCCCTTGGAGAAAGAAACGGCAGCCACTCCAGCGTCCTTGCCTGGAAAGCCTGTGGATGGATGAGCCCGGCAGGCTGCAGCCCATAGGGTCGCAGAGAGGCGGGCGCCGCGGGGTGACTCCACTCACTCGGCCATAGAAGCTGCCTCAGTCTGCACCCTCATAATCAGCGTGTGAAGCTGTTCTATTTTTTTTTTTTGTCACAGCCCACCTCAGAATGTCATTAAAGTGTTTGATTTGTGCCATTGGTATCTTATTTTGATTTTACTTTTTTAATTTGTTGTTTAGACTCACCATATTTCCTCTTTGGGTGAATTGTCATACCTTTTCCTGGGTTCCCTTTTGGACTATTCAAATTTTCTTCTTCACTCTAGAAATTATTCACGTACTAAGGAAATAATGACTTGTTCCTGTATTTTGAGTGAAGAATATCCCCTTACCCTCTTCTCCACCATCATTTGCTGGTTGCCATGCCTTTTGTTTGTAGCTGAATTAACTTAGGTTTTAGAATGAATTCTGAATTTTGTTGCTGTAAGGTGATTACAGAGAAACAGAGAGCAGACCAGGCAGTCAGGCAAGAAAGAGAAGTTTATTGTGCTGTAGCCACGCGCTCTGGAAACAAGCTCCCTCAGAAGGACAGTGCAGACAGGGGAGTGCAGTTTATCACACCGGCGGGCCCGAGGTGGGGCCTCCTCTCAGCCAAGGACCCCGACCAGCATTTGCGAAAATCTTTTGTACCCCATGTGTATGTGTCTGAACCCACCACTCCAAATTCCTTGAGACTTACATAAACCAAGGAAAATACAATCCCAGTAACCCCATCATTCACGTGCTGTGTGCTCAAACAGTCAAACAATTAGCCAATAATCAATAAACCCAAGGTTACACTCCGACTGATACAGAAAAATTTATGGCCTGTCTGGAGGAAGGGGTGATACTGTATGCTTTCTCTTAGGCGATGAGTAACCTAGATACGATCTTCAAGGCTCCCCTGTCTGGAGGGGGTCTTATCCTTCTGTTGCTGTTTTCATAGGCACCAAACCCAGAGCTCAGAGCCCATTGGAGAGGTGGCCGAGCACGATCAGCATGAACAGGCCTCAGATGGAGTCCGGCCCTGTGAATTCCTTCTTCGTTCCCTGCTCCTGACGCTCTCAGGTCTCGAATGGACCGTGCTATGGCTCTTAGACAAATCAGTGTTACAGCTCAGTGTTACAGCTCTATTTTATTTAGAAGATAGCAGGGAAATCCATCTTCGAGGCGTGAGGGCACGTCGATGCAAAGACACGAGGAGAAGCGCGTCCCAGCGCGGGCGGGAGCGAGCGAGCGGGCTGGCTCTGGCCCTTCTTTTTATATGTTCGTCGCCCCCTGGGCCTGTCCTGTGTGAGCTGGGCCAGCCAGGAGTGCTGTTCGTTTTACCTGAGGTCCTCACTCCGGCCCTCCGACCTTCTTTGTTCTGTTTTCACGGGCTTTTCCCTTCCCTGTCTTTTAGCCACCACCCTTTTGGACTCCTTTTCCCTGTTCTGCCCGCCTGACAGTTGCTTCTCTTCAGAATCTGTGCAGTTTACTTCTGCTTAGAATACCTTGTTGCTGCTTTAATAATGGTGTTGAGGCTAGGTGAGGCATGTACTAAAATAAAGTTGAATATAAATGACTTAACAGGGCAGTACTGCCGTCGTCACACAGCTGTGGAGCCTAACTCAGCAGTGACATCTTCACTGAGATGACTTGGGCAGAGCGAGCTGGGCCGTTTCTGGGCGGCGCAGGCGATTGGTTTTGCTTTCTCCAAGCAGCAGACTGCCCAGCGCAGCCGGGACGCCCTGGTTTCGCCCAGGAGAGCGGCTGTGTCGCCCACGGGGCAGACGCCGAACACTCGGCTCCGCACAAAAAATGCATGCCAGCTGAGGGTCTAAGCGGGTCTTAGGTTGCATCGCTTCACCACCACCCCGACATAGAACAACATTCCTGACATCTGACAGCAGCCACGTTTATAACTTGGTTTTAAACGACTGCTTCCTGTCAAACCGCTGTAATTTCTTCAAATCCCTAAAATATAAAAGGATCTTAAGCTTTGCTGAGGGAATATAGGGGTATGTCTGCATTTTTGTTTTGATACAGAAAAAGAGTATGGCTTTCCAAAAGCTAACCCTGATTTCCAGATCTGCGTGTCGAAAAATGACATCTTCTCAAACATGAGAACCATGGAATTAGAGAGAGTGGCCGACCGGGAGCCTAGTGGCCGACAGGGAGCCTAGTGGCCGACGGGGAGCCTAGTGGGGTCAGAAGCAGAGAGGAACGATTTTTAGCAGACAGGGTGCAGCTGAGGAGCAGCTACTGCACGGAACGGCTCGGGGACGGACAAGAAATTCACCACCTCTCTTTTTCTGTCTCCACAATGTATAAAATAGAAACATTTTTGAAAGCAGTGGCGAAATCTTAGTGTCAGTTAACTGGAAACGTGACTTCTAACCTTTTAGACCATTTATCTTACTTGCAGATTAGATGGAAAGTGGGCACATGGGCAGTCATTTTGCTCATATAACAATTAACCGATCAAAGATAATAAAAACAACATATCTGCCTGTGGCATGGTTCCAAGACAGTCAGTGTTACAAGATACATCTTAATGTTTATTAGAGACAGGAAAGAACATTTTCCAAAGGCTTTCCTCAAGGCATTTTTTTACCTCTTGGTTCCTCAGGCTGCAGATCATGGGATTCAACATAGGAATGACTATTGTGTAGAAGACAGAGGCCATTTTGTCTGTGTCAAGGGAATGGTTTGATCTGGGCTCCAGATACATGAAGATCAGAGTCCCGTCGAATATAGTGACAGCAGTCAGACGGGAACCGCAGGATGAGAATGCTTGGCACCTCCCTTCTGCAGACCACAACGTATAGGTAAGAAATAAGGACCGTGGTCAAAGAGCTGATTATGTTGAATCCAGCAAAGATAAAAATTAAGATCTCTTTGAGGCTGGTGTCTGAGCAGGCAAGGGCCATCAAAGGGACATCATCACAGTAGAAGTGGTTAAGAACATGGGGCCACAGTAGATCAATCTAAAAGTAACAACTGAGTGGAGGAAAGCGACAGAAAAGCTGTATGAGGGAGGGCCCGCTACCAGGTGCATGCACACCTTTTGGGACATGATCACCGTGTGGAGAAGAGGACTGCAGATGCCCACATAGCGGTCATAAGCCATTACTGCAAGAAGGAACGTCTCCAAAGCCAAGAAGTTCAGGAAAAAGCCTAGCTGTGCGCACATGCACAGAGAGATATGGACCTGTGCTTGGTCAGGAGGGTCTCCAGGGACTCTGGGGCTACTGATGAGGAGTAGCAGAAGTCTACAAAGGCCAGACTACTGAGAAAAAGGTACATGGGTGTGTGACGGTGAGGATCCAACCGGGTTAGGAAATCAGGCCAGTGTTTCCCACCAGAGTTAGAGAAAAGAGTACATGGGTGTGTGAAGGTGAGGATCCAACTGGGTTAGGAAATCATGCCAATGTTTCCCACCAGAGTTAGAGAATATACCACTAAAATGAGAAGAAAAAGAAGGATTTCCATCTCTCTCTGGACTGAAAAACCCAGAAGAATGAATTCCATCACCCTGGTAATATTCTCTTCAATCGTGTGTTCTAGTCTCTGAACTGCTGAAAAGAGACAAGTTAAAGACAGAAAAGTCATCAGGAGTAAGGGAGTGTCATCAGATGCCAAAACGTGTGTGTTCTAACCTGAGAAATTATTGCTCATTGAAGCAGAGTAAGTGAACTCGCTCAGTCGTGTCTAACCCTTTGCAACCCCATGGACTGTAGCCTACCAGGCTCCTCCATCCATGGACTTTTTTGGGCAAGAGTACTGGAGTGGGTTGCCATTTCCTTCTCCAGGGGATCTTCCTGACCCAGGGACTGAACCCAGGTCTCCCGCATTGCAGGCAGATGCTTTACCATCTGAGCCACCAGGGAAGTTCCCCAGAAGTTCTGAAACAGAATATCAGAACAAATAAATATATTCTCTCTCAAACTCTCCTGTCGGACTATTTATAATTTTCTGAAGCCAAAAATTGAGGTTTAATAAAAATAATGTTTATAAATATATGTAATATTTTAGGTTTAGATTATTTTTAGTTATATTAAATAATAGAATAAAGACATTTAAAAATGTCCTGCTCCCATATTTACTTCTCAGTGGAGTAAAACTTTAATATGTAACGTTTTGTTTCAATAGACATTTATTTTAACAAATGCTCATTATGCTAAATATAATATAAAGCTAAACAGGATATTCCATGGATAGTAACGTGGAGGAAATTAAATGTTTCTATTTGTGAATCAGGCAAGTTCTGGATTCATGTGTAATTTATTCATTTTCGAATACTACTTTCTAAACGTGAAAAAGTACACTTGTGGTTAGAGTTAGAATACACATATGTTAAAAAGTAGAGTTCTTTATAATCATTTCCTCAATGGAGATGAGTTTGAGCAATCTCCGGGGGACAGTGAAGGGCAGGGAAGGCTGGTGTGCTGCAGCACATGGGGTCACAAAGAGCCAGACTCGTCTGAGTGAGTGAACAGCAACAGATAGTTTTACATTAATTATTTTCAACACGTAACCAGGAATACTTTCTAACTTATTGGTGTAACATTATTGGTGGTACAAATTTTTAGTGATTATTTTGCCCGGGGAGCCCTAACGCGGGGCGGCCCAGCAACTGCTTGCAAAGGTCTCCCGTGGCTGTCTGCTTGCTTCCTTCTACCAGAGCTAGCTGTGCTCTCCGCTTCGGTTTTCACAAGCCAGGGCTTGGCCTGCCACTCTTTGCTGGGGGCCCATGGGAGGTGCCAGGTGCCCTCAGCTAGGTGCCCCCAGCATGGCACCCTGCTGTGGTGTTGATACACGCCCGAAGCCTCCTTCCCCAAGCGCAGTACTGCACTGACCTAGAAATGTGTTTGCAAGGCTCGGAAAGTGTAGGGTGACACACGGCTCTGACTTGGGAATTGAGGCCCTTGGAGCAGGCTTGGTGGTCTGACCTCTGAGGACCTGCGAGGAGAGCCTTGAAAGTACATTCTCTCGCCTGCCTTTCCTTCCTCCAAGATAGATAGCTTTCCCAGTCTCTTGTGTGCTGAGAGTCACACAGGGCTGGAATGCACTTGCTTTAATGTCATTATTCAGTAGCAATTGCCCCTGAGGCCCTGCACCTAGGTTGGGCTCCCACACTCACAGGCAAATCAAAGTGAGCTCCAAATGAGTAAGCTCTTTGCATCAAGTGGCCAAAGTATTGGAGTTTCAGGTTCATATTTGTCTTTCCAATGTATATTCGGACCTGATTTCCTTTAGGATGGAGTGGTTGGGTCTCCACAGTTCAAAAGCATCAAATCTTCGGCGGTCAACTTTCTTTATAGTCCAGCTTTCACATCCATACATGACACGTGGAAAAACCATAGCCTTGGCTAGGCAGATCTTTGTTGGCAAAGTAACGTCTCTGCTTTTTAGCATGCTGTCTAGTTTGGTCATCACTTTCTTTCCAAGTTGTAAGCGTCTTTTTGGAGAAGGCAATCCCAACCCACTCCAGTACCCTTGCTGGAAAATCCCATGGACCGACGAGCCTGGTGGGCTGCAGTCCATGGGGTTGCGAAGAGTCAGACACGACTGACCGACTTCACTTTCACTTTTCACTTTCATGCACTGGAGAAGGAAATGGCAACCCACTCCGGTGTTCTTGCCTGGAGAATCCAAGGGACAGGGGAGCCTGGTGGGCTGCCATCTATGGGGTCACACAGAGTCAAACACGACTGAAGTGACTTAGCAGCAGCAGTAGCAAGCCTCTTAATTTCATGGCTGCAGTCACCATCTGCAGTGATTTCCAAGCCCCCCAAAATAAAGTCTGCTGCTGTTTCCACTGTTTTCCCATGTATTTGCCATGAAGTGATGAGGCCAGATGCCATGACCTTAGTTTTCTGAATGTTGAGCTAAGGTAGCTCTTAGGCTCTCCTTTTTCACTTTCATCAAGAGGCTCTTTAGTTGCTTCTTCACTTTCTGCCATAAGGGTGGTGTCATCTGCATATCTGAGGTTGTTGATGTTTCTCCCGGCAATCTTGATTCCAGCTTGTGCTTCATCCAACCCATCATTTCTCATGATGTACTCTGCATAGAAGTTAAATAAGCAGGTTGACAATATACAGCCTTGATGTACTCCTTTTCCTATTTGGAACCAGTCTGTTGTTCCATGTCCAGTTCTAACTGTTGCTTCCTGATCTGCATACAGATTTCTCAAGAGGCAGGTCAGGTTGTGTGATATTCCCATCTCTTTAAGAATTTTCCCCACTTTATTGTGATCCATACAGTCAAAGGCTTTGGCATAGTCAATAAAGCAGAAATAGATGTTGCTCTGGAACTCTCTTGCTTTTTCCTTGATCCAGCAGATGTTGGCAATTTGATCTCTGGATCCTCTGCCTTTTCTAAATCCAGCTTGAACATCTGGAAGTTCGCAGTTCATGTAATGTTGAAGCCTGGCTTGGAGAATTTTGAGCATTACTTTACTAGTGGGTGAGATGAGTGCAACTGTGAGGCAGTTTGGACATTCTTTGTCATTGCGTTTTTTTGGGACTGGAATGAAAACTGACCTAACAACCTAGAGGTTTTCAATTGCATATGCTAAAAGCACCAGCTTTGCAGTTTTCAAGAAAAAAAAGTTTCATTTTAACCAGTTTTCTCTGAAATCCAAGGAGTATCATGGCCATCCTGCATCAAAAATTCACCTTTCCTTGATGTAGCCGCAGGTTCATGCCTGAATTATGGACCCAATGATGCTCCAGTTGACTCTGATACCAGGGGCAGATCAGCCGATAAAAAGCTCGGATTGTCCCTCTGGAGGGAAGTGAGACCTTGGTCCCATCAGAAGAATCTGAGGGGTTAAGGGAATTTGCAGGAGTAGGGAAAGCCTGGTCCATCCTCAGTTCAGTTCAGTCGCTCAGTCGTGTCCGACTCTTTGCGACCCCATGAATCGCAGCACGCCAGGCCTCCCTGTCCATCACCAATGCCCGGAGTTCACTCAGACTCATGTCCATCGAGTCCGTGATGCCATCCAGCCATCTCATCCTCGGTCGTCCCGTTCTCCTCCTGCCCCCAATCCCTCCCAGCATCAGATTCTTTTCCAATGAGTCAACTCTTTGCATGAGGTGGCCAAAGTACTGGAGTTTCAGCTTTAGCATCATTCCTTCCAAAGAACAGCCAGGGCTGATCTCCTTCAGAATACATGTACCATAATCTTAAATAATGCTTATTTACTTTACTAAAGTAAAAAAAAATTATAAAAACAAGTATAAATCAGTGAAAGGTAAAGAAATTCATGATATGTGATCAAAAGCTTCATTTGAAGAAAACTGTGTTCTCTGAACCTAGAGACTAGAGTAAATTCCAGTCTGGAACCAGCTTACCAGATAACAAACAAAAAATTGTTTATGGAT